>NC_056745.1:1223901655-1224226655 GCF_019279795.1 Protopterus annectens
TGAACATCAAGAAGGTGCAACATATATTCGCCCATATTAGAGAAGTTTGGAAAGACAACTGGTAGTTGTATGGACTGGTTAATGTTAGTTTCCAAGGCCACTTTAGGCAGAAAGGAAGAGTTGGTTCATAGAAACACCCTATCTTTATGGAAAATAATGTAAGGAGATTTAGAGCTCAGAAATTCTTTTTGCTGAAGTGATAGCTACTTAGAAGATTGTTTTCCAAGAAAGAAACTTCATATCACATTTGTCTACCAGTTCAAAAGGTTTCTGAGTTAACCCCTGAAGGACCACCATCAAATCCCAAAGAGGAGAGGGATCTCCTTTATTGGAGGTCTAAGAAGGAAAACTCTCTTCATGAAAGCTTTACACAATCTGGATGATGCCAGAGAGAATGATTTGTTTCCAGCATAGAGGTTGGATATGGCTGCTAACTGAAGTTTAATAGTAGAAAAACTAGCCCCTTCCTTAAAAAGAGTAGTGAGAAAAAGAAGAATGGCTGAAGTAGGTGCTGAAGAAAGGGCCAATGTTCTGCTTGGAAGCCCACATAGAGAATCTTTTCCATTTGCGTCTGTAGACTTTCTCAGTGGAGGACTTTTGGGAGGCTGATAATGTCACGAACTGGGGAAGTGAGCCTAGACCATATTACTATCACTGGACATGGAGAAACCATGCTTTTAGTTTGAGGGTGTGGGGATTGGAATGTTAAATTCCTGATGGATGAGGTAGGAGATCATGAGTGGGCTCCAGTATCCATGGAAGATACTTCAAGTGAGACTATAGGAAGGGGAACCACATCTATCGAGTCCAGAAGAGGCCAATGTGGATGACTAAGCTCTTCAGCCTGTTTGTTTTCTGTAATAACTTTAGAATCAGAGGAAGAGGGGGATAGGCACAGAAGAGACTCAGAGGCCAATTATGAATCAGAGGATCCTTCTGTGACTCCCCATCAGGGGGGATCTGAACAAAGTACTTGCTGCACTTGTTGAGGGGCAAGGCAAATAGATGACAGCAAGGTTGGCCTCAGTGGCTGAAAATCATGTTTGCTACTGTCTGATTGATGGAACACTTGTGAGGCATCATAATGGACCTGCTGAGTCTGTCTGCCAGTGCACTGGTTTTCCCCTGTATGTGCACTGCAATGAAAAAGCGGTCTGAAGTGATCACCCATTCCCAGACCCTCACAGCCTCTCTGCATATCTGGTAGGAATGGGTTCCTCCTGGTTTGTTGATGTACCGGACTACTGACATGTTGTCTGTGTGGATTGAAATAGTCCCTAGAGGGAGGATTTCCTGAAAGGCTTGCAACATTAGAAGGACTGCTCTCATCTCTGGGACATTGATATGCAGCTTGGTCCCCGAGGGGGGTGGGTGTGCCTTGGGCCATCTTTTCCATGAAATGCTCCCCCACCCCACTTGGGAAGTGTCTGTGGTCACTGTTGAATATGACATTTGCCGATTGGAGTGAGTTTTATGGGAAATGATAGAGGCTGGTAAAGAATAGACCACTGTACCGCCAATGTCCATTGAAGTATTCACATAAAGAATCTTCCTAGACGAACTAGAAGAATGGCAGCTAACATGGACCCAAGACTTTGAAGCACTAGTTTTGCTGGAGGAGATGGATGTGACAGTATGGCCCGCATCTGATTTCTCAGTGATGTGATAATGATGAAGAGGTAATGATGCCACTTGAATCGTAGTATTCAGTTGAATTCCTATAAATTCCAGAGTCTGTGCAGGAGTTAGATTCGATCTGGCATGGTTTACTGAAATGCCGAAGAAGTTGGAGATCTGAAGCAAGTAATCCCTGGCTTGTAGAAGTTGATGTTTGGTTGGGGCAGTGAGGAGACAATCATCGAGATAGGGAAACATCTGGTATCCTTTTAGCCTCAAGTGAGCTGCCATGGCTGCCATGTATTTGGTGAACACCCGGGGGGCTATGGTGAGTCCAAAGGGCAGTGCTCTGAATTGGTAGTGATTGGTTCCCAGCTGAAAGTGCAGATGTCTCCTGGAGCACTTGTCTATTTTGATGTGATAGTATGCATCCTGGAGATCTACAAAGTACATCCAATTGCCCTTGCATACAAAAATCAGGATGGACTGAATAGTAACCATTCAGAACTTTGACTTCTTTACATACTGATTCAAATTGCTTAGATACAAAATTGGTCTCAGGTCCTCTGTTTTCTTTGGCAATAAAAAGAAGCAAGGTAAGTTCTGAATCCTATCTGTTTGAGTGGGACCTCCTGGATGACTATTTTTTTGTAGCAGCTTTTGAATTTCTTGAGCTGTGTATTCCCTCTGACTGAGTGGAACATCAGGGAGTTTCTGTCATTGGACAGGAGGTGGAAGGAAAAAGGGTATGGAGTAACCTCTGGATATGATTCTTAGCACTCATGAATTTCTTGTGATATTTGTCCAGGTGTCCAGGTGCAAGGAAAAATGACGCCCAACTGCCTCCAGAGGTGGACAGTCAGGCAATGCTTCAGGAGTGCTTATAGGGCCTATCAAGAGTCTCTGAAGCACTGGTTTTGCAGACCCCTCTGCTCCTGGGGCAAAGTCTGCCATTGAAACCTCTTCCTCTGCCTTTGGAGGAAGAGTTCCTGTGTGAGTGCTGAAAAGATCCCTGAGATTTCTGGAACCACATTTTCTTACCACCTCACTGGCTCCTAAAGAATGTACATTGAGGGGTAGAAAATTTGATTCCACGGCAGACAGGGTCTTTGCCTCCTGCTTGCTTCATGTGAGCATACCTTTCCCTGATGGCCCAAACAAAGAGGGGCCATCAACGGGGACTTTAACAAATGATGCCTTGAATGATTCTGTGAAGTTGCATAGCCTCATCCTAGCATGTCTCCTAACTGCTAGGCCTGAACTGGCTGCCTGGGAGGTACCCACCGCTGTATGGTATATCAGCCTCATCGATGCATTGGAAACGGATGAAAGAGGGGCCAGTTGAGGGGAGACCTTCTTGAGGTTCTGTGCAGACATGATCTCAGAGAAAGAGTTTGAAAGCTCCTTGATCAAATCTGTCTGCAAATGAGTGAAATGTCCCAGGTAGTTCAATGACCACAGTGCAAACGTAGCTGAGGTGTATATGCCCTTTCCAAATCTGTCTATTGCTCTGGACTCCCTGTTCAGTGGATGGACAGAAGAGCTTTGCTCCACTAGCTCCTTTTTAGTGGCTGCCACCACAACTATGGCATCAACTGGAATTCCCTTGCTTCTGTGAGGTCTAGCTGAAGGGGGAACTAAGAACTTATCCAGGTGCATGGGGATAGGCTTAATAGTGTCCAGTTCCTTCCAAGCCTGGTGAGAAACCAGGTCAGTACATTTATCTGCCAGGGGGAGTTACCCAAGACGTAGATAGGTTAGCCCCGAAAATGTTGAGGAACACTGATTCCTCAGGAGAAGGAGTTTGAGAAGACCAGCAACCTTTCTGTTTGAGGATTTCCAGGATGTCTCCAAAGGAGACATCATTAGGTGGCAATCGGGGGATCCTTCTCCCTCATCAAAATCAGTGTCTTCCATGAGAGATTCCATAGGCGAGATTATGTGCCTCCTCTTACATGTTCTTTTCTGAGGTACCTCCTCCATGGGGTGTTCAGGAGAGGTGTCAGAAGAGGGGGGGGGGATCCCTCTGAACAAGTGTGAAGGCTTCCTGGAGCTGACCAAAATTGAGTAGCAAAAATGATGGATTCAGTGCTCAGATCCAATGAGGGGCGATGGGTAGGATCCAAGATATGAGATAACAGCTCTCTATAAAAAGTGAAAGCCCTTTCTACTACCTGAAAGGCTGATGGACCCAGGGAAACCTCTCCCCCCTCCTCAGAGCTAAGGCAGCTGAAATTAAGGAGGTCAGGGCCATCCCCAGATCTGACCCTTCTGGAGAAAATCTGACCTGAGCTGTCTACAGCTGAGGCACCAAGGGTAAGGGATGGATCTAACAAAGTAGGAGCTGAACCCAACCCCTAGGACCAAGCATCAAACTCTTGGATATGAGACTTGCTCTGATCCAAAGGTATTGGAGCAGGGCTGGTCAGGGACACCAGCAGAGTTGAGGAAGGGAACTTCCTTCGATCCAATGTCGAATCTCTAGGGGATCTTGGATCCTGGGACTCCAAAACCACCGGTCAGATCACAGAAGGAGACAGTATTTGCTGGGCAGGTGCACTCATGGGTCCAAGAGGGGATGGAGTTGTCAGGACCCCCATCTGGATCTGAGCCCTGAGAAATCTCTATATCATCCTGCCCACATCTGCCTCTGTCACACTCCTGGAATATCTGGATGATGCTGTGGATGTAGGCCTAGAATGTTTCCTTGGGGTTTGAAATAAATGTGAGTGACAAGCCGGAGAAACAGGTTTTAAAACAAACTCTGGTGACTGGCTCCTAGCTGTCAGATCTTGGGGTCTGGGATCTGAATAGGAGGAAGGTGGTAGAGGAGAACTAGTGATGGTAATTACTCCTGTTGGATCCGATGACGCCTGTGGATCCGAGGTCGGTACAATGGTCTTCAGATCCTAAGTGGTCAGATCCGAAGTCTTTCCATGTTTTTTAGGTGGCTCTGACAAGGCCCTCAGGGACTTCTGGAGGGCTCGTTTTCTTGGAATCTATGGAGCCTTGAGGAACTTTAGAGGTAGTTCGAGCCCCAGAAGAAGAAGAAGCTGGAATTAGGCCTTAAAGTATCAATTTGTTGTGCTGGTCAGAGAGGGCCCTGGGCTTAAAAGTGGCACAAATGTCACAAGAAGGCTTTAGATGTTTATGCCCCAGGCAGTACACACACTTCTTGTGGGCATCAGAATTAGGGATCTTATGCCAACAAGAAGTGCATTTCTTAAAACTAGTGGGTTTCACAAACATGACTGTAAAGATTAAGAGCATATGAGCTGCACACTCAGAATAAATCACACACGCTAAAGTAGTTACAGAAATAAATGGTACGGTTAACACTGTATTGTACACTCTAAACGCACATTTTTTTTTGTAAAAGTTTATCTAAAAAAGTATCACTAAGGAGATAGAAATAGAAGTGCCAAGAAGGCACGAGAGGCAGGTAGGGAAATAGAAAAAACAAACCCCAATGCCAGAGATCAACTAAATACAATAAGAGGGAGGAGGAGAGAAAGAAGCAGTAACTATGATATTTAAAAAAGCAAAAAAAAAATAAATAAATTGGCAAACAATTACAATGTTTCTTGCTTTATAAAGAGATACTAATTGTAAAAATCAGAGCATACAGGTAACTGGAAGTCTCCGACTTTCTTCAGAGTGGTCTCAGTACTACCAGTCCAGGAATAAAGCTGTGTTGAATTGGAGACTTCAACAGCCTTCCCTGGAAGTCATGTATGTGTGTATATTCCAAAAACAATGCACGTAGGACTAGGGGCATGGACGAAACCAAAAGTATCAGGAAAGCAGAAAAGGGTCCTGCACCAAATAGGAGTAAAAAGCTACATTTATTGATATAGATAAAATAAAAAACAAATAGGCATACTGGATTCGGCAGAACAAAATGCCTTCCTCGGTGCATTGAAATCCATCAGCTCTACACGCATTTATATATTCAATTAATTAACCTGTTGCATTCCAATTGGTCCATCCCAAAAATTTAATTATGTTCATTTAAACCAGGCTTAAACACAGCTCCAAGCTTGACAATCCATCCTGATTCCTTTCTGTTTAAAATGGAGTGCCAGCCTGCTTTGATAAATGACCCATAAACAGACCACCTTGTTTGGGGATAAGTTAGTGGGGAGTTATCCGTGTGGGCAATGTAGTTTTTGTATCTACATAAACAAAACTACTGAATTCACAAGCAGCAACACCTCACAGATTTTTGACATTAGGTGTTTTGCCAATTGTGGCAGTGACTGGGTCATTTATCTGGCCACTTGTTTTTGCTCTGCGTTTTACATAGGGCAAACATCACGACCTGTAAAACACAGAATAAGTGAACATTTTAGTGATATCAGGACTAAACCTATTCATAATGCATTGCATAAACATACACTGACCCATACCACTGCCAAATTCAGTTTTACAATTATAGATAAAATCCAGGGACATAGAGCTAACAAAGCAGGCTGGCACGCCCTTTTAAACAGAAAGGAATCAGGATGGATTGTCAAGCTCGGAGCTTTGTTTAAGCCTGGTTTAAATGAACATAATTAACTTTTTGGGATGGACCAACTGGAATGTAACAGGTTAATTAATTGAGTATATAAATGTGTATAGAGCTGATGGATTTCAATGCACTAAAGAAGGCATTTTGTTCTGCCGAAACCGGTATGCCTATTTGTTTTTTATTTTATCTATATCAATAAATGTAGCCTTTTACTCCTATTTAGTGCTGGACCCTTTTTTGCTTTCCTGATGTGTGTATATGCATGAAAAGTAATGCTTTGTGTGAAAGGCAGTTACCATGGATAGAGGGGTGCTGGGAGGCACTAGTTTATGGAGAGAGTGCGTGGCGTTGCAAGTCAACAGTGTACATTCTAATTTTGGGTGTGGAGACTGGAGACCTATACCCAGGACAGTAGTGCATATTCCATCTGTGCTGTTAGTGCCAAGGTTGTATTTTGTGGATTATTCAGTGAAACAAAATGGGTAACACCATCTCATTCACATTTATTGGCACTGGTTGCCACAAGGCTGTCACATTTGTGGCAGTGTTTACTACAAACCCATCATGTTTGGTGCCCAGTGGTATGAAAATTATAACCAGAGTTACTCAGCCTAAAACATTTGCATTATCTAATGTGTGAGTTAACTTTCAGCCACAAGGTACAATATACAGAGGCTGGGTTATGCACAGCAGTTACTTTATGTTCGAGTCAGACTAGTTAGGAATAGGCTGAAAATTAGCTCTGCTGACAAATATGCTAAAATGTCAGGAGCACAGCTGGCAAAGGAGTGCAAAGCCAGGGGAGTGTAACAGGCAAATCTGTCCAAACAGGAGATGGCCGCAGCTTTATGCACAATGCAGTATAGAGAAGATCTGCTGGAGTCTATGCAGAAAGGAGAGAATCTGCAGTAAACCAAGCAAGGACAGTCTGTCCCCCCCTCAGGAACACTTTTCAGCCCAAAATGGAATTACAGAGACTGGCACAGGAAATGAAGTGCATGGAGCTCAAACATTACATAGCTCATTCAAGTCATGCCTTTAAAGCTCATTCCTCTTCTGCATGTATTGTTCCCACAATTTCCATTTCTTCTATGTAATTCACTTACACTCTTTGCTAAAGATCCCACTTCCAGTTCTTTTATATCCATCACAATGTTCACTACTTTGATTTCCATTTTCTAGTAATTGCTTTTTTTTTTTTTTTGGCAGCCACAAGAATTAAATTTAACAAGGACTAACTATGTCTAAGCTCAAAAAACTCAGTTTCTTATTTACACCCATTTGCTCACCATGTATTTCTGACACAGTACTGTGAAGGGAATTTTTGAAGTCTGCCGGCACATTACTCTCCCAAAACGTATGTTCCCGGTTACCTCTTTCTTCCCCAACATTAACCATCTTCCTGAGGAAAAGTTCTTTGGAGTCTGCTTGGGGTATAAAAATGCCTATGCAAACATGTCCAAGCCTAAATCTTCTAGACTTTGCTGCAGATTTGAGTTATACAAATGTCCTCCCATTGTTTCCTTGTAAACTGCTTATAAAGACTGTTTCTTTTCTAACCTTGATTTCTATAGTTATAGTGCAATATTTTATATACTCTACTAATTATCATTTTTTTAATAGGAGGTACTGTTCTAGATTCCACTAAAAACTATGCAAGTGCTGGTCTTTTACTTAGGATTCCCCTATCCCTTTTTCTTTGCCTATACTGTGATGTCGATCCATAGGGAAGGCAGTCTCCAGCCTGCACTACAAATGTCCTCTGGACATGTTCCCGTTCTATTACCTTTCCCTGTCTAGTTATTTGCTTCCAATACCTTGGCTCCTTTACTAGTTTTCTCCAGTAAATTCCAGCCCACTTTTGCTTATTCTCTGTACCATAATTGCGGTCATCCTTATCAGCAGAATCTCATTTCTCCATTCTCATGTTGGCTTAGTTCTTAGAATACTTTCTGAATATGATATTCTATATGGCTGTTGTCATTCTTCTAAAGAATCTGCATCCAAACTTCCACTATCTCCTTATTTCTTGAATTTATCCCCTGCTTCATGATAATCTTTTTCTATGTGGAATTCTAGCTTTCGGCTTGTGTTATGTATATGAGCCTTTACTAAAGGGACTTAAAGCATTTTCATTGCTTGCATCTTGCTATCCATATCCATAAAAAAGAGCAACTAGTTTCTCACTTTTTAGATTATCATTTATTTAGTAGTTAGCTGCCGTTATCAGAATCGTTTTAACATACACTCCAAAATATTTCATTTTATCATGTCTCCATAAATATGATTTTAGTTCCTTTAATTTTATATTTTATATACAGATCAGTCATATTCTTATCAAAGGAGAAGTTGTGGACAATAATTAATAAAGATCTGAGGGAGTTTATCTAGGAAGGGAAGAGGGCAAGGGTCAATTGGGACAAATTGATTCTTCCAATAAAACAAGGTGGTGCAGGATTACCAGCTTAGTTTCTGCTACTCCTTTCTCTCTTTCCTTTCTCTCTTTCCACTTAAAAAAAAAAAATCTGCTTTTACTGTATTTGTGTTTCTTCCTACTTTATTTTGCTTTTGTGTCATCTTAAAAGTACTCAATTGTATTTATTACTGCTTGGTGTAACTCATTCTAAGCCTTTTAGTTTAAGCACTTGGGCTTCAGACCAGTTGTTTTACATTAAGAAGGTTTGTGGTCTGCACTGTAGTGGCAGAACAGGTAGCTTACATCCTTCTAAGTTGGGAACTGCTGATTGAGGGCTCAGTGTCTGTTATTCTAAAAGTGTATTAATTCTGGTTTAAGCACTTGGGCTTCAGGCCAGTTATTTTACATTAAGAGGGTTCGTGCTCTGCACTCTTGTGGGAGGAGAGGCTGGACTCTGCCCTTCTGAGCTGGGAATTTCTGGTTAAAGGCTTATAGTGCCTGCATATTTGAACTGCTTCTTACTGAAATTGGTACACCTTGTTTGTTGTAGCATAGACTAGATCCAGGCCTGCTGAATCTAGCTTTGTATAACTTGAGCACTAATCCAAGCATTCTTTAAAGTATTCAATTGTATTTATTACTGCTTGGTCGAAACCTGATTAAAGTGTAGCTATCATTCTAAGTCTTTTGGATTAAGCACTTGGGCTTCAGACCAGTTGTTTTACATTAGGAAGGTTTGTGGCCTGCACTGTGGTGACAGGACAGGTAGCTTACATCCTTCTAAGTTGGGAACTGCTGATTGAGGGTTCAGTGTCTGTTATTCTAAAAGTGTGTTAGTCCTGGTTTAAGCACTTGGGCTTCAGGCCAGTTATTTTACATTAAGAAGGTTCATGGTCTGCACTCTTGTGGGAGGAGAGGCTGGATTCTGCCCTTCTGAGCTGGGAATTTCTGGTTAAAGGCTTATAGTGCCTGCATATTTGAACTGTTTCTTACTGAAATTGGTACAGCTTGTTTGCTGTAGCATAGACTAGATCCAGGCCTGCTGAATCTAGCTTTGTTTGTATGCTTGTTGTTTGTTTGCTTGTTATTTCCCTGAAACGCTAATTCCACCTAAAACACGGATTTTCAGCACTTCTGTGGATCCCTATGATATCTGCATTGCTTACTGTACTTATTTCCTTGTTTCACTTGAAAGAAAGTTACTGTTTGTTGTTTTTGCATTTAAGTTACCTGTAACACATTGCATTTAAGTTACCTGGCACTTGCTCACTAATTCAGCACTAAAAAATTAAAAGCACTACACCCTCACAAACTCCCCTTGAGTACCTTGTTCCCCATTGGCCCTTTTTTCAATTATAAAGGAATTCCCAATACTATTCTAGCATGTCCAAAGGTCAGTTGTCAATCTCCTCTCTGGTCCAGCTGGTGAATCTGGGAATCTTGAGGCAATGTTACAACTGCCTCATGTACACAGACAACCCTCTCCTCCTCCCAACAAATTCCAACACATGTGAGAGATGCAACCATATAGCCAAACTGGAGGCTAAGCTCTCTCAACTCAGTACTGGCGTAACCAGTCAGGAGGAGAAGGAAACCACACTCACTACAATTCCAGTCTTACATAGACCTACCACGACAGCAAACCAAACACATAAACACACAAAAACATACTCAGAGGCTCTAAATAAAAATCTGCCTAAGCAGCAGAGACCTCCAAAGCAGACACCCAAGCAACCGCTACCCCAAAACAAAACACGTGCAACACATAGCTCACAAAGCCAGTGTGCAGAACAGTCACAGCCCTTAAGGCTAAACAACACACCTGATACACTTGTAATAGGTGACTCTATCGTCAGGCACACTGACGTCCCCTTACCAGACTGAACAAGGAGAAGGTCACGGTGAGCTGCCTGGCAGGTGCTAGGATCCGCCACATAACACAATCACTCAGGTCACTCCAAGGCAAGTACAAATATGACTCAGTCATTGTCCATGCTGGTGTGAATGACCTGAGACGTACCTCCCTGGACTACATAAAAAGAGACATAGAGGAGCTCTCTGAGCATGTAGCCCAGGCCGGTATGACCCTGACCTTGAGTAGCATCTTACCCTCACCAAGAATGATGCCACAATATGAAGACAAGATGATCAATTTCAACAATTGGCTTAAGTATTGGTGTAATTCAAAGGGGATCCAATGCCTGTCAGCCTGGGATAACATGCTCGACAAGCCACGATGCTTCGCTAGGGACGGCTTGCACCTGTCACCCCTGGGCTGTCGGATACTGGCAAAGGCTCTTGCTACCCCCATAGTGCCTTTTTTAGGCAAGGCTCAAAAGACAAACCCACCTCCATAGGTATCACAAGGGATAAGAAACTAAGAGTAATGCTACTTAACGCCAGAAGTCTAAACCTCAAGATGCACGCACTCAAAACTCTCCTTAGCATGGAGAACATCGATATCTGTGCAGTAACAGAAACCTGGTTCAAGGCTCCTGAGAGCACCCCAGCACTACCAGGTTATACCTCATACCATGCTTTTCGTCCCCAAAACTTGGACCGAACCACAAAAGGAGGGGAGTATCAATATTCATCAAAGATACCCACACCTCCAGGTTGGTGGCACAGCACGAAGCATCAGAGACTATCCATGTGCAACTAACAGTGGGTAAAACTGCCTTCCAGTTTATAGCCTGCTACAGACCACCCTCCCAAACCCAGGAACCCCACTCGGCCTACCTGAGAACACTGGAAAATATGAAGGTCTCTCCAAACACCATTATATTGGGCGACTTCAACTACCCAAACATAGACTGGGAGCATTACTCTAGCTCCAACACCCTAGCCTAAAGGTTCCTAGAATTTATAAACTCAAATGCTATGGAACAACTTGTTACCATCCCACAAGAGGGGAAAACATACTGGACCTGATCATCACCAACATGGGGACTCTATGCTCCAGACCAGAAGTGTATCCTCACTGGTAAGATCAGACCATAAACTAATCTCACTGGATATTCACATCCCGACCCCACCCCCTGCCCAGAAAACCACAGTGAAAAACTTCTCTAAAGCAAATTTCACACTCCTCAAAACCGAGGTGGAATCCTTCAAAGCCCCTGGGCCTGTGGAAAATACGGCCCAGACCGCAGAATCCTTTATAAATGCATTCTATGAACACCTTCAGGAATGCATGGATCATGCAATCCCAAATAAAACCAAGACCCAATCCTCCAAAGGCAGGCGTCCTGTCTGGTGGACCCCAGCCATAAACAAACTATACAATAGAAGGAGGAAGCTACTACATGATAGAGCAAAATCCCAAATGGGAAGGCATCTCTGATCAGTATTAGCAAAAAACTACGGGCACTCATAAAATCGTCTAAGGCCAGCTTCGAGAGAAAAATTGCACAGGACACTAAGGATAATCACAAAGCTTTCTTTAGTTATGTTAGGAACCTGGGTGGGAATTCCCAGATATGCTCAGAATTAGTCCAAAATGACAAAAAATATACCAAACCCACAGACATTGCCAACATCCTAGCTGACAGGTTCAGCACAAACTCCCCCCCCCCCACCAAAAGGGCAAATATCTATCCCAGCAGAGTGCTGCCCCCCTGACATCTCCGATTCTCAGGTAAAAGCCGCCCTCTCCAAAGCAAAAAACACAGCATCAATGGGACCAGACGGTGTCCCGGGCTGCATCCTACATGAACTGCAAGAAGAGCTAACCCAAACATAAAACTACTGTTCAATCTCAGCCTTACTACAGGATATGTACCCAAACAGTGGCATACAGCAACAGTGGTCCCTCTCCACAAAGGTGGTGCCTCAACGGATCCTGGAAACTATCGCCCCATAAACCTGACTAGCTTGGCATGCAAAGCTATGGAAAGGATCATCATGGACCTCATAAATAAAGATATTGGGGACCTACAGACACTGGATCCTACCCAGTTCGGCTTTGTTAAGGGCAGATCCTGCCTCTTAAACCTGGTCAATTTCTTTGAAATAGTCACCAAGGCCATTGACGAGGGGAAGGTGGTCCACACAGCCTACCTGGACCTCGCAAAAGCCTTCGATACAATACCCCACTCGGGCATTATAGATAAGCTCACCAGCTTAAATATAAACCCCTATGTCACTAGATGGGTTGAAAACTGGCTCAAGGACAGAACCCACATGGTTAGAATTGCTGGAGCCATGTCAGACTCCAAACCAGTTACAAGTGGCATCCCACAAGGCTCAGTCCTGGGACCTCTCTTGTTCGGTATATATTTCTCGGAGGAACAGGCCAACACGGAAGGACTGTGGCTGACCAAGTTCGCAGATGACTGCAAACTGGGCGCCATAATCGACTCTCCAGCTGACACAAGCATCCTCCAAAAGGGCCTCATAGAAACAGACAACTGGTGCCAGAGCCATGGCCTCAAGCTAAACGCCAAAAAGTGTATAGTCATCCCCTTTGGCAAAAACAAAGTGCCCACAAATTACCACATATGTGGTAATCCATTAAGTACAGAAGAAGTAATTAGGGACCTGGGGTCCCAAGTTGATAACAATCTCTCATTTGACAACCACGTGGCCAAAGTGGTTAGAAAAACATTTTATATAGCCCACCTAATCATGAAGGGATTCACATCTAGATCAGGGGAGGTCATCGTGCCTCTTTACTCATCCCTCATCAGGCCCATAATTGAGTACAATGCCCCTTTTGGGATGTACCTTACCAGACACCTGCAGCAACTGGAAAGACCCCAAAAGTACCTCACCAAGAGGATCAAAGGGCTCAAACAGATGCCATATGCTGCCCGTTTAAAGAAACTCCAGCTCTTCTCAGTGGCATACCGCCTGCTCAGAGGCGATCTGTGCCTGACGTATAAAGCCATGTCCAACCCAGAATTAATGGACATGCTGCACCTCAGAAAATCCAAATCCCATCGAGCTACGCGCTCGAGAGACTTGAACCTCAGCACTGAAATAAATAGGACATGCTGGAGGGACAGATTCATAACCCAGAGGCTCCCTTCACTCTGGAATAAAATCCCAGTCCAAGTTAGGCAGAGTCCCTCACTGACTCTCTTCAAGAGGAATCTTGATGAGTGGATGGGAGATCATAGGTTTACCCCGGGTATCACTTCTGTGTCACTGTTAGACAGAGGCACAGTATACTAACCTCGAAAGAGGGCATAGCAAAATTAATTTAAAATGGGTGGCGAAAGCCAAACACACTCTGGCTAGGCTTATAAATGCCCTAGGGCAGATAGCTTAGTATGAACCTATGAACCTGATTTGAAGGGAGATTTTAGAGCTACACAGTTTTTTTGCATGTACAAAAAAGTAAGTTCGAGAGGACTTTGTCAGTTACCTAGGAGTGGTGCCACATATCACGCTGCTTAAACACACTCTCAGAGGATCCATGCTGACATTAATCTCAATATTATGACAATGACAGACAATTTCATTTGTTCACCTTTCAAAGCAAAAATCTGTTCTGTCCATTACAAATATCTAAGTACTGGTTCAGCTGAGCTTGATAACTGCAGTGAGACTTTTTATTCTATTTTTGCTGTATGATGAAAACAGCACTATCACCACCAGTCACCCTCTGATGGTCTTCCTCATTTACTGAAGGAGAAGCTTGTGCCATTTATGCAGGATCTGCCTCAGCTGCCACGGGGAAGGATAGTGAGCACAGACACACACACACACACACACACACACACACACACACACACACACACACACACACACACACACACACACACACACACACACACACACACACACACACACACACACACACACACACACACACACACACACACACACACACTCTCACACACACACACACACACACACACAGATTAATAAGTAGTTATCACTGCCATGTATTGAGTGACTGTGCTATAAAATAACATGAAAATCTGGTAATGAGTTCCAATACACAATCTTTCAAGAAACATAAAAAAGTGGCAAACAAATGTCAGAAACAAATTCTAGACTAGCAAAAAGAAATACATAACAAAAACAGTCTTCATTTTGGAGCATAGTTAACAAAATGCTGGCCAACAGCAAAGAAAGTGAAGAAAACCAATGTAATTACTCAAGTCATTAAAACACAACAGATGCCTTTACCACCAACTACCTCATATCTATAGCAGAAAATATAGTTGCACATTTATTTCAAACAGACTACCAAAAAACTTGGATTGCAACTTAGCTGTCATTACTTGTTTTTCCAGAAATGTTTAGAACAGATCTTAGGAAGTACCTTGGCATACCACCATATGGCAAAACGTCATATCAAACATCTGAGTGTCACTGGGCTATAAAATATGCCCAGTATATAAAATATACCTTCTTCACTACCAACATACATATCTAAATACACAGAGCCTAAAGCTACTGAAACATGCAGCTGATTCTATTATTATAATAATGCAATGTGCTATACATACTTTATTTCTCGACAAAGAAATACAAAATTCAATTAATACTCTGCCATCCAAGCTGTATGGAAGTAAAATTATAATAAGTGAGAAGAGAGTGAGAAGACAGTAAAGCTATAATTTTCATTCAGACATAAACTTTAACTCTTTTCAAAACTGGTATACAACCAGCAGAGTGTTATAATCTTCAAATATATATTTTCTCCACGAAAACAAAACTTGTAACAAAATAAGGAAAAAAACGCATCCAGCGTGTGCTACCCAGTGAAACATAATACATTGTTCGCCCTGTAATAGTCCTTTCTTAGTAATCATGACCTCGGCATCTTTTTTCTCCTCTATGCTATTAGCACTTTTTCTTCCTTTATTTCTTAGCAAATAAACTTTTTCTTTCTTTCTGTTATATGTCAATTACTTGCAAATGGCCAAGGCATTTGACACAATACCCCACTCAGGCATTGTTGACAAACTCAACAGGTTAGGTACAAACCCATATATCACCCGGTGGATAGCCAAATGGCTCATAGGACCAAGAAAGTTAGAATTAGGAAGTCCAGCTCTACAAAGAGGCCAGTCACAAGTGAAGTCCCTCAGGGATCAGTTCTTGGCCGCTCCATTTTGGCATTTACTTCTCAGTAGTCAAGGCCAATGTCAGTGGTCTCTGTCTGACTAAATTTGCAGATGATTGCAAATTAGGAGCTGTCATTGAATCTCATATTGACACAAATGTTCTACTGGAGGGGCTGACACAGACAAACAACTGGTGTCAGAGCCATGAACTAAAACTAAATGCCAAGAAATGCATAATAGTTTCCTTTGGGAAGTCATCCATCCCTGGTAACTATCATATTGACAACACACCCCTTAGAGTTGAACCAGTAGTCAGCAACTTAGGGACACACATAGATAGTAATCTAGCCTTTGATCATCATGTGTCTACAATGGTGAGGAAATCACTCTATGTTGCACAATTTATAAACAAGGGTATGGCATCTAAGTCCAAGGAAGTCATTGTTCCACTGTATTCGGCATTCATCAGACCTATCATTGAGTACAGTGCCCCCTTTGGTATGAACCTAACCAGGCATATACAACAACTGGAACAACCACAGAGGTTCCTCACTAAAAGAATAAGTAAGCAAAATGTCCCAAGCAGACTGCCTCAAAATCCTATCCCTGTATTCTGTCTCCTACAGGCTTTTGAGGGGCGATCTCTGCCTGGCATACAGGGGACTGCCAGACCCCACTCTGATGGACCTCCTGCATATCCACAAAACAAACAGCACAAGAATTACCCATTCTAGACTTAAACCTTTCCTGTGATATAAGTAGGACCTGCTGGGGATACAGGTATGTATCCCAGAGACTATCCCCATCTATGGAACAGGCTCCCCATCCAAGTGATGCAAAGTTCCTCCCTAATCCAATTCAAGCGCAACTTGGACAATTGGATGGAAAACCAGAAAATCATCCCTGGTTTGGCACCCATGTCTCTAATGGACACAGATAACCTGTAAATGGTTCATCTCCCAGACCCATGCTTACACTTATCAAGGGTATCAGAACTTGTCAGAGATTTGGGATGCATGGCTAGGCTTAAAAAGACCCTTGTGGTCGTTAGCCTAGCAAACACCTATAAACCTATGAACCTATATTCACATAAAATCTAATTAATTTGTGTTACTTTTTTATTAACATACTGCTACACAATACCCTAGGTATAATCTGAAAAAGGGTTATGCCAAGCCCAATCAGGGACAGCCATAACAATTGTGGGACTCAATTTGATTTGGACCGTTTTGGTGGGGCCCGTCATCTGATGCCACATTTACCACCGTGCCTCTCCCTCTACTTGTGGGTTTCTTGAACATAAGACTATTTCATATTAGATATCAGGAATGTATGCTATTACTATTTCTTTAAATAAAATGATATATTTATTTATTCGCTTATTATGTCTTAAGACATGTTAAAACAGGAGTAAACTACTGGACTCGTGGATTAACTCCATACAACATCTCCTGTAGTTCCTCTCTCAGGGTTTGCTTAACTCACTCAGGCACACTGTAAGGGCCCTGTTTGATAGCCACAGAGGAATGTGTCTATGGGTACACCCTGGCTTACCGGTAAACATGTTACCAAACATTGCAGTACTGCCTGGATTTCCAGACATCTGCATACTTCCCCTTGTGCCCTCCTCGACACACGCGTCCTTCTATTTTAATTTATTTTTTTCTAATTCTCTCCTATCATGTCCTTCCCTGTTATGACTCAAGCCTTACTCTCCTTCACATTCCATGCCCAACAATCGTACACATTGCAGGCTAGATTAATTAACAACTACACTGTGTATACAATATGTATTCAAGAACATCCCTACCACATTGCTTCTGCTTTCTAGCCACTCAGAAAGATTACACTAAGTGTACACATAGTCTACACTTTGTGGTAACCTTTATGAATCCCTCTCAATATGTATGGCTGCAGGTGCATCGTAAGATAGGGACTTGGCCTCGAGCTACTTGAAAACCTCGAGCTTTGTAATTGGCCGTATCAGAGCCGAGGGATCGGCTCCAAACCCATCAGTAAAGAATGAAGGCGAGATGAACAACTCACATGGAACATTATGGTAAGTACATAACTTCTTTATTCATTATTTCAGACATTGTACAAACACTTGAGAGGTGAGCACAGACAACAGTACATCTCCAAGATATGAGTTTATTATATCCAGTATCGTTCATACTGAAAAATGGGTTCTCCACACATTGTCGAGTGTACTCTGTTGCAAAATGCTGTTCTTTATAAAGAATCAGTGTCAGTGTTGTTTCTGTGTATGCACAGTGGTGAGTCAGACCTTTGCCTTTTCTCTATATTTTTGTGACTGTTGAGCTAGTATATATAATTAAGAGAGGCAAAGGGGCTTAGTTAGGTGGGTTAGGAGGCTTTCTCCTATAAGACATGCTGTTTTGTAGTTCCTTCATTTTACTGTAACTTTGACTAGTTTGTCTCATTCAGATGAAATATAGTGCAATCAAAAATACACTGTAGTTTTATGTTCTCTTCCTATGAAATAAATTAAAAATGGACCAGATTTCAGCCCTAACTACAATCTAGGTGAACTGGGTTCGATTAGCATCTTGGGTGTATGAGGCACTGCAGGGAGAAATAAGCAAGCCTACCCTGGGACAGAGGGTGTTCGCTGATGACACTCCCTAAGGGAAGGCATGGTCCAATGGGGGCGGGGGGTAGTCCTGAGATGAGGCTGGTGAACATAGGGGAGGGGGTAGTGAAAATGGGTAGAGCATAACCAAAACAATATCCCTCGAACTGAATGTGGACAGCCAAGACCCCAGGATAACCTTAGGCTCCATGAATGACCCTAGCAGGATATAGTGCAAGTCTGGAGGGTTTGTATTTGCTGGTAGACTAGTCATAGATGTGGGATACTAGGTAGCAGTGTCATAAGGATTATATGTGGGGACCCAATAAAAATGGACCGGACTTGAAAAAAAAAAGAATCAGTCACCATATTCCTATAGATGTAGAAGTTTCATTATTTTGTAAGTGCTGATTTTAGTACAAAACACTCTGGCTGTATCTTTTGACCTCATCATGTTTGAAAACATGTAATTCATATTTGTTCATTACAACTAGGGAACCGAAACACCATAACCTATTGTTTACTTGATAACTGGTCCTGAAGGAATGTTTTTGGTCACATTAAGATTTTACATTTGTTTAGTATTCTGTAATACACCTACAAAACTGTGTGTTAATGTACAAATGTAGTATACAAAGTTGTGTATTACAACTTCCTCACTGGCTTAACAGACAACCAGTAAAACACTAGTAAGCTAGTGAAAAAAATATAAGGTGCAAATACTTCAAGGTAATTTTACTGTGAACCAGGCATTGCCTCTAGCATTCTAGTATACACTCTCAAGTGCAAGCTGAACATTAAAACATGCAACTTTATATTGTGCACTGCGTTTACAGTGCAAACAAAAACTATCTAGTGGTAACATTCTAGTTCGTTTCACATGATATAGCAGAGCCATTGTAATCAAGGCAAAGCTTTCCAGTCAATGTCCCTGTCAGTGCTTTCAGGTTTCGGAATATTGTATTTCTTATGCTGGTTTCTTCTTAAGATATTTTTGAAAACTAATGCCATTTATGGATTTAACAGGTTGATCCATACAGCACATCAAAGCTTTCACAGAGGTCACTCATCATCTTCTTTCGGCTGTTCCTGTTAGGGGTCGCCACAGCAGATCATCTGTTTCCATTTCTTCCTGTTCTCTGCATCTTGCTCTGTCACACCAACTGCCTCTCTCACCACATCCATAAACCTTATCTTAGGCCTTCCTCTTTTCCTCTTACCTGACAGCTCCATCCCTAGCATCCTTTTCCCAATATACCCAGCATCCCTCCTCAGCACATGTTCAAACCAACGCAATCTCGCATCTCTTGCTTTGTCTCCAAACTGTCCAACCTGAGCTAACCCTCTAATATACTGATTCCTAATCCTGTCCATCCTAGTCACACCCAGTGCAAATCTTAACATCTTTAACTCTGCCACATCCAGCTCTGACTCCTGCCTTTTTGTCAATGCCACCATCTCCAACCCATATAAAATAGCTGGTCTCACTACCCTCTTGTAGACCTTCCCTTTCACTCTTACTGGTACACGCCTGTAACAAATCACTCATGACACTCTTCTCCACCCATTCCACCCTGCCTGTACTCTCTTCTTCACCTCTCTTCCACGCTCACCATTACTCTGAACTGTTGATCCCAAGTACTTAAAATCATCCACCTTTACCAACTCTACTCCCTGCATCCTCACCACATTCCTCTACCCTCCCTCTCATTTACACACATATAGTCTGTCTTAGCCCTGCTGACCTTCATTCCTCTCCTCTCCTCTCTAGAGCATATCTCCACCTCTCCAGGGTCTCCTCAACCTGGTCCCTACTCTCACTACAGATCACAATGTCATCTGCAAACATCATAGTTCACGGGGCCTCCTGTCTGATCTCATCTGTCAACCTGTCCATCACCACTGCAAATAAGAAAGGGCTCAGAGCTGATCCTTGCTGTAATCCCACCTCCACTTTAAACATATCTGCCACTCCCACTGCAGTCCTCACTACTGTCATACTATCCTCGTACATATCCTGTGCCACTCTTACATACTTCTCTGCCACTCCCGACTTCCTCATACAATACCACAACTCCTCTCTAGGCACCCTGTCATATGCTTTCTCTAAGTCCACAAAGACACAATGCAACTCCTTCTGAACTTCTCTGTATTTCTCCAACAACACTCTCAGAGCAAACACTGCATCTGTAGTGCTCTTTCCTGGCAGGAAACCATACTGCTGATTACTAATCATCACCTCCCTTCTTATCCTAGCTTCCACTACTCTTTCCCATAACTTCAAGCAGTGACTGATCAATGTTATCCCTCTGTAGTTACTGCAGCTCTGCACATCACCCTTTTTCTTAAAGATAGGTACCAAAACACTTTTTCTCCACTCCTCAGGCATCCTCTGACTTTCCAAAATTTCATTAAAATATCTGGTTAAAAATTCCACTGCCATTTCTCCTAAGCACCTCCATGCTTCCACTGGTATGTCATCTGGGCCAACAGCCTTTCCATTCTTCATCCTTTTCATAGCTGTCATTACTTCCTCCTTGCTAATCTGTTTCACTCCCTGATTCATTATCCCCACATCATCCAACGTTCTCTCTCTCTCTCTCTCTCTCATTCTCTTCATTCATCAGCCCCTCAAAGTACTCTTTCCATCTACTCAACACACTCTCCTCGCTTGTGAGTATGTTTCCCTCACTATCCTTTATCACCCTTACCTGCTGCACATCTTTCCCAGCTCTGTCCCTCTGTCTAGCCAATATGTACAGATCCTTTTCTCCCTCTTTAGTGTCCAATCTCTCATACAACTCTCCATATGCCTTATCCTTAGCCTTTGCCACCTCTCTCTTTGCCATGCACTTCATCTCCTTATACTCATGTCTACTTTCTTCATCTCTTTGACAATCCCATTTCTTCTTCGCCAGCCTCTTCCTCTGTATACACTCCTGTACTTCCTCATTCCACCACCAGGTCTTCTTGTTCTCCTTCCTCTGTCCAGATGTCACACCAAGCACCTTTCTAGCAGTCTCTCTTATTAGCTCTGCTGTAGTTACCCAGCTATTTGGTAACTCTTCACTTACTCCCAGTGCCTGTCTTAACTCTTCCCTGAACTCCACCTCACAATCACCCTTTTTTAACTTCCACCATTTAATCCTTGGCACTGCTTTCACACTCCTCCTCCTCTTCTTGATCACCATCGTCATCCTACAGACCACCATTCTATGCTGCTTAACTACACTTTCCCCTGTCACCACTTTACAGTCTCCAATCTCCTTCAGACTGGCCCTCCTACATAGGATATAATCCACCTGTGTGCATCTTTCTCCACTCTTGTATGTCACCCTATACTCCTCCCTCTTCTTAAAATATGTATTCACCACAGCCATGTCCATCCTTTTTGCAAAATCCACAATCATCTGACCTTCTGTATTCCTCTCCTTAACACCATACCTACCCATCACTTCCTCATCCCCTCTGTTCACTTCACCAACATGCCCATTGAAGTCCGCTCCAATCACTAGTCTCTCACTCTTGGGTACACTCACCACCACTTCATCCAACTCACTCCAAAATTTTTCTTTCTCATCCATCACACACCCAACTTGTGGAGAATATGGACTAACAACATTCATCATTACACCATCAATTTCAAGCTTCATAAACATCACTCTATCAAACACTCTCTTCACCTCCAAAACAATCTTGGCATACTGTTCCTTTAGGATAACCCCTACCCCATTTCGTCTGCCATCCACACCATGATAGAACAATTTGAACCTGCCTCCTATACACCTAGCCTTACTTCCCTTCCATCTGGTCTCTTGCACACACAATATATCAACCTTCCTTCTCTCCATCATATCAGCTAGCTCTCTCCTTATACCAGTCATACTGCCAACATTCAAAGTTTCTGCCCTCACTACTACACTCCTTACCTTCCTCCTCTCTTCCTGCCTTTGGGCATGCCTTCCCCCTCCTCTACTCCTTAAGCCAACAGTAGCCCAATTTCTGCCAGCACCTGTTGGCTAACAGTACTGGTGGTAGTCGTTGTTAACCTGGGCCTCGACCGATCCGGTATGGAAATATGAAATGTTGTCCGCATAAGTCATTTGGCAGAGGTTTTACGCCGGATGCCCTTCCTGATGCAACACTCCCCATTTATCCGGGCTTGGGACCGGCACAAAGAAATGCACTGGCTTGTGCATCCACAGTGTAGCTGAAGGACATAACTGTTTTTTTCTTTATAAAAGTAACTTAGAAGCTTGGTAGCACATATTCACAAGCAAGGGCTGTGACTGTGAATGCCGCTGAATACAATACTGCGGTCAAAGAATGTGGGTAACTCCCTCCTCTACAAAGTCGCTAACAGCCCAGAATGTTAAGTAAGGCGGTGAAAGGGCAAAGTTCCCTGTATGAGGGTATAGAGGAGGATTTTGTCACTGCATAAAATTGTCTGAATTCTGCTTTGAGTTCTTTTTTTTTTAATAAGCCTTATTTGAACTCATCTCTATCAAGGCCATGTCACAGACTAAAAACTCATACATGTATTTTGTCCTAATCAAATGTACATTAATGTGCAGAAAACACCTTTTAACAGTTAAGCAAATAAGTTTTCACTGACATGATCTGCTCATGTTTCCTTCATGTATTCATCCACAAACAGAACAAATGCATAACTCTTAGAAATCTCCGGAATGTAGAAAAACACCTCTAGTAAAGTGGAGCAATGGGCAAAATGTAGAACGCTTACTAACAATTTTAGCGAGGAAGCTCAACAACATGGTTAAAAATGCTGCTTCATGCTTACATGTACACAGATCTACAGATGAAGAAATATGATTCATTATCATTTACCATAGATACTTTGTTAAAAGAATGAACAATGAATGTGTCATAGACTGTCATTGTGGAACTGCATGGACCATGGAATTGTTAAGACTCAAAATCAGGAACGTTCGTCATAATGAACTATAGTTGAGAGGTAATGTTTCAAAGACTTTGAAGGGGTTACACAGATGCATGCAGCTTTCATTTTGTTTCCTCTATATGAAATTCAGAATTTCTCACTTACTTCAGTAGGATCAAAATCTTCCAGTGTTTAAATATTTTATCTACACAGTGCTGGAAAAAGTAATTTGTTGTCTTTGTCTGCTGTCTGGTGTTTTCTTTTGGTATTTGTTACTGCATATTTTAGATCAATTCATTTTGTAATTCATTTTCTGATACCTGTTTTATCCATCCCCGGACAAAGGGACAGCGGAACCTATTCTAAGACTCAGTGGGAATAAAGAATGGGACCGGTCCTTTCCACAGACATACACACATACAGAAATACATTACAGGCAGTTTGGTGGATCCCTATTTGAGCTATTGTTTACTTATTTACTGTGGTAGTGTGCTGATCAATATTGCCATTTCACGGTCAGCCAGGGTGACAAACAAAACATTTCACAAATAAAAAAATACAGAAATTTAAACAATAACACAGCAGTTCAAACTAATTAAATAGAAAAAAATATATTATACATTCTACTGAACAAACACAGTGCAATGTACAATTAAGCAGAGTGTAATATGTACATTAGTTCCCAAAGTGGGTTAATCTTTA
Organism: Protopterus annectens; assembly: GCF_019279795.1. Classification (NCBI taxonomy): domain Eukaryota; kingdom Metazoa; phylum Chordata; order Ceratodontiformes; family Protopteridae; genus Protopterus; species Protopterus annectens. Next base: position 1,223,925,419 of record NC_056745.1, read on the forward strand.
GTGAATCTTGACAGAAGAAAAGAGACTCGGAAAGAAGATAGGTCAGGTGATGTGTGCTGTGTTGAATCAGGAGCATTTGGCTTGGATGAAGAAGTGCTTTTTGAGTTGCATTCTAAATTTGGAATGTGCTGATTTCCTTAATGTTGATGGGGAGAGCTTGCCAAAAAGAGTAGGTGCCTGAGATAAAAAAGTATGTGCATTGCTGTGGAGTTTGGTTCTAGGGGTAATGAAAGCTGATGTGGCTTGTGAGTAGTGTAGATTGGAGTGTATGTGCTGTATCTTTAAGAAGCATATCAAGGACTGAATGTGCACTTATAAATACCGGGCACATGCTATTCCCAGTGCCATTTTATGAGTGAAGCCAAAGAGTGAGCATGTATGATTGCAGTAGTTAGTTTGTATATAAGTTACTTAAGTTAAAGTCAGTAAACTTCTGTCTTGATGTGTTTGCATATAATAAAGCTGCTTGAACAGAACCCACAAAGACTCTTCTGTTGTGTCCAAAGTAGGAGAGCGACAAGTAGTGTCTCAGGTTGTAAGAGGAGGTTTTATGAAGTTTAGCTGTAAGGGGAGTAAATGTGTGAAGCTTGAGTAGGTTGTAGAGTTGGGATCCTAACAGTGGGTTAGATCTTTGTTTTATGGGTAGCCATTTGGCGTTTTCTAGGGTGCTACAGTCATGCTTAGAGAGACATGAGTTTGTAATGAATCTGCTGATACTGTTAAGAGATCATCTTGAGTGTAGCAATATTTTTCTTAGAGGTAGAAGCAAAAATTGGGAGCCCATATTCAAGTTGAGAAAGAACTATTTTGCTAATGGCTGCTCTGGCTGGTTGGGATAGAAAGGGGGAGATCCTTTTTTTGGCCCACAAGAGTTTATTTTGGCTCTCACTTTGTCTATGTGGAAATTGAAGTTTAGTGACTGATCAAGCTATAGACCTAGATATTTGAGGGTGGAAGTTGCCTCTATGGAATGCTTATTTAGCTCAAAGATAGTTTATGAGTTGGGTGCTTGATGAATTTCCTGTGGAGTTGCAAAAAACATAGTTTTGGTCTTGGTCGGGCTGAGAAGTGGTTTATGGTTTATGAGTCATTGGTGGTGCTTAAGTAAGCCTGAATGGAGTTGGCAATGAATGTTGATGTGAATGACCTGTTCAGTAAATGACCATGTCATCAACATAGAGAATACATAGGAGATAGGGGGAGGTCACAAGGAAGTTTGTTAAAGAATATGCAGATGAGGAGATGCAAGAATGGACCCTTGTGGTACACATTTGGTAGCAGATGCTGATTTTGATTAGGAGGATCCTATTTTAACACTAAAGTGTCTGTCATTGAGGAAGTTTTTAAACCAGGGAGCAGTATCTGAACTGATACCAATTTCATTTAATTTGCTTTGTATAAGATAGTGGTCAATGAGATCAAATGCCTTTGCCAGGTCTATAAATAGGGTGCCTGTAAGGAGGCCACTATCAAGGTTTAGTAGGATGTCATTTACTTGGTGTCTTTTGTTCCCAATTAAATTGGCCTTCCTTTGCTGATTTACTTACACACCAAGGCCATAAGAGCAGTGTTTCTGCAACTCTCTGGTTACACTCCTACCTTTCTGCCTCTACCTCTTCCTTGCTTTTTCCTGTTTTGCATACCTTAGAGCTCCAAGGTTTCCACTTCTCATACTGATTGTTTTTCTTTGCACTCATCTTTGAAGGTGACCGGCCCACTCTGTTTGCCATTGCTATGCTCAAGCTCACTCCGCAGCCCTAATTAATTTCTCTAACACCATCAACCAGCTCAGAAAATCAAACCAGCAAGTAATATCAATCTTCCTAGACATGTCAAAAGCATTCGACACTGTCTCCCATCAGAAATTCCTCAATACTCTTGCCTCACTAAACCTATCAGACTTCCCTCTCCTGGTTCCTAAGCTATATTTCTGACAGACAACAAGCGGTATGATGGAAATCCGAACTATCACCACTTCTGCCTGTCTCAGTCGGAGTCCCCCAAGGATCCATACTAGGGCCCCTTCTTTTCATCATCTTCTCTAATGATCTAGCTTCATCCACAACACAAACTAAAGTAGTTCAGTATGTGGACGATTCAACTTTAATCTGCTCAGCAGATACCTTACCAGACCTCCAAATAGTAGCCCAACAAGCTTTTAATGATATCAAATCATATCTATGTAAATCACAACTAATCCTCAACCCAAAAAGGCACAGTTAATGCTATTTACCAGTAGCAAACAATCACCTACCACCCTTCTCTCAGCAAACAACACAGTCATCCAACCAGTTGAGCATACAAATCTCCTCGGAATGACTATCGACAACAAACTCAGATATGTCCAACACATAGCCATCGCAATTAAAAAAGTTCACATTAAACTTGACTCACTGTACAGAAGCAGGCCATTCCTCACTAACAATACCAGAACCATCATCCTCTCTATGCTCCTTTATACTTCCCCCTCTTTACCAACTTAAAAAAAATCAGACTTAACCAAATTGGAAACTTGCTACAACAAAATAGTCCACTTTGCAACCACCCTTCCCCACCAAATCCACCATTGTATTGCTCTACATAAATTAAATTGGCTCAAGCTAATCAGCCTTCTCCATCTCTACCAACTTAAATTCACATACAATATCATCTTCTATCCTGATAATTGCCCATCCCTTAAGGAACTTGTTGTTCCCTACTCATGCCCACGAAGTCTAAGATGTGCAGACAGAAACTTGCTCACAGTAAAACAAAGCCAACAACACTCAAGGTGAAGCCCTATTCTCAAATCAAATAGCCTAATTATGGAACTCTCTAACTCACACTCTCCAAAACACACCTGAATCTACCAATTTCAAATAACTACTATTTGAACATCTATAAAAAATGACATTGCTCCTGCGCCATACCTGAATGACAAGATATCTATAACTCTCTCACCATATATCCACTCCTTACCTCATTTTCTCCCTCTACTCATAATATATATATATATATATATATATATATATATATATATATATATATATATATAAGAAATTTCATGTATTCATGACTATTATTTAATATGTACACAGTACTAATTAATGTTATTATTCTCACAGTGATCTTTATTGAAATGCTTCTGTGATTTTCCTTTTTGAACTTGTATCTACTAGAAAAAAGTATTAAATACTTCTTTGTACAGACTAACTGGATGATGTGTATTCTGCAGCTTACTATATGTACACTGTTGTTATATCTAATTATTGTACTTTTCATTTCTGTGGAGCTTTTGTTCCCAGGCCTCCACTGAAAATGGGATTCTGGCCCAGTTGGACTAAACAAATGTAAATAAGTAAATAAATAAATCAGTTAAGGATCAAAGTGCTGTCATAGTACTTCATCCAGGCCAGAATCCATGTTGTTTGGAAGAGAACAGGTGGTACTGCTGGATACAGAGGGAGAGTTGGTTGTAGACTATCTTTTTAAGAAGTTGGCCAAGAATTGGGTGGATGGATATTCCATGGAAGTCAGAGGTATCTTTTGAGTTGGTTTGCTGTGGGAGAGGTTTAATTAAAGCACTTTTCCAAATCAGTGGCATGATGTTTTGTGGATGACAGGACAAAAAACGAAGTTATGTGTTACTATAATGTTCCATCTGTGTTGTTCATTTTCATTCATTCATTACTGATGGGTTTCGGTTCCGTCCTCAGAACCGAGTCGGCTGTAGTAACAAGCTCATGCCAGCCAGAAAACTCTCGAGCTAAGCCTTTACCCATAGTGCCCCTCTCCACATTACCTCAGATCAAGTTTGCCCGTAAGGACAGGACAGGTTACAGAAAGAAAAGGCGGTGGCTTTTTCTGAGCAACTTCCTTAGAATAATTTGAGTAGTTTGGGAAGAAGACTGGTTGATCAATCATTTGGTTCATAGTTAAATCCAAAATATCCTTAGGCAAAAAAGAGGGATTAGTCTGAAGAGATACTCTGTCCTTATGGAAGATTAGGTAGGGATGTTTTGTACATAAAGCTTGCAATGCTGAGATCCCTCTAGCCGAAGTAATTGTCACCAAAAACAGCATCTTCCATGACAGGAATTTTAAGTCACAGTCAGCCGCAGGTTCAAAAGGGCAGCTGGTTAAGGTTTGAAGTATCAGGGTCAAATCCCATTGCTCAGTAGGCTGTTTAAAAGGTGGCCTAATATGTGTAACACCCTTTAAAAAGGTTTTACAGAGCCGGTGAGAAATTAAGGAGGAGCCTTCAAACTCATTATGGAAATTGGAGATTGCGGAAAAGTGGACTCGGATGGAGGAAGCTCCAGCTCCAGAGTTAAGGAAATTCAATAGGTAATCTAAAATTATGGGTATAGGTGCTGAAAAAGGATTCATTTCTTTCATATGAGACCACGCAATGAATTGTTTCCATTTACTGAGGTAAAGTTTTCTGGTGGATGGTTTATGAGAAACCAGAAGAATATGTCGAACTGGATTAGATAGATTGTTTTGCCTGGCAATCACTGGAAGTGGAGAAGCCAAGCTGTCAGCTCGAGGTTCGATATATTTGGGTGAATCAGACCTTGTGGGTGCGACAGCAATTCCGGAGTTGGATCCAGAATCCTGGGTTTATGTACTAAGTGAAGCCATAGAAAGGGGAACAAAATTTGTCAAGGCCAGTAGGGTGCAACGAGGATTACTTTGCTTTTCAACCGAAAAGCCTTCTTTAAGAATTGCTGGATCAGAGGAAGGGGAGAATAAGTATAAAGAAGTCCCGTGGGCCAGTCGTGTAGAAGACCATTCCTTGGGGACTCCCCCTGCGGGGGAATTAGGGCAAAGTAGTTGCTGCATTTGTGATTTGCAGGGGATGTGAACAGATCGCAGCAAGGCTAACCCCAGCGGCCGAAAATCTTCACAGCTATGACAGGATTGAGGGACCACTCGTGAGGCAGGAGAATGCATCTGCTCAACTTGTCTGCAATTACGTTGGAATACCCAGGAATGTGCATTGCTATCAGAAAGCAGTCAGAAGCTATCACCCATTGCCAAATTCTCATGGCTTCTCGACATAATGGGTAGGACCTGGTTCCACCTTGTTTGTTGATGTACCAGACTACCGACATGTTGTCGGATTGGATGGCAATCGTTCCTGAAGGGAGGACAGATTGAAATGCTTGCAATGCTAGAAGCACTGCCCTCAGTTCTAGAACACTGATATGCAAATTGGCCTCTATGGGTGACCAAGTGCCTTGGACCATCTTTCACTGATAGTGCCCCCCCACCTAATCAGCGAAGAGTCCGTGGTCACCATGGCTTTGGGCTGGGGAGGGGAAAAGAGTTGGTTCCAGAGGATCTGTTCTGGCTTCATCCACCAAGTTAGGTCCTGCTTGCATTGATTGGTTATCCTGATCTGAAAGGACAAGGGTAGTTCCAAGGGGGACCATTGGATTAGCAGTAGCCACTAAAGAAGCCTCATGTGTAATCTTGCCAATGGAATCTGTGTAATGGATGCTGCCATGGACCCTATTAGCTGAAGAACAGCTCAGGCTGGTACTTTGTCTCAATTGAGTACCACTCGTAGTTGCGATCTGAGTCCCTGTAGCCTGTGAAGGGGGAGGTAGACTCGACAAGACTGGGTGTTGAACTCCGCTCCTACAAATTTCAGTCTTTGAGATGGAGTAAGCTTGCATTTGCCCTCGTTCACTATTATACTTAGGTGGTTCAGTAGCTGCCTGATGTAGTGAATTGCTGAGGAGCCAATTGTCTACATATGGAAACACCCAGAATCCTTGCAGTCTTAAGTGAGCTGTTACTACTGCCATGCATTTGGTGAACACTCTGGGGGCTGTAGAGAGGCCAAAGGACAGTGTCCAAAATTGACAGTAATTGGCTCACAGCCAGAAGAGGAGAAATCTTCTTGAGCGTTTGTCCATTTTTATATGGTAATAAGCATCCTGAAGATCTATATAGCACATCCAAATGGCTGTTCCCAGAAAAGGGAGTACAGACTGTACCATGACCATCCAGAACTTTACTTGTTTGACAAATTTGTTTAGGATGTTGAGGTCCAGAATTGGCCTCCCGTCCCCTGTTTTCTTTGGCACTAAAAAGAACCTTGAGTAAAAGCCAGATTCTACTTGGTCTGGAGGGAATGTTTGGATGACCCTTTTTTGAAACAGCTTTTGAATTTCTATAGTTGCAAATTCCCTTTGACTGGGTTGCACATTGGGAATGCATCTTAAAAGCCTTGGGAAAATATTGAAGGGGATAAGATATCCTCTGATTATTACAGTCTGCACCCAGGAGTCTGTTGTTATTTCTTGACAGGCAAAGATGTGCAGAGAGAAATGTCCCCCAACTGCTTCCAGAGGTAAGCAATTGGGACGCTCTTCAGGAAGGCTGTCCTGAGAAAGAATCTCTGGATCCCTGGTTACAAGGACTCCTCTGCCTCTGAAGGGGTGTCTTCCGGTTGAATCCCCCCCTCCACCCCAGGGGGAGAACTCACCATGTGTGCCATGGAAAGGACCTTGGGATTTTTTGTACCACATTTTTCCATTTCTCTGATTCCTAGAATAGGGTCATTGAGGTGTAGAAAAATGTATACCAATAGTAGACAAGATCTTACCATCCTTCTCACACCTGGATAATGTGTCTTTAACCTTTGGACCAAAAAGAGATGAGGCCTCTATGGGAGCATTTAGGAAGGGAGACTTGAAAGGGTCTGCAAAATCACATAGACGCATCCAGGCATGGCATCTAGCTACAACTCCAGTACCTGCTGTTCTAGCCGCCCCTTCAGTTGAGTGCGAAATCAACCTCATGGACGACTTTGTTGTGAGGCGACTTTGTCCCATACCTCATCAGAAACTGCTCCTGGAAGTGCTTCTGAGAGTTCTGAAATTATGTCTCTCTGAAGCTGAGTAAAATGTGCCAGATAGTTCAGGGACCAAATAGCGAAGGTCGCTGAAGAAAATACCCGCTTCCCCAATCTGTCTATCGCCCAAGACTCCCTGCTAGGGGGATGGACAGCAGTGCTCTCTTTGGCAAGCTCTTTTTTCGTGGCCACCGCAACAACCATAGCATCCACAGGAAGGCCCTTGGACCAATGAGGATTGTCCTCTGGTGGTGAAAGAATTTTATCTGGACTATAGGGAATAGGTTCAATGGCATCAAGACTCTGCCACGCACATTGCACAATGAGTTAGATGAGCTCATCTGTAGGTGGAGTCACCCAGGAGGTAGAGGCCTGGGCCTGGAAAGCCTGCAAGAACACGGACTCCTCAGAGGAAGGGGTGTTGGACTTCCAATTACCTCACTGCTTCAGGATCTCTAAAATGTCTGCAAAGGAGACATCATCTGGGGGCGACCATGGGGACCCTTCCCCCTCATTGTAATCCATGTCTTCTGTCAAGGATCCCTCTGGGGAATCAATGTGATTCCTCTTGCACAATCTCTTGTGAGGCACCTCTTTGAGGGGAGTATCAGAGAAGGAACCTGCAGAGGGGTTAACCTTGCTGAAGGGTGTCTTGTGGCTCCCGAGCCCAGATCCATGAGTAGAGAGCTGTGACAGCTGTGGTTCAGAGGAGGGGGTGGGGCTAATCTCCAACACCAGAGGGATCAACTGGGAGCCTGCAGAAGCCAAGGCCCTCTCCATCACCTGGGAAGTGGGCCCTCCAAAAGAGGGATGGGAGCCCAGAACAGAAAGAGACAAACTTGGAACTGGGGTCACACCCCACCCCAAAGAACCCTGCTGCCAAGGAGGGAGCTATGGGAGGAGGAGGCTCCATTAAAGCTACTGGAACTGAGGCGGATGTACAAAAGGGTGATGCCATGCCAGGGAACAAGGTGCTGACAGGCCAATCTCAGTTCCAAGGATGACCTGGCACCGAAGACACCATAGGCCAAAGGGTAGTCCCCAGCACTGTAAGGTCTACCATCGGTGCCGAGGAAGTTGGAACCGGGGTTGGTGCTGGTGATGGATGCTTCGAAACCTGTAGGGAGGTCGAAGGAGGAAAATGTTGTGGAGTCCTTGGAGCAGAACCCTCAACTCCAAATAGGAGGGAGGGAGGGTTTAGATGGAGTAGAGATTCTTCTGGCCATTAGGAGCTAATCCACTATCTTCACTACATCTAGTTCAGAAAGACTCTTAGAGGAATGTGTGGACATCCCCGAAGGTGAAGTTGGATGTTCTAAAAAGGTGCTGTATTTTTGGCCATAAAAAGGGTCCACTGAGGGGGGAGTACCTTGTCCTAGGGAATATATCACCTTTTGTGCCAAGGTCGAAGGACCAGAATAAAGTACAGGGAGGAGGGAAGTGACTGGATCTGGAATAACTATTGTTGGCACAGAATGGTGAGTCTGCACCTAGGTAGTAATTGTATTTGGTGCCGTGGTCAGCGCAGATAATGCTATTAGTGCCGAGGAAGTAGTGGTCGGCGCCGAAGTAGCTGGTTGGCTTGGAACCGATTACTGAGCTGAGGAAGCAAATTCAGGCCTCGGAGCCAACAGAAGTGCTAATTTAGGGACCTTAGACTTTGGTTCCAACAGCTTTGACTAATGAGGAGACAAGGGTAATGACTTGCTCCTCTTTTTATCCTCTCTCTTAGGAAGTGTTGAGGCCTCTGACTCAGAAATAGCCTCTGCAAAAGGTGATTTCAACAATCCTGCTAACATAACTTTATTTTTACACCCCATAAGCGTACAGGAGCTGAAATCTCCAGGTGCAACTAACACTAGGTAAGACTGCAATCCAAATTGTAGCTTGCTACAGATCCCCCACCATGCCCCAAGATTATCACTACACCTTTCTAAACATACTGGAAAATATTACTAAACAACCAAACACCCTAATACTGGGTGATTTCAACTACCCTGCCATTAACTGGGAAAACTACTCGTGTACCAACACCTTTGCCCAGCGGTTCTTGGAATTCATAAATTCCAGTGCCCTGGATCAACTAATCCATAGCTCCAATATCCTAGACCTGGTCATTACCAACATGGGAAATTGATGCTCCACACCTATGGTCACCCCCTTGTTGGTCAGGTCAGACCATAAGCTAACCACCCTTAACATCCACATCCCACCCCCACCCTCCAGTAAGGAAACTTCCATAAAAAACTTCTCCAAAGCCAACTTCATGCTACTCAAGTCAGAAGTTACAAACTTCATGACACCCAAGCAGATGGGAACTGAAAGTTCAACTGCTGACTCCTGCACTAAGGCACTGTACAAGCACATCCACTCATGCATGAATCATGCCATCCCAAATAGAACCAAGATGCTCTCCTCCAAAAAAAGGAAGCCAATCTGGTGGTCCCTTGCCATAAACAAACTTTACAACAAAAGGAAGAAACTGTTGCAGAAAAGAGGAACATCCCAGGATGCAAAAAACTCCCTTACTAGCCTCAGTAAGAAGCTAAGATCCCTCATAAAATCCTCCAAAGCTAGTTACAAAAATAAAATTGCCAAAGATTCCAAAGACAACCACAAGGCATTCTATAACTATGTCAAGAATCTAAATGGCAATGCTCAGATCTGCTCTGAGCTACAACAGAATGGCATTAAATATACTGATCCCAAGAATATTGCCAATATCCTGGCAGATCGAATCAGTGCCAACCTCACCCCCCTCTCACCCCCTAAATGGCCCCTCTCAATACCGGAAGATTGCCAAATTCTGGTAATAACAGCCACACAGGTAAAAAACACACTCTCCAAAGCTAAGAATACAGCATCCATGGGACCAGATGACATCCCAGGCTGTGTACTACATGAACTACAAAATGAACTGGCACCTCACCTAAGTGTCATGTTTAATCATACCCTAATCTCAGGCTTCATGCCCAGTGAGTGGTGCACAGCTACAGTTATCCCACTCCACAAGGGGGATCCAACTTGGATCCTGGGAACTACCGCCTCATCAGTCTGACGAGCCTGATCTGCAAGGCCATGGAACATATTATCATGGAACTTATAAACAAAGACATTGTCAACCTTCAAACACTGGACTCCACCCAGTTTCGGTTCGTGAAGGGCTGATCTTGTCTCCTGAACCTGACTGACTTCTTCGAATCAGTCTCCAAAGCTGTGGATGAGGGTAAGGCAGTCCACACAGCCTATCTGGACCTCACCAAGGCCCTTGACACCATCCCCCACTCTGGAATGATAGATAAACTTTCTAAGCTGGGCATTAATCCCTACATCACTCGATGGGTTGCCAACTGGCTTACTGACAGAACCCACACTGTAAAAGTAGCTAACTCCAAATCCAGCTCCAGACAAGTGACAAATGGAGTACCTCAGGGTTCAGTCCTGGGACCTCTCTTGTTTGGCATCTACTTCTCTGAAGTACAGGCCAACACTAAGCGACTCTGGCTAACAAAGTTTACATGACTGCAAACTGGGAGCCATTACTGAATCCCCAAATGATGTGAATACTCTATAATAGGGCCTTACAGAAACAGATGCTTGCTGCCAGAGCCATGGGCTCAAGCTCAATGCCAAGAAATGTATAGTTATCCCCTTTGGGAAAAAACATGTACCCATGAATTACCACATAGGTGGCAGTACACTAAATACCAAAAGTGTGATAAGAGACTTAGGGACACAGGTGGACAGTGGTCTCACCTTCAATAACCACATCACCACAACAGTCAGAAAATCCTTCTATGTCACACACCTCATCAGTAAGGGCTTTTCATCTAGAAAAACAGAGGTCATTGTCCCACTGTACTCATCCCTCATTAGACCCATTATAGAATACAACACCCCATTTGGTATGTACCTCTCAAGACATCTGCAACAACTGGAAAGGCCACAGAAATACCTCACTAAAAGAATCACAGGCCTAAAGCAGATGCCCTATGCTGACCACCTTAAAAAACTCCAGCTATACTCTGTCACATATCGTCTACTCTGAGGCGACCTCTGCTTAACATACAAGGCCATGACAAACCCAGAGCTATTGGACATGCTACACTTAAAGAAATCCCAATCCCTCAGAGCCACATGCTCCAGAGATCTAAATCTTGTCATCACAATAAACAAAACATGCTGGAGGGATAGGTTCCTGACCCAGACACTCCCCAGACTCTGGAATAGACTGCCCATACATGTCAAGCAGACCGCCTCTGTGGCCCTCTTCAAAAGAAACCTTGATGATTGGATGGGAGAAAGGAAATTCACCCCAGGGATCATGTCAGGGGTCCAGGAAAGTAAATAGTGTGGGAAGAATTAGCCAGGGAATTGTTATGGCTAGGCTTGTATAGGCCCTAGGGTTGATAGCCTAGTACCAACCTATGAACCTTTACAGATCTGACAAGGAGGTTTCTCAGATAGGTGAGGAACCCCTAGGCAATAGACACAATAAATGGCTGTCTACATTAGGCATCTTTCTATTACATTTATCGCAACATTTAAAAACAGTAGTTCCTTTCTTATTAAACATATTGCAGGACAATATCAGTAAACACACAGAAGAGATCCTAGAAACTAAATCCAGAAAACAGACAGAATAACAAACAAGGACTTTTTTTTTTTTTTTAGTATGAAGAAAAGAACAGAAGATTTACCAGCAATGGTAATAGAAGTACCCTAATGGGTAAGGAAAAGGGGTGCCAGCAAAGGAAAACCAAAGTTGGTATAAAGTTTCAAATTTAAACTAGAGGGACACTAGAAAATGACAACAATTTGTTAAAATGTTTAGTGACTTAGCTAAGAGCCTGGTCTGACACGTTTTGATTCGTACATGACAAACGAGATCTGAAGTAATGTGGAGAGGGGCACTGTGGGTAAAAGCTTAGCTCAAGAGTTTTCTGGTTTGTGCGAGCTTGTTACTACAGCTGACTTGGTTCCGAAGACAGAACGAAAACCCATCGGTAAGGAATGAATAAAGATTAACAACATCAGACCAGATGTTCTCTGCAGTGATATATGAATTTTAAGTTATGTACTTACTATAACATGGCATATGTGTTGTCCATTCTCATAATGATTCATGTGTGGCAACTCTGCCACATTTCACAGACCTCAGCTCCCAGGTTCGAGCTCCTCCCTTACCCACAATCCTCTGTACTAAGCACAGGTATCTCAGGTCGAGTTTGCTGCCTATTAGTCATAAGGAAAATAAGGAAAAGAAGAAGAAGAAGAAGCAAACCCAGAGGCTCAGTTAGGAATAAAGGTTCCTAACAGTGCTTCATAGATCCTCCAGAAAGAAACTTTTCTAGGTAGGGGGATGGATGGGAGGGAAGGTGAATGAGAATGAAATGGACAACACAAATGCCAAGTTATGGTAAGTACATAACTTAAAAATCTGATGTTGTCCTTCTCGTTCTGATTCACGTATGGGTCAGAGTCCCCAGCTACATTCTTTCTTGGATGGTCTCAAGGAAGAGTATGCCAGAGTACTGCCGAGCCAAATGAAGCTCTGCTTCTGGAGACAATGCCCAATTTGTAATGAGTCACAAATGTATGGGATTTAGACCAAGTGGCAACTGCACAGATGTCATCTATTGAAAATCTGGATGAAAAGGCAGAAGATGTAGCTACAGATCTGCTCGAATATGCTTTAAGACATCTAGTTAGTTTCAAATTGTTCGTCATATATAAAAGAAAAAAAATGAGTAATCTATTTGGCAAGAGTTACCTTCATTAATGCCTGCTCCAGGGGATTAGGTGAAAAGGAAACAAATAACTGATCTGATTTTCTGAACTGCTTAGTCCTGTGAAGATAGAAACATAGCTGTCTATGAATGTCCAGTAAATGCAACATGTACTCATCCTTAATGGAAAAATTCCAGGGTGACTGTCTGTCACCATTGCTATTCTGCCTTGCCATTAATCCATTAAGCTGTTTCCTTAACAGCTTAGGCCATGGCTACAATTTGGCTTCTAGAAAACAACAAAGTTTAATGGCTTTTCATCTTCTCTTTGTCGATTATTTAAAACTGTATAGCTCATCAGATGAGGAACTGAAAGCACAAATGCAGGTTGTCAAAACTTTTTCAGATGATACTGGAATGTCATTTGGTCTTGATAAATGTGCAAAAGCAACCTTTGAAAAAGGAAAACTGCAGCACCAGGAAAACATCAGTTTGGGACAAGAATGTGATATAAAAGAACTTGAGCAAGAGGTAGTGTATAAATACTTGGAAACTGATGAAGGATCAGCAATAAAACATGAACAAATGTGAATAAAGCTCAGTAAGGAGTACTTTAGAAGACTTAAATTAATCCTGAAAACAGCATTGACATCTAGGAACAAGATCTAAGCCATAAATCAATTTGCTCTTCCTGTCCTAACTTATAGTTTTGGAGTGATTGACTGGCCTCAAAAATTGTTGGATAGATTGGATATTAAAACAAGAAGGATGCTTCATGCTCACCAAATGATTTATAAAAATCACTGTACACCAAGATTATGTATTCCCTGTCCCAAAGGAGGGATAGGCCTCCTTGAAATTGATTACATGTATAGATCTGCAATCGTGGGACTCCACACATATCTGCTGACCTCACAGGATCCAAATGTAGTGAAAGTTTTGAACTTGAGCTTAATTTAGCAGACGCATATTGGCATCAAACAGGAATGGAACTCAAACCAGAAGTAGATAAAAAACAGGCAGCAACTGAATGTGCTAAAAAACAAAAGAAAAAATATAAGGTGAAGGAGCAGATGAGAAGGCAAGAAATGTGGAAAAAACATAAATATAGTTGCAAGTATAGAAAACTTCTGGAAGAGCCTCATGTTGATCAAGAACCAACACAGGAATGGTTAAGGAGAGGTGAATTCACATCAAGAAATGAAAAGTTAATATTGGCAGCCCATGATAGTGGGCTACGTACATGCTGGTTTACAAAGTGCATTGAACATGTGGGAGAAACAGACATATGTACGTTTTGTAAAACCAACTTGGAAACAGTCACACACCTTGTTGTTGGTTGCGACGCACTAATGACAGAGGGATTGTATACTGAAAGGCATAATAATGTGGCGAGACTGTTACACTGGAGATTGTGTAAGCATTATGGTATCAAAGTGGCTGAAAAACACTGGAAATATGAGCCACAAAGAATCATAGAAAATGATGAAGTTTGTATCACATGGGATCACCCAATACCAAAAGTTCAAAAGATAGATGCTAGTAAACCGGATATAGTGGTCCAAGAAAAGAAGACAAAAGTAGCATTGATCATTGAAATCACCACATCTAGTGACTACAGTGTCTTTCATACAGAGAGGCACAAAGTCATAAAATACCTTGATCAGCAGGCAGAAACGAGAGCCATGTGGAAGAGAGATACCCAGACAGTTCCAATAGTAGTAGGAGTAACTGGTCTTATAAAAAGAATTTACAATCGTATTTAGATATGTTACCAGTTCATGTAACACTGTACAAATTGCAGAAGGAGTCATTACTGGGTACATTGCGGGTGCTGGGAAGAGCACTTTTGGCTAACATCAAGGAGTGAAACAATACTAATTTCATGAACTTTAATCGTACTTTGACTTAGGAATGGGGTCCATTCCCATCATGGTATTAGAAACCCAAAAGACTTGGAGAAATTAAAAACCAGAAACAACAGGAAAAATTGGGAAAGAAAACTGGTAACTGAATGATCTGATTAATGTTTGACTCAGTAGCCACTTTAGGCATAGAGGACAGATTAGTACTGAGGGAAACTCTGTCTTTGTGGAAAATAATGTAGGGTGGTTTAGAAGAAAGGGCTTATAATTCAGGAATTCTTCTAGCTGAAGTGATGGCAACTAGAAAAATAGTTTTCTAAGGCAATAAATGTATGTCACAATTACTAGCTGGTTCAAAAGGTTTCTGAGTGAGGCCTTGGAGAATCAGGGGAACATCCAAGGGGGAGTGGGGTCTTTAATGGCAGGTCTGAGAAGGAAAACCCCTTTTAAGAAAGCTCTCTATAACTGATAGGTCTGCGTGTAAATTGGATATCTGCCAGATGAAGCTTGATTGTAGCAAAGTTGGATCCCTCTTTGAACAGGGAAGCAAGAAGTGAAAGGATGGTAGGAATAGAAGCTGAATAAGGATCAATGTTCTCTTTAGCGGCCCAGATAGAAAATCTGTTCCACTCACTTTGTATACTTTTTTGGTGGTGGCCTTTTGAGAAGCTGAAACAATACTCTTTGCAGGAGAAGAAAACCTGGACCCCTTGACAATCATTGGAATTGGAGAAACCATGAGGTTAGCTTGAGTGGACAGATCTTGATGGAGTCCCAGGGATGGATAGGTTAGGAGATCCTGGTTGGGCTCCAGTATCCAGGCAGGATACTTCAGATGAGACCAGAGGAAGGGGAACCAAATCTGATGAGGCCAATAAAGGGCAATGAGGATTACAGTGCTCTTCAACCATTGGGCTTTCTGAAGGAATTTTGGGATCAGCGGTAGAGGAGAATAAGCACAGAGGAGACTGAGGGGCCAGTCATGGACTAGAGCATCTACTGGGACTTCCCCGGTGGGGGGATCAGTGCAAAGTACTTGTTGCACTTGTAGTTGTCAGAGGAAGCAAAGAGAATGCAGCAAAGATGACCCCAATGGGCAGAAATCTGATTCACTACTGCTTGGTTTTGGGACCACTTATGGGAAGTCAGAATGGACCTGCTGAGTTTGTCTGCCAGCATGTTGTTTTTCTCCAGTATGTGAGTTTCAATGAGAAAGTGGTGTGAAGAGATCGCCCATTCCCAAACCCTCATGGCCTCTCTGCAAAGGGGGTAAGGATGGGTTCTTCCTTGTTGATGTACCAGACTGACATGTTGTATGTGTGAATTGCAATGGTCCCTAGAGGGAGAATGTCCTAAAAGGCTTGCAATAACAGAAGGACTGCCCTCATCTCTAGGACATTAATATGCAGTCTGGTCTCTAAAGAAGTCCATGTGCCTTGGACCATCTTCCCCTTGAAATGCCCACCCCCACCCAATCTGGGAAGCATCCATGGTAACTGTGGCTGTGGGTGAGGGAAGAATGAATGGTCTGCCAACTGACAGGACAGAATGAATCCACCATTTCAGGTGGGTTCTGCAAACCTTTGTCAACTTGATAGGAACACATAGAGACTGGTGAAGTATAGACTACTGCACAGCCAAGGTCTACTGGAGAACACACATACAGAACCTTCTCAGGGGAACTAACATTATGGTAGTCTCCATACATCCCACAGCTCGAAGGACAAGTCTTGCAGAAGGAGACATAAGAGTTAGTAAAGTGTAGACTTGGTTTCTCAGGGTGAATATCCGATTTAGGGGCAACAACAATATTTGGGTAACTGTGTTCAGCTGAGCCCAGATAAACTCCAAGGACTGTGTTGGTATTGGTTGTGACTTCTCCTGATTTATTTTGATGCCTAGGAGATCCAAAATCTGGAACAGATAATCTCTGGCATGAGATTGTTGACACCTGGTTGGGGCAGTTAGAAGCCAGTCGTCCAGCTAGGGAAACACCCTAAAACCTCACAGTATGAGAAGAGCTTTGACCGCTGCCATGCATTTGAACACCCACGAGGCTGTGGTGAGTCCAAAGGGCAGGGGTCTGAATTGGCAGTGACTGGCTTCTAGCCTGAAGTGCAAATGACTCCTGGAGCACCTATCTATTTTGGTGATAGTATGTGTCCTTTAATTCATTCACTCCAATGGAGCTCAGGAAGTTTGCACTGCAACTTTCTATGGGCAGAGCCTAAGCTTTTTGATAGAATCAAATTATGTGCTCACATTTCAAACAAATGTTCTTATCTCTGGAACCATAAGGGTTATGAAAAAAGTATAAATGGCAAACTCTTCAACACAAACTATTTTATAGTGGAAGTATTCTTTAGGTTCTAGGTCTTAAAACAAATTTTATAAGTCACAGTAAATGCATTAGCTATTACATTTATAATATTTTCACCTGATGTTCATAAGGGTCATTTGCATATATCCTGTGTGCCTCTGTTACAGGAGGTTTGGGAGGTCACTCATTGGAAGTTCTAGCTTGGCTGGAGTTTTCATTTAGTTTTTACTGATTGGTTTTTCAATGTGACCTTCTCACTCTTTGTTTTCATTTATAATATTTTGTAAACAACTTACAATATCTCATCAACCACTCAAGTTATACACATACTGTCAGCATAATTTTATTCATCTAGCTGCGAGCTTTCATATAAGGCTAAGGAGTTCTGTCTGTGTTACTTGGTTGTTGAGATATTTAGAAATATGGGAAAATTATATCTATATAAATTAATATCATAAACCAACAGTTAATATCTATTCACCTGCACTAGACAGAGGTCAAATATTAATGCAGTTGTTTGCCATTGTGTAAACATTAAGATGAAATATTTTTAAATCTTGTACATAGCATGGTTTTGGAATTGTTGATGCAAATATGAAAAAGCAATATTTGATGCCTAGAGGCATCAGTAGGAGTTAACTGCGATGCACCTGATGGCATCATTCGGATGTAATGAGTTAAGTCGAAAGAGCAAATTCAATCATCCTTCCTTAACAAAGGAAGGATAGACTGTACCATAGCCATCCAAAAATTCACTTTATGTACAAGTTCAGCCTGCTTAGGTCCAAGACTGGCCTTAGGTCCCCAGTCTTCTTTGGCACTAAAAAGAAGCAGGAGTAAGTTCCAGGTCCTCTCTGTTCAGTTGGGACCTCTTGGATGACTCTTTCACAGTAACGTTTGAATTTCTATGACTGCCAACTCCCTCTGACTGGGTGGAATGTCAGGGAGTGTCTTTCATGTTTTTGGGGGTGTAAGGGAAAAGGAAATGTAATAGCCTCTGGATATAATGGTTTTCATCCAAACATTTTTTTTGTTACTTGGGCCTAGGCATTTGAGTGCAGAGAAAATGGCCCCCAACTGCCTCCAGGGCAGAGCAGCTGTGTAATAGGAGCACTAATACGACTTGTCAGAAAAGGGTTCCCTAAAGCCCCAATTTTGCAGACCCCCTCTATCTCTGGGGCGGCATCTCTCATTAAAGCTCCCTTCTCTGCCTTTGGAGGGAAACTCTCCATGTTGGTCAGGGAAAGACCCTTGAGACTTATGAAACCAAATTTTCTTGGTCCCTCTCTGATTCCTGGAATAGGTCCGTTGAGGGGTGGAAAAACTTAATCCCTACAGCAGACAAGGTATTGCCCTCTTTCTCACTGTGGGTCAGGGTGTCTTTAACTGATGGTCCAAATAAGAAGGAACCATCAAAGGGAGCATTGACAAAAGACACCTTAAAGGGCTCTGTGAAGTCACAAAGCCTCATCCAGGCATGTCAGCATACAGCGATTCTAGTGCCAGCCACCCATGAGGTACCTTCCACTGAGTAAGAGATGAGCCTCATGGACAAATTAGTAAGGAAAGAAAGAGTGGCCAGCTTCGGAGAAATCATTCCAAATTCCTTTGTCAACATGGTCTCTGCCAATAATTCAGAGAGCTCCTTGACCAGGTCTCTCTGCAGTTGAGTAAAATGTGCCAAGTAGTTAAGCATTCTCAGCGTGAAAGTGGTTGAAGCATATACAGGCTTGCTGAACCTGTCCATCGCTCTAGACTCCCTGTTTGGCAGATGGATGCTAGAGCTTTGCTCAGCTAGGTCTTTCTTAGTGGTGGCTGCCACCATCATAGCATCAACTGGAATACCCTTGGACCAGAAGGAACAATCTGTAGGTGGAGAAAGAATATGGTCAGGTCATTTAGGCACAGGCTGTATAGTGTCCGGCTCCTTCCTTATCCAGCGTGCTATCAAATTTATGAGGGGGGTCCACCGTGGGCATCACTCAAGATGTAGATGGTCCCATCTGAAGGCCTCCAGAAATACAGACTCCTCAAGAAGTAAGATCTTTGGACAACCAACCACCTCTTTGTTCCAGAATTTCCAAAATGTTTGCAAAGTAGACATCCTCCAGTGGTGATTTTAGAGATCCTTCCCCTTCATCGAAGTCTGTACCGTTGGTGAGAAACTCCATGGGGGAGTCTAAGTGGTTCCTTTTGCACGTCCTCTTCCAAGGCACTTCCTCTGTGGGATGTTCAGGGAAGGTATCGGAAGAGGTGGGGGCCACCTCTGGTGGGAAATCCTGGATGCTCTACAAAACAGGCTGACCCTGGACAGGAGTGGTAGGCCCAGTTCCCAAATCTGATGAGGAGCAATGGGGTGGAACAGTAGCCAAACAGATTGGGTCTCCATCTGCAGAGAAAACCTTTTCAATGACCTGGAAATCTGAAGGACCTGCAGAACCCTTGCCCAACTCCATCAGGGCCGAAGCCCTCGAAGAAGGCATGACAAGGGCCTCGGATCCACTGATCCCAGAGTGAATTGGAGCCATGCTGTCCAGAGCTGAAGCACCATGGGGGAGAGAGATGGGAACCTCTACCCTCGGATCCAACTTCAAAAGTCCAGATCCAAGACCCGCTCTGATATGAAGATCTCTGAGCAGAGGTGGTTAAGGCAAGTTTCAGAGTAGAGGAAGCATGAGTCCTCGAGTCTGATACGGATTGTCTCACATGGCTAAGGTCCTGGGGCTCCAAAACCGAGGGTTGAATCAGAGTAGAAGAGTCTATGTTGGTAGAGATACTCATGGATCCAAGAGGGGATGGAGCCAACAACCCCCCCCCCCATCTGGACCTGAGCCCTGATAATCTTCCTCACCATCTTGTCCACATCATATTCCAAAAGGCATCTGAAAGATCTGGATGAAACCATAGGTGAAGGACAGGACTGACATGGGGTTTGCAGGATCTTTGTAGGAACCATGGGGGAGGCTGACTGGATGGATGGTTCCGGTGATGGCTTCCATTTCTCGGAACTGAAGTCCTGGGCTCCAAAGCTGAGGGATGAGTAGGCTCTGAATGGGTCAAGGTAGTCACAGATTTGGGTGAATCTGGATCCAAAGGAGCAGTTAATATCCTTGGCATAGGTCAAGATGGAGCCAAGAGGCCTTCTGGATCCACTGGAGCCGAGCCTGGTCTTGGAGCAGAAGAATCTGAAGACTTCAGTATTTTAGATGGAGATTCTGAAGATGCCATGGGGTGCTTATGAGGGCATTTATTAAGGTTTGAAAAAGAACTTGGCACAGAATGTTTGGGGGTATGAGCCCCTGGAGAAGAAAGAGAGGAAGGAGGCAGAATCCCTTTAGGAATCGGTTTGTTTCGCCTATTGGTGATCACTCTGGGGTTGAACCCCTTACAAATGGCACACTATGATTAAGTGTGCCGCACCTAGACAATAAACACATGCATCATGTGAATCAGAGTGCGGAATTTTATATCCACACTCTGTACATGTCTTAAATCCTGCAGGCTTATCCATAACTAAACTTTTACTTAAACTGGGTACTAAGAAACAACAACAATAACTATCAAAACTATTAAAGCTAAGATAACTATAATCACTATAATTACTACAACACTGCCCTAACTATTAAGACTATAATAACTACAATATCTTTAACAGATGTAACAACTAAGAGGAGGTTCAAACTCCTAATAACTATAATCTGTTCTAGATAGAGTTGTCCTAATGCCAGTGAGAAGCTTTGTGGGTGGGTGGAAGAAGAAAAAGGCAATAATTATGGTAGAAAAGAACACTTATCTGCAAAAAGGAAATAAGACTCCAACTAGTTGCTCGAGCACTTGAGAGCATGTCAGATGTGAATGGAGGCAAATGAGATCTGCGATACCTGTGCTTAGTATGGAGGATTGTGGGTAAGGGAGGAACTTGAGCCTGGAAGCTGAGGTCTATGGAATGCAGCTGAGTCTGATCAGAGGATCGGATCTGAGACCCATACATGAATCAGAATGAGAAGGACAACATCAGATCCAGGGTTTATGTTGTCAGGTCTAGGAGAGGTGTTAGTGGAAATATTTTCATGTAGAGTAGAGACTTCTTTGGGATATATGCATTTAAAGGGGAAGGGGTGAATGAATGGTGGTGGGGTGGCAATGTATGATCTGTTAGAGGTGTGGAGTTTATTGATAGAAGATTGCCAAATTCTTTAAAGAAATCTTTTGGAGAAAATTTTGTACCACACTGAATAGTGGTTGTAGATGGGGTATCATGAGAAGGTTTTCTTCCTGTAAGTAGGTTAACCTCTTTCCAAAAGTGTTTGAGGGAACATATGAGGATAATTTGTTTATTTGGTTGGAGATTTTTTTTATGTCTTCTGATGGATTTCTTGCCTAGGTTACAGGTGTAAGGAGGTGCGGTTGTCATTTCTGGGGGCCTGTTTCCATTTTTGCCATACTTCATCTCTTAGAGTTAAACAATTTGAGTTCAATGAATAGTAATTCAATTTTGGTAGGTTATAAGGCCTGTGAATGGGGGGGATTTGTCTTGCTACTGGAGTAGAAAGTTGGTTAGGCTTACAGCTACTATATTGAGTCATGTAAGCAAAGTATATGGTTGCAGCTGTGGGCTGTGAGAAAGGTTCTAAGTTTGTCTATATTTGTGCTACTCTGGTTTCTGAAGGTTTCCTCCCACGATACAAAGATATGCATCTGGAGCGTTTCTTCCCTGGCCTCGGGTGAAAAATGGCTTCTTTCAAAGTCAGATTTGCCCAGTAAACAAATGTTACATAAATAAATAAAGGCTTTTAATAATGGTGGCAGTTTTATAGGATGGTTGACAACTGTAAAGGTGATTGGACAGTGGTCGTTTAATGATGGTAACAGATATTTATGTTGGAGATGGAATTTGGTATGTTTGTAATAATAAGGTCCAGTAAATATTGGAATATCTTTTCAAGCTGAATTTCCCAGTGAAGATCCGCACTGACACAGGAGAGATATGCAGGCCATGCACAGAAAGCAACCAATAAGGAAGCAAATAGAAAAAACGAGCACTGTGAGACATCATTGTCAATTTCTGGAACAATCTATCCATATAGTACACCACTATTTATTGCTGGGTTTGATATATACAATTTCTAAGTCAGCTTTGCCATATCTCATCCTTAGTCTATTATTTTGATGCTGATATCTCAAAGAGAAAAATATTTCTTGTTTCCACAGAAATAGAGATGGATGACAAACATTTTTCCCAAATAAGTATTAGTCAAAAACAGTGAAGACAAATTCAAGGATACATGAAACAGAAGAGTGGGGAAAAAAGAAATATGCTATGAGCTAAAGAATATCGGCAGCTAATTGATTTAGTAAGGGAATGAACATTAAAGGTGTGCCAATCAATCCTTCTCTGCTGTCAGAATCTATGTTTATGTTATTACATCAGTTTCTCCTGAATCACAGACATTTCTCATAAGGAAAGGAAGAAATTAACAAGGAAAAGAAAAGCATTAATATATGCATGTTTTCTCAACACATCATCATCATCAGCCCCCTTTTTCCCATTTTTTTCTACATGAGGTCAGGGTATCATGTTAACTGTTGCCAACTCTCGATTCAGTACCAAACTCCTGCCTTCTTCTACACTCATGCCTGACTGTCGCAGATCTTCTTTCACACAATCCATTCACCTCTTTGCTGGATGTCCTTGCTTCCTCTTACCTTCTTCCTGTCTGTCCCAAATCTTCCTCACCAGATTGTCTTCTGCTTTTCTACACATGTGCCCAAACCACCATAATCTGTTCTCTTTGATCTTTTCTGCAAATGGAGCTACTTTGGCTTCTGCTCTTATGTCCTCATTTCTTCATCTGTCCCACAGTGTGCATCCTATCACTTTTCTCAGGCACTTCATCTCCATCACCTCTAGCTTCTTCCACTGTTCTTCCTTTACTGCCCAGGTTTCTGTACCATACTGTAGTACTGGTTGCACCACTGTCTTGTACACCTTACCTTTCAGCTTCTTTGGCATTCTCCTGTCATAGACTACACCTGATACTCTATGCCAGTTGGCTGCGCAGCCCCTCTGATTCTAACTTTGACCACTTCATTCAGACTTCCCTACTCCTTAACTACTCCTCCTAGATACATGAAGCTGTTTACCTGTTCCACTATCTTCCCTTCTATCTCTATTCTCAGCTTCTTCTGATTTCCCCAGTTTGCTGCCATTACCACCATCTTATCTGTGCTTAGTTTCATCCCAATGTGCCTTCAAATTTGCATTCCATTCTCCTATCCTTTGCTGAGGTTCTAGCTCAGAGGCTGACTGTACTGCCACATCATTTGCATACAGCAGCTTTGTTGATCCATCCCCTCCAACCTGTTTGCTAATGTAGTCCATCAATAGTATGAACAGCACTGGGCTCAGAGCTGAACCCTGATGTACACCCACACCCACTGGGAACCCCTCTGTAAGGCCAAACACTGTCTGTACTTGAGTCATTGGATCCTTGTACATAGCCTGCACTAATCCTACCAATGTTTCTGGGACTTCAAACCACTGCAGTACTGCCCAGATCAGCTTTCTTGGGAACTTGTCATATGTTTTCTCCAAGTCTAGGAATGCCCACTTGGACTCTCTCCTCATCTCTAGCTTCTTCTGAAGTATCGGTTTCAGTGCAAACATCGGATCAGTTGTGCTGCATCCTGATCTGTATCCAAACTGCTCATCTCCCATCTTACATTCTACTACTCTGCGTATCCGTTTATCAATCACCCTGTCCAGAACATTCATGCAATGTGATAGGAGTTTGATGCCTCTGTACTGCCCAGAGTTGTGGATGTCCCCTTTGTTCTTATGCTTATTCTCCAGTCATCTGGGATACACCTTTCTCTCCACACTGCTATTAGTACCTTCAGGAGCCATTTCTCCCCTACCTCTCCCAGTATCTTTATCATATTTGCTGTGACCCCCATCTAAGCCTGCTGCTTTCCCTGACGTCATCTTCCTTACTGCTGTTCTTACCTCTTCTAGGGTGGGCTTGAAGAACTGTAGAAAATGTCCAAAAGTGACCAGACAAACTCCGCACTACTGTATCTGTTATGCTTTATTTGTCTCACGACAAATTATTGCCAAACAGTCAATTCTTTCAGAGCTATTTCAATTCTTATTATAACACAGCCAGACAGATGATGATACTGATGCACTCTCAGTAAAAATGTCACTGCATGAAAAACAAACATTGTGTACTTTATATACTTTAAACACTGTTATTTTTGATATATGGAAAGTCCCTGTAATGCAATGCTCATGTTATTTTGGATGCAAACGTCATGCAAATCTAATTTAAACATTATGCAAAGCTCATGTTATTTTTCTCATTTCTGTTATGACAAAATCATGTTATTTTTAAGATAAAACTGTCCCTGTGGTTCCAACGTCTCCTTTTTTCATTGCTAAAATGCTATTTTCAATATAAAAAAGTCCCTGTGATGCATCTGTCTATTTCCAAAGTGCTGATATGCAAAAATCCATATTATTTTTGAGAAGCAACAGTCCATGTGAAACAAACATCATTGCTGAAGTGTTATTTTTGATATGGAATGTTTTCCTGCAATGCAGCTGTCTCTTTCTGTAGCTAATATGCAAAAGTTTATGTTATTTTAGATGAAGCAGTCTCTGTAATGTAAAAACAATTATACTTCCTTATCTTATAACAGGATGCCATGAGTCCACAGCTATATGTTATTAATATCTAAGCTAGACATTTCTAAAATATCAACAGCTAACTGTTCTTGCAAAGCAAGCTATATTATTTTGAAAACTTGCTGTTCAGCCTTGCATATTTTTCTTTTCTGCACACACAGTATTTTTGGGAAAAGCATTTTAATTTACACAATATCTACCAATTCCCACTTTTTTTATTCAAGGTCCATGAAATTGTAAGACAATTTACAAAACAATACGCTCTTCAGTACTTTGCATCTCTCTATCCACTGCTACATACGAGTCCCTTGCATTTATCTCTATTTCTTACCAGGGAAAGATCCCAGAACCTGAGATAACTCCATCCCCTAAGTCCAACTGTTTTAAGTCTTCTCCAAGCTTGGAGAAACTATCATGAACTTCCCTTTTCCTTCTGTGATTTCTAACCTTTTCATTTGGTAACGTATGAGTAATAGTCATCATTGGAACTGCAAATCCTATGTAACATGACCCTTGCCAGCCTACCAGTAACCATTTATATGAATTTTTTCCACAAATAAAAAAGAAACCACTAGCCAGAATTGTAACATTTCCTTGGCCTATTAGGTTATTCATAGCTCCATTTTTGAAAAATTGTTTCATGTCTTCCTTAAAGGAAGTATTGTGTATTGCTTCCCAAGCTGTTTTTATTTTATCATCTCCCCATGGTACTCAAGCTTATCTCGTGACCGTAGGTGATGTAGGGTGATGGAATAGTTACAATTACTAATACCCACCCTAACTGTCCCTTTCTGTTGAAAACAGAGCATTCCTCTTTCAACCTCCATTAAATATAGATGTTCTTTAATAACTGACTAGTTTGTAATTTTGTTTCTAAAAGATCCTTTAAACATAAATCCTGTGTCAGTAGTATCTACTGGAACTGCATGCAATGGCATCTTTCCCATGTAAGGAATATGGCTACAAACCCAGCAATTTGATCTGTTATGTGTTTTTGCAAACAATCTTTGCATGGCCAAAAATGTATTAACCTTAGGTACCCCGTCCTGCTTTCGTGACCTGTTATAGTGGAGTATTTCTCCCCATTTTTTTCTTTACAACCCACTTATTTACATGATGTGTTATATGTACATCTCTCTTTTAAATAACCTTTTCTTGCTTATTTTCCTTGTCTACATTACACACTTCAAGCATTGTAATTCATTGTCTGTTTGCTTGATACACTTGTTTAAGCATTTTAACTTCTTCAAAAATATGTAAAATATATAAAACATAAAGTACAAACATTATAGTCTATAAGACCGATATTATAGGGCACGACCATGGCTTGCATCTCTGCATACAAGATCTAACTTCTTCTGTTTCCTCTGGCTGCTGCTCAACTGAATTAGTCGGCATCTAAAAATGAATTTAAATAGACTGTTACTTTCCTATCACTGTTAACAGAGTATTGTAGACTGTCACTTATTTGATTCTGTTTTCACTTTCAGTAATTTACACTGGTCTCTATGAACCAATATGGTACATTTCCTTTGTTTAACTGTTGTCTGTTGTCTTGGATTTACTTTTTCCTTTTCTATCCTCTGAACTCTGTACACTTATGGTCCTATTTGCTCAATCACTTTATAGGGTCCCTGCCAATTACTGTCCCATGGTCCTTCCTTTAAGAAGTTTTTTACCAGGACCTCATCTTCTGACTGTAAAATCATTTCTGCAGGAAGCACTGGCATTTCTTTCCACAGACAGCAAGCCTGTTCTCTTGCAATCATGTCACATACCCCCTGTATGTCCTTTAACCATTTTTGGTATTCTACTGCTGTCAGCAATGGTCGGTTTTCTACCACTTCTGGGTCACAGGGGAGAGATAGGAGCATTTTCCTCCCTGTCGTTACTTTGAAAGGTGAAATTCCTGTTTCACTGTTAGGGGTAGCCCTAATACCCAGTAAAATCCCTGGCAAATGTTTTACTCAGTCCTTACCTTTTTCCAGGCATACCTTTTTTAATCTTTCCTTAACTGTTCGATTAATTCTTTCAACAATCCCATTAGATTGTGGATGGTAGGGAACATGAAACCTGTGCTGGATCCCCAGCAGTTTGCACAAATGCTATATTATTTGACTTGTGAACTGTGGTCCATTATCTGACTCAATAATTTGAGGCCATCCCCAATGGACAAAAATGATTTTCCATAGTACCTCTGCTGTAATTTTAGCTGTCATACTTTTTGTGGGTATTATTTCAACCCATTTTGAAAACACATCAACTACCACTAGAAGGTATCTGTATCCTCTCTTTGCAGTTGGGAGGGGCCCTGCATAGTCTACTTGGATAGCATACCATGGCCAATCTGCCACTGGTACCCTATGCAACTGAGGTTTCTTTGTACTGGCATTAATTTGTGAACAAACCAAACATCCCTCTGGAACTGTTTTACACAACTTTTTCAAACATGGATTCCACATCTTTTGTTTAACTATACTCCATAATTTTTCTGTGCCTATGTGGCCGAAAAGTTTGTGATTGTATTCGACCAATTGTTTGGCCAAGTGCCCTGGTAAATAGGGTATTTTCTTTCCATCTGGCATGGGATACACAAAAATGTTTTGATTACCACCCCCTTCCTGAATGCACTTGTCCAATTCTTTGGGAATCCCTTTTTCTTTCTGTAAAGTTGCTAAATCCTGCACTTCTACAGGTGCAGCTGTTTTTACTGACAATACCTGTTCTGCAGGTTCAAACCGCTCATGTGGTTCTAACCAGTCACCTGTTTCTGCAGCCTGTTTGGCTTTGGCATCTTCCAAGGCATTTCCTCTGGCTTCTACTGTATTACATTTTTGATGTGCCTTTTCATTTTTACAATACTGAATATTCCCTGTAAATCATTTTGGGTGATCAATGCCCACAATTCCCATAATACTGGTGCATGTTTGAGAGGTTTACCAATACTGTCAACAAATCCCCTTCTGGCCCAAATTGCCATCTGTAAACGCAATGAGTTTACCACATAAGCACTGTCACCGTAAATGTTAACTGGTTCAAAATGTTGTAAAACATATATGACTGCTTCCAGTTCTGCCCTCTGGACTGAAATGTAACCTGGCAACATCTTCAGGATAGGCTCCTGACCATCTCCTGGAATTACTGCAAATCCTGTTAAATATTTTCCATCTTTCCAAAACTTGGCCCCATCTACATATACTGTGGGCATGTTACTTTGAAAATGTGCATTTAATGGTGAAATTTCCAGATGTTTCAAGCTTTGAACACAATTGTGAGGTTCTCCCTTATAGTTTACCAGATCAGAGAGGTAGTACTTATCCCCTGTCTGAATTTGAACATTCTTTGTACTGAATAAAGTCATCCATTTTGCAAAAATGGTGTGACTCACTTCTTCTGTGATTTTATTAATTTCCATAGAATTCAAAATAATTTGTATAGACTGATGTGGTGTCTGTACAATTATTTTGGAAAAAAATGTTAAGTATTCTGTCTGTTTAATTCCCCAGTAAATGGCTAGTAATTGTTGTATACATAGGTGATATCATTTTTCAACTGGAGTTAACTTTCGGCTGCAGAAAGTCAGTGGACGAAGTGTTCTTTCTGCCTTGCTCCCATTGTGCTGAGGCCAATACTGCAGGAGAACTACTGAGATAGTTTCACTACCTGCTGCTGCCTGTAAAATGAAATCTTGCTGTCCCTCAGGTGCTATTAACTCAGTATCCTGTGTTAATTTCTGTTTTAATATGTCAAAAGCCTGTTCTTCCCTGCATCCCCAGTTTAACCGAGGTTCTTCTTTTTGTTTATTAACATTTTATATAAGGGTGCAGCAGCCGCTGCATAATCTTCTATGAATTCTCTATTGTAATTCATGATACCTAAGAATTTATGCAAGTCTGAAATTGTCAATGGCTGAGGAAATTCTAAAATTCCTTTTACTCTCTCTCCACAAGGGGATCTGCCTGTGGGGTGAATAATGGTTCCCACAAACTTCACCTCTTGTGAAAAGACTTGCACCTTTCCTTGTTGACTTTGAATCCTGCATCCTGTAAGGTACTTAAAACCTTTTTAAGAAGTTATTCATGCTGCTCTATTGTTTATGACTGTATCAGAATGTCATCAATGTAATGAATGACAGTGTCATCTGTCTCTAAGGGTTTTAAAATTTCCCCTACTACTTGGTGAAAGATTACAGGGCTATTTTGAAATACCTGTGGCAATCATGTCATCACATACTGTTGATTGTCAAAGGTAAAAGCAAACCATTGCCAATCTTCCTTTTGTAAAGGAACTGTGAAAAATCCATTAGCTAAATCAATAACTGTAAACCATTTACTTTGAGGTTTTATTCTTGCTGATAATTCCGGCACTCCTGGAAGCAAATGTGCACGTTCTTACATACTAGACCTTTATGTCAGAATAGACAAATTTGTGGATATTTGCTATCACATAAAATACAAGCTTTTGGCATAATCTTTGATTTAGTAATGTACTGAGAATAAACATGTATCCATTTGCAAATACAGCTTTTATCTATTTTTTGGGCATTAAAAATGCCAGACTTACATTTCATGTCAGACACAGAAGATTTAAATCATTGCTGTAAATATGACCAAACCTTATCAGGAGGCTCATTAATATCAATACTAACAGTATGGCTACACTTAAGACTGGTCTCTAATATGGCGTCCATGTTATAAAACCATAATGAAAGTACCATAATTTATGCAGAAGACAAGCAGGTGATCAGGCTGAAGTCAATCTGGAAAAGGACGGTGTTTCTCCACAGACGGATTGGAGGTGGTCCGACGCAGGACAGCTTCCACGGCGGTGCTCTGTGTCCACCAACGAAGTACTGGAACTGGAACTGTATCTCTGTTAAAACACTGGAACTGTCAGTCTGTTGAACTAACGTAGTAAGTAGTAGGGCCCCTCTGTAATATTAACTGCTGGTAACAGATATATGGTCACAGCCACTGGCCAAGGCTTGCCACTGAAGAACTGTAGAAAATGTCCAAAATTGGCCAGACAAACTCCGCACTATTGTATCTGTTATGCTTTATTTGTCTCACAACAAATTCTTGCCAAACAGTCAATTCTTTCAGAGCTATTTCAATTCTTATTATAACACAGCTAGACAGATGATGATACTGATGCACTCTCAGTAAAAATGTCACTGCATGAAAAACAAGCATTGTGTACTTTATATACTTTAAACACTGTTATTTTTGATATATGGAAAGTCCCTGTAATGCAATGCTCATGTTATTTTGGATGCAAACATCATGCAAAGCTAATTTAAATATTATGCAAAGCTCATGTTATTTTTCTCATTTCAGTTATGACAAAATCATGTTATTTTTAAGATAAAACTGTCCCTGTGGTTCCAACGTCTCCTTTTTTCATTGCTCAAATGCTATTTTCAATATAAAAAAGTCCCTGTGAAGCAACTGTCTTTTTCCAAAATGCTGATATGCAAAAATCAATATTATTTTTGAGAAGCAACAGTCCATGTGTTACAAACGTCATTGCTGAAGTGTTATTTTTGATATGGAAAGTTTTCCTGTAATGCAGCTGTCTCTTTCTGTTGCTAATATGCAAAAGTTCATGTTATTTTAGATGAAGCAGTCTCTGTAATGTAAAAACAATGATACTTCCTTATTTTATAACAGGACGCCATGAGCCCACAGCTATATGTTATTAATATCTAAGCTAGACATTTCTAAAATATCAACAGCTAACTGTTCTTGCAAAGCAAGCTATATTATTTTGAAAACTTGCTGTTCAGCTTTGCATATTTTTCTTTTCTGCACACAGTATTTTTAGGAAAAGCATTTTAATTTACACAATAGCTATCAGTGCTCCTCCTCTTCTCTCATCATAGGCTGTTTCTGGGGCAGTACAGCTTCTGTGGGGTTTTCTTCATTTGGAAGCTGCTGGAAATACTCCTTCCATCTTCCTTTGATGTCCTCTGGGCTGGTGAGCAGGTTGTTGCTGGCATATGATGGGTGTCTGATTATCTTCTTTATCTTTATGTGTTTGCCTTGTGTGGAAAAATACTGAAGTCAACATGTTTTGTATTCTGTATTTAAAGGGTTAAGCAGAAAAATGTTCACTGCGTGCAAACTGAAATGTTCTGGAAAATGTTGATCACTGAGGAATGCAGGAGTTAATCTTAAACTGCTGATAAAGTTAATGGTGCAAGAATAACTGTGGTACTGGATGGTAAAAACAAGTAATCAAACTATCAATTTTAATGAATGTTCTGTGTGCTACGTGTATGCGTGCAGGAGGGTCTATATAAGGAGAACTCAAAGTACAAGTAACCAGACTGCTGGCATATTACTATCATGTAGCAGATCTCCATGCATGTAAAATAAAGCTGTTTTACTTGCTTACAAGAACTTGGTGTGATTCTTCCAGAATATGTTAGAAGAGTAAAATCTTTCGACATAACTGGCGCCCAACGTTAGGGCGGCCCCTGCACGGCGCGAATCGAACAAAGAGAGGCTGAAAACCTGCGCAGGTGGAGAGAGATCAGGCTCTCCTCGAATGAAAGACCTCCAACTGAAACAGGTTGAAATTAGAGGCCAGTCACTCTTTCCAGATTCAATCCGTGAGGTGGCAGCGAAACAGGGCGGAGGAATCACAAAGGTAAGCAAAAAGAAAAGCTATTTTTTTGTTGTTTCTGATTGGAATTTTTGTCTAAATTTTAAGGGACTAGTCAAGGGAGAAATTTAATTTTCTCAAAGTATAAGGAGTATATGTGAATAGATTCCATATACAAGAGATCACAGGAACAGGAATAGTTTCTCGTAAGAGAAATGGGAACAGGAACCAGTTGCGTCAAAGGTGATGACATAACTAAAGATAAAAAGTTTATGTTTGATTTACACCCAAAGAACGTAAAATATTTAGATAAATAGAAAAAAAAGATCATGGGTTTAGTGGATGTTTAAATAAGTCAGAATGTCAAAATCTAGTAAGATTACTGCACAAACAGGCAGGAAATAAGACACAAAAAAAAAAAAGAGAGGGTGGTAATTCAAGTGAAAGAGATGTGTACTTTGTTAAAAGGAAGATAATAAAACTTCCAAGTGTGCAGAACTAGAATAAAGACTCTCTTAGATAAAATAGAAGAACATTGGAAGCCCAAGGCAGATTGGACTTGCATTAATCAATGCATTCAATCAGATGACGAAACCGTAGACAGTTATCTACATCGTCTCACACAATGTTTTGATGCTCATAGTGGGTTGATTAAGGTAGAAAATCAGGAAAATGACTCGCCCTATGAACAGCAACTGAAAAATGCATTCCTAAAGGGCTGCAAGACAGCCATTGGTAACTTTATACAAAAGCATATGATCACACACAGGACAGCGTGTCTACAGCCCCTTATGGAGTATGCTAGACATGCTGAAAAATATCTGAAGGAAAAGAAAGATAAACAAGCCCAGACTTTTACAGTTAGTGAAGATGGAACTTTAATGTTAGTTCAAGGTTCATGGACCATGAAGAAGACGTAGATGGAGGGTATGAGGAAGAAGAACAAAGTGAGAATGGGGAAGTAGGTACAAGTGAAGGCAATTGGTGGGGACAGGAAATAGCAAAAAATGAGGAATATCAAATGGTAAATCTAACAGCACTAGCATCAACTATGCAATTGGAATCCCAACCAGTGCCAAACTTATTATGGTCGCAGGGTCAGCACGATATTGGACTGATTAGAATGGCAGGACAGGTAAAGATTACACCCAAGTCAGAATTTAGACCTCATAAACAGCAGTATCCCTTGAGCAGAAAGGCAGAGGAGGGCATTTTACCGGTAGTCTCAGCACTTTTGAAAGCTGGAGTATTAATTCTGTGCACAGACTCACCGTGTAATACGCCCTTATTTCCAGTAAAAAAAAAACGGATGGGACATGGAGGATGGTACAAGACTTACAGGCAATAAATGCCACAGTGGTACCTCGGGCCCCCATGGTCCCAGATCCGTCTATTCTGCTGAACGATATCCTTCCTACGGATAACTACTTTTCTGTAATTGATATCAGTAATGCCTTTTTCTCTATTCCCTTGCAGAAAGATAGTAGATTTTGGTTTGCATTTACGTTTATGGGCAAGCGTTATACCTATACCAGGTTACCGCAGGGATACTGCGAAAGTCCGACCATCTTCTCACAAGAGATGTCCACCAATTTGGCTCAGTTCCAACCAGCCCAAGGGTGCCACCTACTGCTGTACGTGGATGATATCCTCCTGGCCGCGACTACGGAAGAACTCTGTAAGTCCGAGACTATTCGACTACTGCACTTCCTGGCACACGAAGGACATAAGGTAAATAAGTCTAAGTTACAATTTTGTAAATTAGAAGTACGTTACCTGGGTTATACTATCTCTGGGAAGGGCAGGCGATTAGATGACAGCAGAAAGAATGCTATTTTACAAGCCCCATGCCAACTACAAAAAAGAAATGATGTCCTTTTAGGCATTACGAACTTCTGTCGTAGTTGGATTCCCAACTACGCCGAAGAAGTGCACCCGCTATCAGACTTAATTTTTGCAATACCGATGGCGGCAAAAGATTTGCTGCACTGGACAGACAAGGCAGTACAGGCATTTACTAGGATCAAGCAACTGATAGCTGGGTCAGCAACATTGGGGTTTCCAGATTACAGTAAGACCTTTATACAAACTGTAGATTGCAAGCAGGGATTTATGACATCTGTTTTAATGCAAATGTATGGAGATAAGTTAAGACCATTGGCATTTTACTCTAGCAAATTAGACTCAGTAGCACGAGCATTACCACACTGTGTGCAAGCAGTAATTGCAGCCGCTTTGGCGGTACAAGCGTCTGCCACGTTGGTATTGTTCCATGATCTTATGTTAAAAGTCCGCACTCTGTAGCAGTCATCCTTCTGCAGGACAAGTTAACATTTCTGTCACCTAGCAGACATTTATCTTGTATGACTACGCTGTTATCGCAGCCACACATGACAATTGAGAGATGCACTACCTTAAATCCAGCGACATTGCTACCTGTTGCTGAAGGGGGTATTCCGCATGTATGCTTAGATCTCATACATTCTAAAGTTCTACCAAGACCGGATCTTAAGGATCAACCCTTACTACATGCGGACTGGACACTGTTTGTAGATGGGTCAGCACGCAAAACAGAAACAGGCACCACGCAGGTAGGGTATGCAGTTACTACTGCAACTCAGATAATAGAGGCAAGACCACTCCCCCCGGGAACTTATCCGCTCAAGCAGCGGAACTGATTGCTGTGACAAGGGCATGTCTCCTTTCAGAGGACAGGAATGTCACTATCTATACGGATAGTCAATATGCCTTCTCTACGGTGCATGTGTTTGCTCAGCAATGGAAAAATAGGGGGATGGTTACAACCTCGGGGAAAGACATTATGCACAAAGACCTAATCCTTGAATTACTACAAGCCGTCCAACGGCCACGGGGTTTGGCCATCTGTAAATGCGCTGCTCATACCCGTGCTAAGGACCTGGTATCACTTGGTAATGCCCTAGCAGACAAAGCAGCCAAAGAGGCAGCTATGTCCAGTACCTTTTCACTTGAAACCACACCTACAGAATTACAACCAACAGATAAATTTGATTTGCAAACCTTACAAGTCATGCAGGAACTTAGCACAGTACAGGAAAAACAACGCTGGACTAGGTATGGTGTTAGGCAGAACAAAGGAATCTATGTGGGACCGGATAATAAATATGTTTTGCCTACTAATCTTTTTAGGTATGCAGCACTAGTTGTGCATGGCCCTTCCCATCTGGGCCCTGCAGCTATGGTTAAAATTATCCACCGTACCTTTTGGACCAAGGGTTTTATTGCATATGCAAAACGTTTTTGTCTATCCTGCATAGTATGCGCTAAATACCATGGGGGAGGGGTCAGAGTTGCTCCGGCATCATTTCCAACACCCCCCCCCATCCTTTTCATACAATATGTATGGACTTCATCGAATGGACCCCGGCACAACTAAAGAAGTTTGTGTTAGTGATAGTGGATGCATTTACTAAGTGGGTTGAGGCCTTTCCGGTGACACATCCGGATGCTCAAACAGTGGCTAAAATTGTGGTCAATCACATCGTCCCACACTTTGGACTTCCTACACGCATCTACTCTGACAACGGCACGCATTTTGTCAATCAGATCATTCAGAAACTGTCTACAGTTTTCCAAATTGAATTGAAACACCATTGTGCCTACCACCCACAGTCAGCAGGGTTGGTGGAATGCCATAACGGCATTCTAAAAGGCAAGTTGAGAAAACTCATGGCCGAGACACATCAGTCTTGGATTACCTGTCTACCTCTAGCCCTCCTTTCCATGCGGACAACTCCCAACTCAAAAGGAGTCACCCCATTTGAGTTGTTGTATGGGAGACCTTATTACGTCCCGCAGTGGCAAAACTTGTTGCCTGCGGAACGTGAGGGGGGTGAGGAGTTAGCTGAGTACATGAGGAAAATGCTGACCAATTCTAACAGCTGTTTAACGAATGATTATTTTTCAGGTTCAAGAGACGGAAGTCGCAGTAACCATGAAGGACAATAATGAGAATAAGAAAAAATGGTTCTATTGCAATGTTTTATTGTTTATAACTATTGTGATTGTAATATTTCTGTTTTGGCCATTTCTGTTTTTTTAATGAAGCTAGCCATTCAAAAAGAGACAAACACACCAGCTGGCATCCAAACTTTAATACATATCAAGCGATTAAATATGCATATGCATCCTCAATGAATGTCTCAAATTGTTGGGTATGTACTGCAATACCTACTGTACACAGTGGCTTAATGTTAGGGACAGCCCCTCTGGGAACAAATGATACTTGGAATAATTTGTTGTTTGAAACCACAGAAGTACCACTGAGAGACAAGGTGGCGCTGCCTTTTCTGGGGTGCCAAAATGGAACAGTGTGTTTTTAAAAGATTGGGAAAGTTAAGGTGGGGCTGAGCCTATGTAATATGACAATAGTTCATAATTGTACCCTAGAAGGGCAGTGTGAGACCAAGTTTGGAGCTATAAAAAAAGACATCAATGTAAATGATACTAGTTTGGTTGAAAAAATGCTGTATGTATATGGCCTGTTATTTAAGGGGCTAAAGCCAAATGGGAGTTATGAATTTGCAACCAATATTACCATCAAAACAAATGATTGTTATTTTATTTGTGGTAGGAAAGCATATAAATGGTTACCATATGGCTGGTCAGGAAGTTGTTTTTTGGGATATCTGATACCAGGTATCAGATACGCAAATGTATTACCTCAAGATAAAATACGAAATGCACGTTCTCTTAATAAACCTATTAATCCCGTAGGTAACATTGATGCGTCATGGATTTATCACCATGACTTGGCACACGTCAGCAGCAAAGGACTCTCACATATGGACCTAGGCGATGATGTAATTGCTTGGGCTGGTATTTTGCCAGCGTATGGGACAGTAAAATCCATCTGAGAACTGAGAAAACTGTCAAAACTGTTAGAGACTCTGAGTAATGTGACATTTTCAGTGCTAGAATTGGTGATGGGCGAATTAACGGCGATGAGAACCGTAGTGTTGCAGAACCGTATGGCGCTCGATTTCACCCTAGCGGCGAAGGAAAAATAATTCAACAAGTTTTTGAACTGACTAAACCTGGTCCAAACCCCTTGACTGACTTTTTCCAAAACCTGTTTGGAAACTGGGGTTCTGTGTTGATGAACATTTTAATTGCTGTATGTGTTGGTGCAATCATATTTTTGCTGCTTGGCTGCTGTTGCATACCATGTATCAAAATGATAATATCGAAGGTTATCTCTGCCAATGCTACAAAAGCATATTTCTCTGATTATGAGAAGGTATACAACGTATCTGGGATTGTGTAAAATAAACAGTATACAAAATGTTGTAAGGGGGGAAATGTGGAAAAATACTGAAGTCAACATGTTTTGTATTCTGTATTTAAAGGGTTAAGCAGAAAAATGTTCACTGCGTGCAAACTGAAATGTTCTGGAAAATGTTGATCACTGAGGAATGCAGGAGTTAATCTTAAACTGCTGATAAAGTTAATGGTGCAAGAATAACTGTGGTACTGGCTGGTAAAAACAAGTAATCAAACTATCAATTTTAATGAATGTTCTGTGTGCTACGTGTATGTACGTGCAGGAGGGTCTATATAAGGAGAACTCAAAGTACAAGTAACCAGACTGCTGGCATATTACTATCATGTAGCAGATCTCCATGCATGTAAAATAAAGCTGTTTTACTTGCTTACAAGAACTTGGTGTGATTCTTCCAGAATATGTTAGAAGAGTAAAATCTTTCGACACCTTGCAACCTGCTATAGTTTCTTTGTGCCCTTCACTGAGTCACTTTCCAAATGTTGGCCCAGTGCCTCCGATGCCCTATTCTTTGCTATTGCAACTTCTTTCTTAGCTTCTTTGTTAGCCAACCAGTACTCCTTCCTAGCCTGGTCAGTCTTTTATCAACACGGTTTTGCCTTTTATAGTTAAACAAGATTTTCCTGTTAATGTTAACTCAAAAAAGGTAGTCAGAGTTAAAAAAAAACATGAGAAGAAACTGCAAACCAAGGATTTACATAAATTATCTCACTTTTGCAACTCTCCCATTATTTTCTAGAATAAAGTTCTGAAAGTTTCTTGGTGAACTCACGCAGCAACAATCATAGGATTACAAAACTGTAAAGTTTTAAAAGTATTTTAACACTCTTTGGTAAACTACACAATCAAGTCTCGGGACTATCTTGCAGTACATACGAGAAAAGTAAGTGGGCTTTGGCAAAACTCACCCGGCAAATCTTGAAAAGGAAAGCAATATTTTGTGAAACACGATGCTCAAAACTGACTGATTAAAATACTTCTGTTCTACAAAAAATGTGCATCACACATAAAATATCACAAGTATGGAAACCATGACACTGATTTTGAGCTTTAAACCCTCCCAATCCCTTACAAGGCTTTTCTTCCTAACTTTTTTTAATTCACTCTTTACCCACAGGGATGGTGTTAGCATTTTGGGGGGGCCCTTGGCACTTCCAGTCTATGAATACCTCCAACTGTCCAGATTTTGAGTCATATTTTTCATCTGTTTCTCATAAAATTCTTTTTTTCTGGAAAATCACTGAGGACTACAGACAGAAAATAATGGCAGACATTTGAGTTTCAGACTTCATATCCTTCAGAATCAGAAAATGGATGCTAATGCAAAACCTATTATTCTACCAACTTTCTAAGTTTTTAGAAGCAATATTTAAAAAGTGTACCTATTTTTGGGCCGTTATTCCTCCCATTATTTGTGGCTTTGTCCAGATTGTTTACTCTAAGAGGTTGACAGGTATGGTGTTTAACCTTTAGTTCATGCTGCAAACTTTTAGGAGTAATAAGCACTGACTGACCTGTAGCTACGGTGCTCTTACATTACAACAGGCCTGTGTACCACACTATGTGGGCCATTTCACAAAAGGGCATTACAGTTACTGGCATTTAATTGCAATAATGATACATTTGATCTGGACTTAAGTAAAATGGCACCCTAGGCATGCACACGTACACACGTATACACACACACACACACACACACACACACACACACACACACACACACACACTTTGTCCTAACAGGTTCATATCACAGCCCTATTCAGGTTAGTCATTACCAACATGGGCAACTGGTGTTCCACACCAGAGGTCAGTTCCTCGTTGGTCAGAACCAACTACAAGCTAATCACCCTAGACTTCCACATCCCACCCCCCATTAGGGAAACCACCATAAAAATATTCTCCAAAGCCAACTTCACGCTTAAGACAGAAGTGGCAAACGTCACAAAACCCATGCCGACGGACAATAGAGGTACGACTGCTGAATGCTATATAAATGCACGTTATAAGCACTTACACAAGTGCATGGATCGTGCAATCCCTAACTCTGACTTTAGAGTTACCACCGTCTTATTTTTCCTTTTATACTCAATTATATAGTGTTCAGAAAGGAGAGGGGAGTAACTCAAAGATTTATTTAGTTACAGAAGGTAAATGTGCATGCTTTAATTTTTCTGGGATGCCTCTAATTAGGGCATTGTTTCATCTTGATCTGGCCTCTAGGTCAATTAGCTTTTGTTGGATTTGTTTCACTGAGTTTTCCGTGCTACTAGCAGTCTTCTGGATTTCATCTATTTTTATCTAATTGCTTAGGGTTTTTGCTTCATTTTTTTCAAGTCTAGTTAGGATTTGTTCTAGACTATTTCCAAATTATGTTAATTTTGAAGAGAATGTCTAAATCTCTGATTGGAGCGAAGATAGGGCTGCTTTGAATTCTTCCATAAAAAGGGTCGTTCTGTTTTGGGTTTCTGGGTTTGCTTTGGTGTGTCATGCTCTTTTGTAGTTTTCTGTCTTTTTGTGCATACCTCCTTTTCTGGTGATGCTAATAGCGATAGTCGGGTCTTTGTAGCTTGAGCTTCCATTTGTTCCATTAGTTTTGATTTTAGCTTTATTTCTCTTTCTACTTTTCATAGATTGATGTTTTACCAACTGACAAGGCCTAGATACACGTGTTAGGATCTCTGCTGCAACCTCCTCATTTCCAATAGTGAGTAATTTGTCTATAAATTTTAAAATATGTACTTTCCTTCATTTAGTATTTGTTAATATTTGAAGAATTTACTTATTTAGAGGTTTCTTTTAACATGCTGATCATCTGATTAGGGTAGATTGTTATTTTCTCTTAGGAGCTGTCTGGAGTAAGTGCTATCTAGCTGTCGACCATCTTGGAATCCCCATAAAATCAGTAGTATGCCTTGTAGAAGAGTTTCCTCAGATTTAAAACACTAATGATTGAGACTGTTGTGTTGAGTCTGGGATATTTGTTGGCTTCAAGTTTCAAGTGCCATATCAGTTCTTTTTTCTCAAGCTTGTCATTATAGTTGCCTTGTAGAAATGACCCAACAAATTACTATAGAAAGAATTCACAGGGCGCTGAGGAAATTGCAAATAACAGAAGCACCCAGGCAAGTCTATGTAAGAATTATGAATGCCTCCCAAGCTCACTTTATCATACAGGCAGCAAAAAACAAAAAAAATATATAGTATGCAAAAGGATCAGAAAATGAATGCTAATGCAAAATCAATTATTCTACCAACTTTCTAAGTTTTTAGAAGCAATATTTAAAAAGTGTACCTGTTTTTGGGCCGTTATTCCTCCCATTATTTGTGGCTTTGTCCAGATTGTTTACTCTAAGAGGTTGACAGGTATGGTGTTTAACCTTTAGTTCATGCTGCAAACTTTTAGGAGTAATAAGCACAGACTGACCTGTAGCTACGGTGCTCTTACATTACAACAGGCCTGTGTACCACACTATGTGGGCCATTTCACAAAAGGGCATTACAGTTACTGGCATTTAATTGCAATAATGATACATTTGATCTGGACTTAAGTAAAATGGCGCCCTAGGCATGCACACGTACACACGTATATATACACACACACACACACACACACACACACACACACTTTGTCCTAACAGGTTCATATCACAGCCCTATTCAGGTTAATCATTACCAACATGGGCAACTGGTGTTCCACACCAGAGGTCAATTCCTCGTTGGTCAGAACCAACTACAAGCTAATCACCTTAGACTTCCACATCCCACCCCCCATTAGGGAAACCACCGTAAAAAAATTCTCCAAAGCCAACTTCACGCTTAAGACAGAAGTGGCAAACATCACAACACCCATGCCGACGGACAATAGAGGTACGACTGCTGAATCCTATACAAATGCATGTTATAAGCACTTACACGAGTGCATGGATCGTGTAATCCCTACTCTGACTTTAGAGTTACCACCATCTTATTTTTCCTTTTATACTCAATTATATAGTGTTCAGAAAGGAGAGGGGAGTAACTCAAAGATTTATTTAGTTACAGAAGGTAAATGTGCATGCTTTAATTTTTCTGGGATGCCTCTAATTAGGGCATTGTTTCATCTTGATCTGGCCTCTAGGTCAGTTAGCTTTTGTTGGATTTGTTTCACTGAGTTTTCCGTGCTACTAGCAGTCTTCTGGATTTCATCTATTTTTATCTCATTGCTTAGGGTTTTTGCTTCAGTTTTTTCAAGTCTAGTTAGGATTTGTTCTAGACTATTTCCAAATTATGTTAATTTTGAAGAGAATGTCTAAATCTCTGATTGGAGCGAAGATAGGGCTGCTTTGAATTCTTCCATAAAAAGGGTCGTTCTGTTTTGGGTTTCTGGGTTTGCTTTGGTGTGTCATGCTCTTTTGTAGTTTTCTGTCTTTTTGTGCATACCTCCTTTTCTGGTGATGCTAATAGCGATAGTCGGGTCTTTGTAGCTTGAGCTTCCATTTGTTCCATTAGTTTTGATTTTAGCTTTATTTCTCTTTCTACTTTTCATAGATTGATGTTTTACCAACTGACAAGGCCTAGATACACGTGTTAGGATCTCTGCGCTGCAACCTCCTCATTTCCAATAGTGAGTAATTTGTCTATAAATTTTAAAATATGTACTTTCCTTCATTTAGTATTTGTTAATATTTGAAGAATTTACTTATTTAGAGGTTTCTTTTAACATGCTGATCATCTGATTAGGGTAGATTGTTATTTTCTCTTAGGAGCTGTCTGGAGTAAGTGCTATCTAGCTGTCGACCATCTTGGAATCCCCATAAAATCAGTAGTATGCCTTGTAGAAGAGTTTCCTCATATTTAAAACACTAATGATTGAGATTGTTGTGTTGAGTCCGGGATATTTGTTGGCTTCAAGTTTCAAGTGCCATATCAGTTCTTTTTTCTCAAGCTTGTCATTATAGTTGCCTTGTAGAAATGACCCAACAAATTACTATAGAAAGAATTCACAGGGCGCTGAGGAAATTGCAAATAACAGAAGCACCTAGGCAAGTCTATGT
Source organism: Protopterus annectens (assembly GCF_019279795.1). Classification (NCBI taxonomy): domain Eukaryota; kingdom Metazoa; phylum Chordata; order Ceratodontiformes; family Protopteridae; genus Protopterus; species Protopterus annectens. The sequence goes on from NC_056745.1 coordinate 1,223,966,826, forward strand.
AAGAATTATGAATGCCTCCCAAGCTCACTTTATCATACAGGCAGCAAAAAGCAAAAAATATATAGCATGGAAAGGATCAGAAAATGAATGCTAATGCAAAACCAATTATTCTACCAACTTTCTAAGTTTTTAGAAGCAATATTTAAAAAGTGTACCTATTTTTGGGCCGTTATTCCTCCCATTATTTGTGGCTTTGTCCAGATTGTTTACTCTAAGAGGTTGACAGGTATGGTGTTTAACCTTTAGTTCATGCTGCAAACTTTTAGGAGTAATAAGCACAGACTGACCTGTAGCTACGGTGCTCTTACATTACAACAGGCCTGTGTACCACACTATGTGGGCCATTTCACAAAAGGGCATTACAGTTACTGGCATTTAATTTGCAATAATGATACATTTGATCTGGACTTAAGTAAAATGGCACCCTAGGCATGCACACGTATATACGCACACACACACACACACACACACACACACACACACACACACACACTTTGTCCTAACAGGTTCATATCACAGCCCTATTCAGGTTAAAGAGTGTAATCAGAAAATAAATACATTTTTCCTCCAACCAGCAACAGTTTTTGTGTGGTTAGTTTCCCGGAGTTAAATTATGGTGATCTGGGTGCTTGTAAAATTAACTTTTTGGCAACCTCATCTCAATGTTTTGTCATTCGATGAAGTGGCCATTTGGGAAATATAAGTAGATCCCCATATCCTATATTCTCTGGCTTGTTTGTTTAAACCCAGTGAGTCTGCAGCCATCATCATTCTACCCTTCTTGTGACCACATAACAATGTCCGGGGATGCCTACAGAAACATGACCTCTGAACTTAACCCCACTACATCTGCGAAGTATAAGTTATTTTTTAAACAAGAAACATCTTTATTAAATTATCACGTATGACATAGGCAATCATACATTCATATAAATGAAAACAAACCATACTGACATAATTTTAGTTGCAAACATTATACATTACAAATCATAATGACATAATTTTAGTTGCAAACATTATACATCACTTATAATCTATCCAGTCGTCAGTTAAACATTACAGAGCTCATTCAAATCGTGTCTTCTTTCAAACCTCATTCCTCCTCTGCATGTATTGCTCCCACAATTCCCATTTTTTCCTATGTAATTTGCTCCTGGCCTTTTCTAAAGATCTTAATTCCAGTTGTTTTATTTCTGTTATGATATTCACTACTTCAAATACAGCTGGTTTAGACTTTGAATTCCATTTTCTAGTAATTGCTTTTTGGCAGCCATCAGAATTATACTCAGCAAGGCCTTACCGTGTCTAGGCAGTTATGGTTCTGTATCATAGCTCAAAAAATCATTTCCTTAGTTACATCAATTTGCTCACCCAGTATTTCAGACAAAGTAGTCTTCAGGGAGTCTTTAAAGTCTGCCAACTCATTACACTCCCAAAAATGTGTTCATAATTACCCCTTTCTTCCCCATCACACCTCCAACACTTGCTGTCTACCTGAGGAAAAATTCTTTGTAGTCTACTTGGGGTATAAAAATACCAATGTAAACACTTCCATGCAAATATGCTAAATTTTCTAAACTTTGTTGCATATTTGGGAGACATACATACATCCCCCATTGTTTCTTTGTGAATTGCTTATCCAATCTCTCTTCCCAGTCCTGTCTAACCTCCACTGATTGATTCTTAATTGTTATTTTGCAATATTTTGCATGCTCTACTAATTATTCATTTTTTAACAACTTCTGTTCTAGATTTTACTAAAAACTCTACTAGTGCAGGTCTTTAGCTTATCATACCCCCTTTTCTTCCTTTTTGCCTATAGTCTGATATCAGTCCTTGATACGGAAGTCAATCTCTAGCCTGCAGTCAAACTAAAATCTTGGCCTCTTCCCATTCTATTATCTTTTCCTTTCTAATTTGCTCCTAGTACCTTGGTTCTTTTGCCCATTTTCCCCAATAAGTTCCAGCCCCCACTTGCCTAATGTCTGTATACCTTTTTGCAGTCATCCCTATCAGCAGAATCTTTGTCCATTTCCTCCCATGTTGGTTTAGTTCTTAGAATACTTTCTGCTACTTTATTAATATAGTATTCTGTATGATTATTGTTATTCTCCTTAAGGATCTACATCCAAAATCCAAGTTTCTCCTTGTTTCTTGAGCTTCCCCCCATTTCATCATCATCCCTTTCCACTTTCAGTTATAAGTTTATGCTTGTGTTATGTATAGGAGCCTTACATGTGTAGTTCTGAAATGCCCCTTCAAATCAGGTAATCCCAAACAGCCTGGTTCAATTGGAAGAATCAGCTTATCCCACTTGACTTTTGTTATCTTACCCTACCAAATAAAATCCTTCAGCTCTTTATTAATTGCTATCCACAACTTCTCCTTTGGTTGATAAAATATGTCTGACCTGTGTATAAAACAAAATGGACTAAACACATTTTAACTGCTTGTATCTTGCTATCCATATCCACATAACAGTGCTTCCAGTTTCTATTTTTGTATAATATTTTGTTTAGTCTCTTCCCACACATCCATAGCTGCCACATCAGAATCCTTTTTAATCCATACTCCTAAGTACACCATTTTATCATGTCTCCATAAATATGGATATTGCTAAACCAGTTTGTATGTGTCTGTGGTAAATAATTTACATCTATTGCCTTTGTTTTAGCTTCATTAAGTTTGTATCCCAAGAATATTTGAAACTGCCTCAAAATGTTCCACAACACTGAAATGTCCTTTTCTGGTTTTATCAGGTATAAAATAATATCATCTGCAAATACAGCTAGCTTTTCTTGACTACCATACCCATTATATCCTTGAATTTCTGAGTCTCTTATTTTCTTTGCTAATGGTTCTAAATATAATGCAAATAACAAAGAGGAAAGAGGGTGCCCCTGCCTGGTTCCTCTGCTCAAACAGAAATTATTAGAGAGAGGAACCCACTCACTTTAATTTTCACCTCTGTTCCTTCACATATCCTTCTAATCAACCTTATAATTTTATCAGGGAATGCAAATGCTTCCATTGCCCTACTCATAAGCTCCCAGTTTACTCTGTCAAATGTCTTCCCTGCATTAAAACCCACCAACAACAGTGGTATTATTTTACATTCTGCTTCCGTCTGGATCATCAGTTGATGTTGTCCAATGTTTATTTCCCCTCCAAAAAAAAAAAAAACACTGATCCATATCTATCAATTCTGGCATCACCTTTGCCATTCATTTAGCCATTATAGACAAACACTTTATAATAATGGTTTAGAATTTAAATGGGCCTGTATGAAGCTGCATCTGATGGGTCTTTACCCTTTTTAGGTATTAAAGTCACCACTGCTTTCTTCCAAGATGTTGATGCTTCTCCTCCTCTTAAAATACTGTTAAATAAAACCTTCCAGATCTTTATCAGTTTTTTTCCCTGTTATCTTCCAAACTTCCCCAGGAATACCATCTATTCCTGGGGACTTTCCTGCTGATTGGTTATACATCATCATTTTTATCTCAACTCCCCCCTATTTTGTTAGTAATTGAGCCACATCTACCTCTAACCTTGGCACATTTAATTCTTCCATAAACATTTCCAGTCGTGCCTTTTTTTGATTTCCATTGCTTTATACAGACTTTCATAAAATTTCCGAAATATATCTAGTACCAATACAGGATCTCTTGTCATCTTCCTGTAAATAGGCTCCCTAAGCTTGGTAACAACCCTTGCTACTTTGTGTTGCCTGAGTCATCACACTAATTATTTTTTGCCCTGGAGTTATCAAAAAACAGTTGCTTAACAGCTGTCTTTCTAAACTCATGCATATTATCGTGGGAATCCCTTATTTTCTGTTTAGCATTCTGCAATTGCTCCTCTTCTTGTTCTGTGAGATTTCCCCTATTTGAAAAGTTTCTGTTTTTGTACTTAAATTGGAGTCTTTAAATACTCTACTGTATTTTTGTGCTGTTTTAGGAAGCCATCTCCTGGTGAAAGAAGGGGTGCTATGATTGTTATGGGTGAAGTTTGCTACTGGTTGCATGGGTACTATGCTGTTTGAATGGCCCGTATGCTCTGGTTTAGTTGTTTTAACTGAAATGTGTTTGAGGACCCAGCTGCTCTACCCTGCTGAATTGCCGCTACTTGAGGACGTATGGGGATACCTACTCAGACTTGACCTCAGATCCAAAGCCCACTACTTCTGAGACATGCTGTATATTCCTCAACATGGCTATGCACTGTTTTCATTTCCAAGTATTTACATCGCCTAGTTTTTTATAAAAAAAAAAAAAAAAAAAAAAAAACAAAACTCACCTGTATGAAGTGGTGTCATGAACTTGCACTGAACCAACAGCATCCTACTAAGCATGGGTACACACTCATGCAGATTACTGCGGACAGTTGTGGATGCATTAGTAGAGTTGTGTGTCCCGTCAGTGCTTTTCTCTCACCTCTGTACTAAGCTGTTTTTGGGCACCTGAGCCAAAGTATTTGCACCAAGCTATTTTGTTACTGAAATCAAGTTGGCAGTCACTGCCTCAAGTATCACAAGCTGTTGCTTCAGTTTTTTCTTGTTTTTTTACAATTAAAGTAACTCTAGTAATTTGGCTCACTGTTTCTCCTTGTGTTCTGCTATACAGACCCCTTTCTGATATTTCACTTCATTAGTAACAATTAGTGTTCCAGTCACTCTCACGAAGACAAATCCTGCCACACTGTTTACTGCCAGCCTAGTATCACTGCATGCCCTGAGACAATGCAAGAAGTGCCTAATGCTCACTGACAACTATTTGCTTCTTCCGCTAGGATTCTAGATGCAAGTATCTACTAAAAGTGGAGGCCAGCCTCACTTCAAAAATTGTTGACTGCACCCAGCATATTATCAGTTTTATTACATCCCTCACACAACCATGCCTACCATGTTCTAAGCCAACAAATAAGCCTTCTTATTCTGTGATACTAAAGAAATCCCTGCCCAAACCACAAAGGCCTCCTAGATGAAGGTTTGGTATACAGGACACTCAGCTTCCCACTGACTGGTAAACAACATACACAGACATTACAGAAAGCTAAACCATAAAAAGGGTTACTAAGCTGGCAAGCTGAAGCCCTTAAGGCAGCAAGGCAGAGACAGTACATCTGGTACCATCTTAGTCAAAGGTGACTCCATTGTCTCACACACACACACAGATTCACCACTCACCAGGCTGAGCAAAGACAGGGTGATGGTTAGCTGCCTTTTTAGGTGCCATCATCTTAAATGTCACTAGGACACTCAAGTCTTTTCACCCTAGGTACACATATGACCTGGTCATTGTGCACATGGGAGTGAATGACCTGAGACACATCTCTTTGGATCATTTGACGAGGACATGAAGCTCTCGGAATATTCATCTGAAACTGGTGTGAAACCACCTTTGAGCAGCATACCTCTCAACAACTTAAAGCAAAAAATCTGGACAAAGTCTACAATAATCAGGAGACAAAGGCCAAAAAATAGGGACATATTTTAAATATTACTCTTACAAACTCAGAAAATTGCTACAAAAGCAGGATTTGTGTTAGCATGCATTTTCTGAAGGATATGAAGTTTGAAACTCAAATGTATGTCATTATTTAGTGATTTCAATATTCAATGAATGAGGCAAAAATGTGGACATGCTATGAAAATCTGGACAGTTAAGAGGTATGTTGATCGGTATTCTACCTTTGCCAAGAATAATGCCACAATGCAATCAAAAGACAATACATTAAATTATTGGCTTTACTACTGGTGCAATTATAAGGGGGTCCAATAAATATCATACTGGGAGATGATGACTGATGATCCTAGCTGCTATGCTTGGGATGGCCTGTGCCTCTCACCTTGTGGCTTCTACATATCATCCAAGAATTTGTCTTCCTCAATAGTGCCTATTTTACGCAAGGTCAATCTCAAATTACTTACATAGCCAAACAAAATCAAGACTGTATAAAGGCTCACCATTCACTGCTAGGAACACAAGCAAGAAGTTGCAGTCCTTATAGACATTCCTAGTAAAACATTTTTTTCAGAATAGTGATAGCAATCCCACAATGCAATGTTTCAATGCCTAATTTATCCCATTAAATAAAACACAGCTTGCTACAGAATACCCGTCACTAAAAACATTGACAATAAATATTTTTATTTCTTTTTTCCATTTTTACTCAAGTCATAGAAAAAAAGAATACAAGACAATGATTAAAAATAATTTAATATTAGAACACTGCAAATGTCACTTCAACAGTCATTTTATTAATACACAGAATAATAAAAAAGTTGTTCAACTGCATGTATAATGATTTTAGGCTTTCACAGAAAGGTAATATTAATCTGTTGACAAAGACTAGAAATGTGACTCCTGTCTGGAATATACAGCTAACAACAAGGCACTGAAAATGGCATTATAAGAAATGCAAAGGCATGATATTTGTGTGGTTCCCAAAATAGTCATGCAACCTAGCTTATTCCTCATTTTCAGCTAGTAAACCTGATGCAGCAAGTTGTACTCAGATAAGCTCCACAAAAACACAGTTCATCAATAGTGCACTTACTCAATGAAATTCAAAGTGAGGATGATTCTCTTTTTCCTTCAAAGACTAGTGACCTCAGAGTTAATATCAACTGGGGTTGCGGGAGGGGGAGGGTTCCTCTCCTACATAAAGCATGTTTTTTCTTTCAGTGTTGGAATGTTGCTTTAGATTTCTTTCACCAAAAACAGAATTCAGACTTTTTCAAAGCATGAGCTACACCCCTTTCTTAAAGGTTACACCAAACTGAAGGTCGTCAATAAATTTCAGTGACAAAAACAGCTCTTTATTAAGTTTACAGAAAATTATATATTTATTTACTTTTTTTGCACAGATTCACTCTTGGTCAGCCAGTGTTGTACATACCCCTTGCTGCATGTGACTTCCCTAACCGCATCTCCCCTCAATATGCAGGCACATATTTAACATGGTTCACCTGGGTTTTTAACCTATCTAGGTTGGAGTCACCAATCCCCAGCCCCCAGGATGGGTAACAACTGGAGTGTTGTAGGAGGTGAGTGAATGAGAAAGTTGACATTGCTGTTCAAAGAACAAGGCTTCGCATGACAGTTTGGGGCCATACCCCTCTGTCTATCAGTCTTGACACAGCCAGAGGTAAGTTATGAGGTATGGTTACTTTAAGAACGACTGCCACTCTGGGCCCAAGGACAGGTATGCCCCATCGGACCTGCCTACTCACTTAGCCTGGCTGCTGCTCTCTGTTCTGGCCTCCACCAGAGATAGATGAATGACCAAGCCCTCCCACACATCATTCCACATCTTTCCACCTTGGTAAAGTTAAGCTATGAAGTATCATTACTTTGATAGCGACATCGACCTCATATGCCCAAGGAAAGGTTTGCCTCCTCGAACATGCACACTCATACAGCCTGGCTACTGTGCTCTATGTTGGCTTTCACTAGAGATAGATAAGTGACTAAGCCCTCCTGCGCATCATCCCACATTCCTATTGTTTGGTAAATGTAAGCATGCTTAACCTCATTATTCCTTCCTGTTTCCTAGCCAGCTCCACCAGATGCCCAAGCTGCTAAATGAATTCAGGCTGTCCGGTCATAGTCAGGACTTCATCCTTCTACTCAACAGAGCTGTCTAAAGAAGACTGACTGACAAATATTATGCTGGTGACAAAAATTACCAGCACCCATCCTATATTTATAAATTAACTGAGTAGTGTGAGCTATGGAAAGGTTGGTAAAAAAAATCAGTTACCATTAACAGATGTAGCAGGACAGCAATGAGTGCTAGAAGGTGAAGAAGTAAAAAAATACAGCTGTGTCAGTGCATTTACCGTACCATACATGTTTTAATAGATGGAACAGAAGGATCATTGGTGCAAGAGAGTCATAATACGAACAGGATTTAGCTGGGAGCAGACATTAGTCTTTTAGCCAAATATTTAAGCATTATGATGTCCTGGGTGTAGCATTGCTATTATATCATGGATAGCAGCAGGAAGCCAGTTATAAAACATAAGACAAACCCCAACATAGTGTTAATTCTGGTGCCAAAAATGGGCTCCCTATTGAAATGTCAGCACCTGAGTACTAAAAAGCCGAAAAAAAAAAACTGAGAATAGCGAATCTCAAAAATCACTCTTCTGCTTAAAACTTGTTTTTGCAAGGGGTGCAAGTCCCCCCTGCATTCCCCATGTAAGGGGCAAGCCCCTACCCCGCAATTTATATATATCAACTCCAAGATCTCCATACCTCGGAGAAAAGGAAATTTCCCCAGAAATTGCATCTTGGACTTGGTATTTACAAGTCTGTTCTTTCTGACATTCAGTCTTCACGTTTTAGGACTCGCTCTAGCAGGTTCCAACATTTCAAATGGTTACCCCAAAAATGTCCAGTAAGAATAATAACCAAGTAATAACTCTAGAGGCAGGCACAGGGAACTGAAACAAGTGGAGTCCACAAAACTACTACAATAATGACACACAATTTGTAAAACCGATACACAAAATTGAATAAATAGGCATAAAATACATTAAAAAGGCAGACAGTAAATTTCATGAAGGTTAACAATCAAAATGCAGGCATTCTAAGTCACAACTAAACCTATAAATGCAACCAGTTAAAAAACACACTGTGGCTCAAGGGTGATTATTTAGTTATATTCATGATGCCATCAGACACATCACAAGCACAGTACCAGAGAGTGGAGGATGGGAGCTGATCCTTCTATTCAAACACCTGCAGTTATCATGAGCACCTCCACATCACTGTAATTTTAATTTTCATCATAAGGATCACTGCTTCAGGAAATTCATAGTATGAGTGAGATCACCAAGGAGTGTAACTCCATTTCCTGATGTAAGTAGATGATGTATAACATGCTGTGCAGGAAAACAGCAGCAAATCATACTCAGCTTCATGAATGCAGAAAGTCACAGATACTCTAGGAAGAAAAATTCTTGAATAAGACTACTGTAGTGTCTGCTGACCTGCTGGAATGAGCCCATAGTTCTCCAGCCAACTCTTGTTGTGCTTTACTTAACAAAAAGTTATGCTAGCCTGTTGACCAGCCATCTGGAAACAGGCTATTTACCTTCCATAAAGCATATGCATAACTTGTTTAAGTGATTTAGTTTTGTTCATACAATATCCAAACAGCATATATATATATATATATATATATATATATATATATATATATATATATATATATATATATATATATATATATATATATATATATATATATATTTATTTATTTTTTTCACTGTATGCAATATTCTCTCAGCTTTATTCTGCTGTGCAGGGAAATGGATACATGTACGGACTGATTAAAAGACAGTTCAGAAAACACATTGGGTATGAAGGAAGGTGTTGTTTTCAAGGAGACTTTCTCCTTAAGAAAAGGAAGGATCTACTCTCAATGGCACCCTCTTTTAATGAAAGACAGTATAAGGATCTATACTCATTAATATCTGAATCTCAGAGTCCCTCTGGAAGTGATACCTGCCGGCAAAAAAAACCCAAAAGTTTTCCAAGACAGATACCTGAGGTAATCTGCACTGCTCAGTGATAGTAGTGTTGTCTTTTCAGTAGAAATGTCCTGCCCAAAGCAAGGTATACTGGATATTTGTGAGGTGCCAGATGCGCTTTCCATTTGCATACTGTTTCACTGTAATGTTAGATGCAACTGCAGGCTCTACAAGGATGCAGGTAGAAATGTCTAGCAAGTGCACCATTACAGATGTTGTTGTTTAAATCAAACCCTGGCAGAAAAAGTATATGAGCTATTGCAACACCTAGGGAGGTGGGAGTGATACCAGATGCAAGTCTTCACTCTCACATCACTGTGAAAATGTAGTGCTTAGACAAATTAAATTCCCTTGTGCTAGGCCACTATGTCTCTCCTTCAAGACAAGCAGCATAGAATGATTAACTAGAGCAGGTCACCTCGAAATTCTCCAAAATTCTCCAGGCAACCTAAAGGGACCATTTGAGATTTAGATATAACATCCTGTCCCATAATTGCTGTAGTACCATGTTGTACAGCAGAAATAATTACTGATTGCTGTAGTAACACCAAAGTTAGTTGAGTAAAACTAGCTTGTTTTGGTTAGCAAAGAGCACTTTTTCCTCATTGTACCTTTATTTGAACTTTTGGGAAGTGGGGAACAGGTAGAAGAAAATAACAGAAACTAACAGGCACATCTGTTTTACAACACATTTGCTTTCTTGTCAAGAAATCTAGTGAAGAACTCCAGGGATCTACTGATTCAGATGGGAAGGAAATAGGCCCATTTTGGGGTGATCCCAGTGCTTCATAATGTCTAAGAAAGTGCTCTTCTTCAGCATCCCTTCATAGGATACCATGTCTTCCCTGCTCAGGTAACCTGCCAATATCACTGACTGGGAAAATACACTACTTGAAGACTCAAGGCCAATTTTCTGGCTAGTTACCAAATAATTACAGCCCGGCTGAAAAAAGGACAACAGTTTGTGTCTCATATTTGTTCTTGAGCAATGTCACAGTTGGATTATCTTTAACAATTTGTAGAGTGCCTGCATAGCCGGTCTTAGGCATAGGCCAACTAGGTGGCCGCCTAGGGCACCACTCTAGCATGGGTGCTTTTCCAGTAAACTGGATGGTGTAAATAGACCAGGATATGGCCACCAAGTGGTGTGTGGGGGGACTGTGGAGCCCTTTTGCCTAGGGCACCACTTGATCTAAGGTCGACCCTGAGTCCCTGAACACTGATATGGTTAGCTGGACAACTATCATCTTTTCCATGTTGATGTACTGGTTCCACTGTTTCCTAGGGTACAATTCTTGGGCCAGGAACCTTTGTAATGTGAGCTCCCAAGGCATTGCCCAAAGCATCAATTATCAATCTCTGGCATGACACTGTAGAGAAGGTGGGTTCTGGTTACAATCAGCCTCACTCCTTTGCTAAGGCTGGTATCACAAGGAGAATATGCTTTAAGAATTGTGAGTTTTGTGTCCATAGGTTCTTTGGACACCAGTGAGTTTTCTTTTACATCAGCTGGCATTTGGAACCAGTATGGAGGATGACATACATCCTAGACCTTTAACAGTAGCTTTACAGTCTTCTAATTCTGTTTTGATATGTGAAGAAAAATAACATCATCAACTAGATCATGTTTTTTGGAAGAAAGGCCTTGCAATTCTTTGGGTCCAAGATAATAACCAATAACACCTTTTCCTAGAAAAGGATAAAGTTTGACTTCAGAAGGTTCAGAAAGATGGGTCTATGTTTGACTACCGAAAAATAAAATAGAGGAATAAATTAGTACTAAGCTAACTGCCCTTGAGAGCCATTTTAAGCCTAGCCAATTATCCCTTATGAGACTCAAACCCTGCATCTTGTGTTTGTAAGGCAAACACCTTAACCATTAGGCCACCCTACCAACCCAAACGATGAAATATCAAATGGAAGACAGTGAAACTGACAATCACCAAATTACATCAAAGAAACTAAATTTGTCGAATGGCCATAGTTGGCCAACAAGCAGAAAGTAACACGATGCATAAGGTAAGTGAAGGAACCCTTTTAAATTTGCCTTATTCCCCACTGTAGTGTGATCTCGGAGTTGGTATATATAGTTAGACGGGGTTGTGGGGGGCACAGCCCCCCACCTTGGTTGGTTGTGTTTGTGATGTTGGCCAACTATGGCCATTCAATGACTTTTTTTTGATGATGCCATTCTTTGGTAATTGTTGGTTTGATTGTCTTCCATTCGATATTTTGTTGTTCGGGTTTTTTATTTTTCAGTAGCCGAACATAGACTCCCAGAAAGATCCCCAGGTTCTATGAACAGTTTATTGTTTGTTGATTTAACTACTTGTTGTTCTTAAAGGGAGCTAGCCTAAATCAGATCAAAGTCCATTTATGGGTATATGTGTACACCCTTCTCCCTTAGATGCATAAACATTGGTCACCTGGTGATCACTATTGGTCATAGAAAGACAAATGGCAATGAGATGAAGTTGTAACTGGACTTCTCACCTTGACATAAGAGAAAATAAAATCACTCCCTAAAAAACAGACGAGCAAATAAACATCTTTCATGTCTAAGGTGATCAAATTTGCATTTCTCAGCAACAATGGAAACATAGCCAGTACAAGTCCATCTTCTGAATCTCTCACTTTTACAAATCTGTTATGGTTAACAAACGGATGCAGGCATGCATAAATAAACAGGTAAATAAATACATAAATAAGTGAGAAGTTCAAAACTGCTCTCCAGTAGTTCTCAAATTGTCTCTCTGCAGGATGAATGAAATGTATTACTTGAGATTCGTATAACTATTTTACAACTGGAAAAGTGTAAAGTACATGGTTTCTTGATGAACAAGGAATACCTTGTACAGAGGGGGGAGTGGGACTGTGCAAACTCTGTTTCATACCCTGATGACATTACTTTCACTGAACTGTTACCTGTAAGGTGCAAATCATCTTCCAAAGAGTAGTGGGGATGTACGGTATGATGAACAAATGATGGTTGTAAATTGCAGTGGTTATTTTTGTGTGGAAACATTTCTAGACACAGACTGTTGCTGGTTTTCTACTTCTAAACAACAACAATAAAACCAACTCAAGAACTCTTTGGCCAACACACAGACTACAGCTACAACCCAAGTGAAATGATTTATTGAATGGTTTAGCGCTTTCTTCCCCTGATAGGGACTTCCTCAGAACAACTTACAGTGATTACCCAGACCTTAAATACACATAAACTCAATAATTAATTAATAGAATAATCACATAATTACACTGATCAACTAAAAACCATCATTACAGAACATTAAAACACTGTTGAATATGCACACAAGTAAATACAGATACATATGTTTTAATATCATAAAAATTCTTAATAAAATCTTAAAAATCTTGAAAAACATTTGCGCATGTCCTAAACCATTAAATGTTTTAACTTTAAAATGCATGCTATATTAGTAGCTTCATTGATATTAAACTTATGATATTAAAACGTATGTATTTGTATTTACTTGCGTGCATATTTAACAGTGTTTTAATGTTCTGTAATGATGGTTTTTAGTTGATCATTGTAATTATGTGATTATTCTATTAATTAATTATTAGGTTTATGTGTATTTAAGGACCGGGTAATTATTGTAAGTTGTTCTGGGGAAGTCCCTATCAGGGGAAGAAAGCACTAAACCATTCAATAAATCGTTTCACTTGGGTTGTAGCTGTGGTCTGCGTGTTGGCCAAAGAGTTCTTGGTTTTCTACTTCTTCATGCTTCCAAGCCTGCTGCTTATTTTGGCACTACCCCCTTTTCCTTCATGGCTTTGGTTAGCTATAATTAATGTAAAAAACCATGATTTTGAAACATAGTTCATATTGGGAATGGTTGAGTGAAAGAAATGCTTGACTGTACAGCTTTTCCCCAATCCTCCATCTTCTTTAAACTGTCTCAGGAGGTGCACCAATGAGACTGCATTGTTTCTACTGGAGAAGTCAGTAAATTGTTCTTTATAGCCTCTTAAAAAAAAAAAAAAAGCATTCTAATAAAAGACCTTGAAGCAGCTGCCCTGGAAAAGCCACATGTTCTAATATGCCTCTCTACTTGTTAGCTCCCAGTATCAGTTTGTCACCTTGATCCTCAAAAAGCCATCTTAAATTTCCTGGGCAGCCTCTTCAGTTTGTTTCAGAATACTCTTCTGGGAATGCAACACATGGCTCTGATAGTCCACTGCCTTAATGTCCAAAGTGGCTGAAGTGAATACCTTAGTCTTCCTTCTTTATTGTTGAGATGTGTGATTAAGACCTTTTAAAAGTTTCTAAAGAGTTGACAGCTTTATCTGCAGTAGGGTTCTTAAACGAATGCCAGTGCTGCTCCAGAACCCTATAAAACTTGTCTGTCCTCTTAGGAACTGGGAATCTGGAGATGTGGCTTTAAACATGCATTGTTAAATACATCCTCAAAGGCATCAATCACTGGAGTAATAGCCAAGGGTGACTAAATAACAACTGTACACACCTCTTCTTAGTTGAAGAAAGCACTTTAACCCCCCTCACTCCACTTAAAGCATACCAAAACTGTAGTTCTTTAGGGGAGACTCAGAAGACATTGCTTTCTCAATTTTACACAGTCAATACTCAAGGGAGACTGACTCTTTTGCAAATATAGCACATACAATTTTTTTTTTTTAGTTACACTAAAGTATTTGTTTCCCTGAGAAAAATGACAGATTTTTATAAAATTGTTTTTCTGGCATACCATCTGCAATCAAAGCCTGATGGAAAACACCTGGATATTTGCTACGCATAAACTGTAGGTGTATCAATGGATTTTTGTTTCATGGGTGTCCATTCTCCATCCACATGTCCATACTTATCGGAAAAATCAATCAATACACACCATTTTTTAACCTCTAGAATGACTGGAAACATATGTCCACAGAAGGACATTCTTCTGCCTGAGACGCACCATTTTCAGCAATCACAGTAAACACTCTTTTTTTCCTAGCACTCTTCCTCCAGAAACTGCTTTCAAAATAACTGCCAGCACTGGAGGGCAGGGAGTAAAACAAAACATTCCCTTTGTGCTGTGTGAGGCCTCACCTTTGCCAGCTGCAAGAGGCATAGTGAATGCTGACAAATCAAGCTACAAAATCTCAGCGTCTGAAACCTGGACTGGGTTGGTGACAAAACCAGGTTACATCAAAAATGCCATCAGTTTCAAGATGTTTATAATTTCCTTAGGATAATTCTGCTTTCTGCTCCTATAGGACTTGTCTGAATCCAGTTTCTCTAATTTTCTACCCCACATACTTTATGAAATAGAAGAACATATATGTACACGACTAGAAGATCCACAAGAAAAAGACAAAGTTTAATACGCCCTTTGAAAGCTTTTGTGTGTTTAGCTTCCTGCAGCAAAGCTTTCTTGTTAAATCCAGTATAAGGCTTGTAATGCTTGTGCTCTTCCTTCGACAGGCACTGAAAGTAGTAATCCTTAGCTGGAAAACTGTCAACAACAACAGGACCTGCCAGCACCCTTTTTATGTGACTTCATTAACCTTTACACTGCTCAAAAAAATAACACCAGCAAATGCTACAAAGCTGTAACAGCAGTAATAAAGAAATGGGTTTCATTACCACTGCTAAGATACAAAGGCCTGAAAGCATTTAATGAACAGGTGGAGCAATCAGTTTAAGAACACATCTCAAAACACAAAAGAACTGAGAATAGAGAGGATTACACTCTCTTTTTGATACAAGTTCCTAAGGAGGACCACAACTCAAGCACAGCCTTGTATACCTTTCTGACTGTTAAAAGAAACATTTAAAGCTAAATTCCATTTATATTATTAATCTTCAGCAATGATCCTTATGAGGGACATCAGTTATGATGGTTTATTCCCCCTCAGTAAAATTCCAGATGCGCATTTACCTGCCTTACAGTGCCTCTCTGTGGTGCCATTTGTCCCTGGGACATTTCACCACCTGTCAGTAAATCACAGCATTACTCCTTTTTCGGGGGTGGGGTGGAGGGGTGGGGCACAATTCTTCTGGCCAGTCACAGGAAAAAAAAAAGAAGCAATTTATTCTGATCCCATAAAAATGTACAATATGATAATAAAACTTCCCAAAGCAAAACACTTTTCATCTAAACATGATAGCATTTTCTTCTTGGTTATAAATGTTAACATCTCTCTCAAAATCGAGATACAGAAGGCCCTTAATCTGTGCATAACTTAATAATAAAAGACTGAAAATTCAGTGTAAAATCATTCCACATAAAGAGATGCATAACAGCCTTAATCTGATGACTATTTAATAATACAAGACTTTGCAAATGTCAGTGTAGCATCTCTAATAAGGCACAGAACACCTTTGGTATGTCCACTAAATAATACAAGATTTTTTATTTTCTTAGCAGCTCTCTTTCTTGTCTTACTTATGAACTTATTACACATTTTTGTCAGCTGAAAACCCTAGATACTATGGATAAAGGCAACTTTATTCTTCAACTAATTTTCCTTTTCATTGGACAAGAACATCATTATTCTTGAATAGTTCCCTTTTCTGTAAGTTTGTTGCGTTACTTGTTTATTTGTGTACTAACAGTTACTAGCCACCTATGCTATACTTCCAGCTGTTGAGTGCCTTACCTCTCATACTATTGTGAGCTGGGCTATTATATGCAATGGATGCTAGAAAGATCTTTACATGTACCATTTACTTGCCACCTCATGCACCCCTTATATGCCCTGGAATCCACTTGGGGTGCTACCTGCACTAAATTTTGTTATCCTACACTAGGGATGCTCGGTTCTACCTTGTCAGGTGCCATCACCACTGACAATACAAAGAGAAACACACAATTGCTGTTATTTGATTACTGTGGAATTCAGTGCGGCTCAGAATCAGTGAATCTAAGATTAAAATACTAATGTTAATTCCCTTACCCATTCAGTGCCTCATATGAATTTTACATTCATTACAACAGAAATGACAAAGGATACATTAACAAGGCTGGAGTTCATATTTTTAGCATAGGGTGCCAAAACATCATATGCAATAACAGAGCACATTCATACACTCACCTGCATGTCAATTTATTATACAGCCCATAATCTGTCTTCACCTAACTGCAAAAGTCAACAAATAAACTGGAAAAAACATTGAAAAACAAGGGGGCATTTGCTGTTTGTTTACAAAAGATTTTCTTTAACATTACTAATTTTTAGATTAATAATTTCTGTTATAATAGTTATGGAATAAATAAACAGTAGGAAATTCCCTGCCCCCATCTCTAGGAGTAATGAAGACCATACTTTCATCCTGCACTTTTAGGCTTTAAAACAGGGGTGGGCAAACTTTTTGATTCGTGGGCCACATTGAGTTCTAACATTTGACAAAGGGGCCGGAACAGGAGCAGATAGATGGCATGATTTGAAAACATCACCTCATTGGGGGAAAAATACACATCTTGGGATATGGAGAAAACATGTGCTTTAATTTCCAATGAAAATGAAGAAAAGCATTACAATAAAATCTCTGACTTCGAAATGAGTCTTTAAATACAGAAAATCAAATAAATGACCATTTTATTTTAAAGCACTGAAAGTTCTGTTATCCTTCAGGATATCACCATCACTCTCCTCCTGACTGTCTTTTTTTTCAAAAACGGTAGGAGATGCAGATGTACTTGTCCTGTTCCTTTTATTCAATTTGTTTCCCCGGTGCCAAAAGTCAACAACGAAAGTTCTGTTATCCTTCAGGATATCACCATCACTCTCCTCCTGACTGTCTTTTTTTTCAAAAATGGTAGGAGATGCAGATGTACTTGTCCTGTTCCTTTTATTCAATTTGTTTCCCCGGTGCCAAAAGTCAACAACGACCAGTGCAAGGATGAAACAGTTGCAGCAAGTCAGTCTGTGAAGCGTTATATTTGATCTGTGCGCACTGTTTATTTTAACAACATGCGTATCACGACGACACACACATTTTAATGGGAGCAGTGTTGTTGGTCTCCTTTTTTAGCCAGCGCATCAAAGTCTGGAGTTAGTTTTGTTGTGGCGATTCTCAGGATGGATCTGAGGTGTAGGTCTGTTAACTTGGATCTGTGGCTGGCTTTGTTGATGTTCATGACGCTGAAGGTCTGTTCACACACGAAGGTAGAGCCGAACAAAGCCAACATCATCTGCGCTTTTTCGCCTTAGATTTGGAAAAGTGGCATAATTGAGTGAAGCATAGAAGTCATTTAGTTTCAGAGAGCTGAACTTCTCTTTTAAGGCAGGGTCGGACTGAATGTCGATCAGTTCGAGCTGAAGCTCCTCTGGAGCTGTTTCGGGGTCTTGTGACAGAGGAAAGGCCACCAATTGAAGTGACTTGTCAATTTTGTCGAAATCCAAAAACCGACGGCAGAATTCTCCATGCAGTGCATCCAGTGACTCACTGTATTTCTTTACTTTTGCTCCGGCCTCTTTCAGCGTAGCTAGTCTAGGAAAATGAGTGAATGACTTGTTCAAAATCTGCCTGGAGAATAAAACCAGCTTGGATTTGAAGGCTTTCACGTTTGTGTACATGTCATGCACAAACTGCTCCTTCCCCTGCAGTTTCACGTTGAGCTCATTCAAGTGTGAAAATACGTCCGTAGCAAACGCAAAGTCACACATCCAGCTCTTGTTGCTCAGCTCAGGAAATTCATCAGTCTTCCCCTGCCGCTCCAAAAACACGCCAATCTCCTCTTTGAGCTCCCACACTCGTTGAAACACTTTGCCCAAACTCAACCAGCGGACACGGGAGTGATAAAGCAGGTCCTGGTGATCCGCATCAGTTTCCTCCAGGAACGCAATGAACTGACGGTGCTGAAGTCCCCGTGCACGTATGAAGTTGACGAGTTTCACCACAGGATTCACAACATGATTCAGCTGTAACACCGATTTATGTAGAGATTCCTGGTGGATGATGCAGTGGAGGAAAATGACATCCTGGTCAGGGTTTTCATCTTTCACTTTATTCTGGATTCTCCTCAGCAGGCCAACGTTTTTTCCGTTAAATTCAGAGATCCATCTGTGGTGACGTTAACAAGCTTACTCCAGGGAAGCTTCATGTTTTCGATGGCAGCAGACACCCGTTCAAACAAGTCCTCTCCCCGTGTTTGTCCTTTCAGAGACTCCATTGTCAAAAACTCCTCCGTTATTTCAAAAGTTTCGTTGATTCCTCGGATAAAATGAGGAGCTGAGCAGTGTCTTTGACATCGTTGCTTTCATCCAGTGCTAAAGAATAAAAAGTGAATGACTTCGCCTTTTTGTTTAATCTGCTGGTGATATCTTCATCTATTAGTTCCACACGGCGAGTCACTGTCCGCCGTGATAAACTGATTTTCTCAAATTTGTCTTTGGTCTCCGGGCACAAAATACCTGCTGTCTCTACCATACATTCTTTTAAAAACTCGCCCTCAGACAGTGGTTTGCTGGCCTTTGCTATTTTGAATGAAAGCATAAAACTGGCCTTGGTACTTGACTCTTGAATGGCAGTTTGACGGTGAAAAAAACTTTGCTGAGCCTTCAAATAAGCTGCCACCTTCTCAGCAGCAGCTTCCCGTTCTTTTATTGAGAGCTTGCTAGCATAATTAGCGTGCTTTGTGGCAAAGTGATGGCTAATATTATACTCTTTAAAAACCGCCACAGTTTCTTGGCATATCAGGCAAACAGCAGATGATCGGTGTTCAGTGAAAAAATATTTATTTGTCCACTCCTTATTGAACACTCGACATTCTCTGTCCACTTTCCTTTTCTTGGGTCCGCTCATCTTCATAGAGGGGCGGTGGGTCAAAGGGTAAAGTGCAAACGTGGAGTAATAGGCCTACGCTTCACCTCAACAAAGCCAATATATCTAGAGTGCGCCATCTAGTGAGGAAACATCAGAATTGCAGGGGAAATAAAACATTAACAAGGTTAATTTATTAAATTTTTTCAAGTTTGGCGGGCCGAATCAAAACGTTTAACGGGCCGCATGTGGCCCCCGGGCCGTAGTTTGCCCATGCCTGCTTTAAAAGGTTTAATTGGTCTGTCACCTATTAGAAACTTCTTAACTAATCAATGAACAGTCAGAAAAATCATCTAATATCAAAGCCTTCAAAAGTTTGGAAGTCCCAAGAGCAATACACACACTCCAGGATGACTGCAGACAGATATCCATAGACAGGAAATCTCCCATTAAAAAAGTCTGGGGGAAATGTCTGTACTTGGAAGGGTGTAAATAACCGGATAATCAGGTAAGAGAACATTCAGAAATACCCTTCTGTGCATACCGGACTAGTATTACTATATCTCTGATATACCTAGGCAGCTGCTCCAAATTGGTGTACTGTTTCAACAGAGAAGCATTCATTTTTGGGTTTTAAAGGAAAGCAATAAAATTTGCTATTGCACAACAGAAACACACAACTGTAGGCTCATATACACAAAGTATTCGGTATCAGCCTGTAATATGCCCTTCAAAGATGGACTTTCTTCATACAACAGCACCTTACATGCCTAGAGAGATGAATAGAACTATAACAATCCACATTTATGTCCCCACTGTTACACTGAGATTCTTGCTACTGGGCCTTGGGATAAAAAATAATTTGTCTGGGAGCTAGCTGTAAGCTTAGTCTCATAAAATCTCTAAACAGAACTTTAATTGAGGTTTCCATAACACAGTTTTTTTAATGAAGTCTAAAAAAATACCTTCCCAATCATTTTACACTGCTTTATTACTGTCTTAATAGCAATTTCAAACATTAAAGAAAAGCTGTACGCATTTTGTTTATGCTTTTTCTAGAAGTTATGTAAAGCAAAAATGGAACTTTAATTACTGCTGCTGCCATACATAACAGTTCAAAAAAAATCATCCTCCTTGACTCAAAGACTGGCAACTTTAAATACAGTATGCTCAGACCCCGATTCCCTTACCACTTTTTGGACCCCTGCCAAATCATTGTACAGCCGTCAGTCCAGTGTCATGCACCTGTTATTATGCTTATCTCACAGCTTATATCATTGTTCTGAAACACTTTATTGATTACTTCAGTTAGAAGACGACTTATGAAACATACATTCAAAGATTACTTTAAGCCAGTTGGTTACAATAATAAACTCTTTTCAGGGTACATTTGCCTGGTAGTTGCAGCAGACTCTTAAGACTGTGCACTGTAGTGCCTGGGTTTGATTCCCCTCAGCCCTCATTTGGCTATTGTGTGACATTGAGCAAGTAACTTAAATATACATTGCTCCCAGGTCACCCCTGAAAAGGGACCGTGTCTCCAGTAGGACTATCTGTGTTAACAAATGGGTATTATTATCACTGACATCCCCATTTTCACAAAACATTTGAAAAACAGTCTGTAAAAGATAATTAAGTGACAGAAAGCACTCAGATTATTTATTTTTTTTAATTATGAATGCTGTATTATCAGATTTTCTGGACAAAAGATTCCATATAATAGTGTAAATTTTAGCTGCAAAGTTGGGCTTTTAAGCAAAGAATCAAAGCCATGATACCCAGTTCAGGTGTTTTTAGTTTCAACAGTATGACAGTGAGCATATAATATCTTCACTTCCAGTGGCAAAATGTAGACATCTGTGTTTGAATATCATGTGGAGCGACAGCAGGAAGGCCTAGGAGTGCACTGAGGGTTGTAGCAGGGTTCCAGAGACAAGTCTTCACCCTTGTTGATCTGACTTTCAGCAAACTGCATATTCATCTGAAATGTTGCCTTTTCCAGTTCGATCTGCCGCAGTATGGTGGCATACTTCTTTGCAGTGCTGCCAATCAGGAGGTTATAATTCTCTGAGGGGTCTGTCTGCAGGTCGTACAGCAATGGTGGGTAATGAAAGGTGGGGAATATAGAGAAATTACAAGCTGGATCTGGGGTGAACTCACTATGACTAGAGCCTGCAGGAAGGAAGAAAAAAGAAAACCAGGAATGGATACCAGCAAGTGAAATTATAACCATTCTTCCATTCTGTAATCAACAGCAATGTTTCAGTACTGCAGTAATAGAATAAAATTAATATAATGTTAATGAATAAAGAGGTAGTGATTTTGCACAGTAGAAACATTTCTTAACTATCTCTGGATTAATATTATATGCAACACTGTTATTTATTCAAACTTAAAAAAAAGTTTCAAAAATCTGTAATAATCTGCTGCTTTTCAAAGCATAAAGGTGCCCATTCAGTATAAGTGGGTCCTCACAGCATTACGAGAACTAAACCAATACTTAATATGAACTTTATTTTTGCTTTTATTCTTCATACCCTCATACAGGAAGGAGTACTGGGGAAAATTTTCTTAAGTTTAGCAAATATAGTCTCTGTCCCATTGTATAGAAATCTTATTCTGGAAGAATATTGGCAAATTACATTTTACTAGAAAGATTTATTGGCAATGAATGAATGATATTGTGGTTAACAGAAAATAGCAAAAAATACATCTGCTGTCATCAGAAAGACTGACAGTGCTAATTTAGACAAAGAGAGAGAGAAAGAGTGAGAGGGAGTCTGTGTGTGTTTGAGTCAGTGTATACATGTATATATGCTTATATATATATATATAAATATACATACAGATACATAACAAATCATTGAAATGTAGTATCAAATCTCATTTGATCAATATCAGCATTCCAAAAAAAACAAACGTACTGAAAAATAAAAGTACTAAAGACTGCAAGCGGAAACACACAGTTTCCTTTTATGAGACTATCACAAAACCCCAACCACTACATTCAGACCAAATTTGTAAAAATATTGGTGGTGTTATGGAAATGGTTTTCTGAGGGTTAGGGTTAGGTTTAAGTTATCATGCACTAACCTTACCTTAGTAAAGCCCTTTCCATAACACTACCACTACACAAGATACCTTGAACACACATATATGTACATTAATGCACATTTGCACAACACTGCATCAGTTCCCTTACCTAACCTTTACTCTGATCCTTATCTGCAAACACATGCAGATATACGCTTACCATCTATCTGCTTAACAAGTCTTCAATCTAACTCGCAAACACTCACACAAACTCTCCTACTCCCTAATGCTGAAATCTTTGCTTTTTCCAAAATATTCAGCATTATGAGCACAAACCAAATTTACTTACAAGTTACATTCCTGTGCATGACAGCTGCAACATTTGCACAACAGTGCACTAGATAAGTAGTGCATTCAGCCACTTTCATATACCTTGAACTCACGCTGTAACATAAATAACATCTGACAAAAATTACATTAGATTTAATATATATACACATTGTAACATGATGGTAGTAGAAAATGTACAAATGCCTTTAAACTGTGTATTCAAAATATGCCTTGCAGTAGGCAGTGTGGGGATATTCTCACAGCAGTTGGCTAGGGGGTAATGGCTTCAACAATGTGTTATACAAGCAGCTGCCTGACAACAGCAGGATCATCTTAAAGACCCTGAAAGCATTGAGAGAACCCCATTAGGATTACCTGTAGACTATACCCGTAGAAAGACCTCATTTTTGTTTTATAGGTTTATACTAGGCTATCTGCCCTAGGGCATTTATAAGCCTAGCCAGAGTGTGTTTGGCTTTCGCCACCCATTTTAAATTAATTTTACTATGCCCTTTTTTGAGGTTAGTATACTGTGCCTCTGTCTAACAGTGACACAGAAGTGATAGCCGGGGTAAACCTACGATCTCCCATCCACTCATCAAGATTCCTCTTGAAGAGAGTCAATGTGGGACTCTGCCTAACCTGGACTGGGATTTTATTCCAGAGGGAAGGGAGCCTCTGGGTTATGAATCTGTCCCTCCAGCATGTCCTATTTATTTCAGTGCTGAGGTTCAAGTCTCTCGAGCGTAGCTCGATGGGATTTGGATTTTCTGAGGTGCAGCATGTCCATTAATTCTGGGTTGGACATGGCTTTATACGTCAGGCACAGATCGCCTCTGAGCAGGCGGTATGCCACTGAGTAGAGCTGGAGTTTCTTTAACCGGGCAGCATATGGCATCTGTTTGAGCCCTTTGATCCTCTTGGTGAGGTACTTTTGGGGTCTTTCCAGTTGCTGCAGGTGTCTGGTAAGGTACATTCCAAAAGGGGCATTGTACTCAATTATGGGCCTGATGAGGGATGAGTAAAGAGGCACGATGACCTCCCTGATCTAGATGTGAATCCCTTCATGATTAGGTGGGCTATATAAAATGTTTTTCTAACCACTTTGGCCACGTTGTTGTCAAATGAGAGATTGCTATCAACTTGGGTCCCCAGGTCCCTAATGACTTCTTCTGTACTTAATGGATTACCACCTATGTGGTAATTTGTGGGCACTTTGTTTTTGCCAAAGGGGATGAATATACACTTTTTGGCATTTAGCTTGAGGCCATGGCTCTGGCACCAGTTGTCTGTTTCTATGAGGCCCTTTTGGAGGATGCTTGTGTCAGCTGGAGAGTCAATTATGGCGCCCAGTTTGCAGTCATCTGCGAACTTGGTCAGCCACAGTCCTTCCATGTTGGCCTGTACCACCGAGAAATATGCACCGAACAAGAGAGATCCCAGGACTGAGCCTTGTGGGATGCCACTTGTAACTGGTTTGGAATCTGACATGGCTCCAGCAATTCTAACCATGTGGGTTTTGTCCTTGAGCCAGTTTGCAACCCATCTAGTGACATAGGGGTTTATATTTAAGCTGGTGAGCTTATCTATAATGCCGGAGTGGGGTATTGTATCGAAGGCTTTTGCGAGGTCCAGGTAGGCTGTGTGGACCACCTTCCCCTCGTCAATGGCCTTGGTGACTGTTTCAAAGAAATCGACCAGATTTAAGAGGCAGGATCTGCCCTTAACAAAGCCAAACTGGGTAGGATACAGTGTCTGTAGGTCCCCAATATCTTTATTTATGAGGTCCACGATGATCCTTTCCATAGCTTTGCAGACCAAGCTAGTCCGGCTTATGGGGCGATAGTCTCCAGGATCCGTTGAGGCACCACCTTTGTGGAGAGGGACCACTGTTGCTGTACGCCACTCTTTGAGTACATATCCTGTAGTAAGGCTGAGATTGAACAGTAGTTTTATGTTTGGTTTTAGCTCTTCTTGGAGTTCATGTAGGACGCAGCCCGGGACACCGTCTGGTCCCATTGATGCTGTGTTTTTTGCTTTGGAGAGGGCGGCTCTTACCTGAGCATCTGAGATGTCAGGGGGGCAGCACTCTGTTGGGATAGATATTTGGTGGGGAGGGGGGGGAGAAGTTTGCACTGAACCTGTCAGCTAGGATGTTGGCAATGTCTGTGGGTTTGGTGTATTTTTTGTCATTTTGGACTAATTCTGAGCATATCTGGGAATTCCCACCCAGGTTCCTAACATAACTAAAGAAAGCCTTGTGATTATCCTTAGTGTCCTGTGCAATTTTTCTCTCGAAGCTGGCCTTAGACGATTTTATGAGTGCCCGTAGTTTTTTGCTAATACTGATCAGAGATGCCTTCCCTTTTTGGGATTTTGCTCTATCATGTAGTAGCTTCTTCCTTCTATTGTACAGTTTGTTTATGGCTGGGGTCCACCAGACAGGATGTCTGCCTTTGGAGGATTTGGTCTTGGTTTTATTTGGGATTGCATGATCCATGCATTCCTGAAGGTGTTCATAGAATGCGTTTATAAAGGATTCTGCAGTCTGGGCCATATTTTCCACAGGCCCAGGGGCTTTGAAGGATTCCACCTCAGTTTTGAGGCGTGTGAAATTTGCTTTAGAGAAATTTTTCACTGTGGTTTTCTGGGCAGGGGGTGGGGTCGGGATGTGAATATCCAGTGAGATTAGTTTATGGCCTGATCTTACCAGTGAGGGATACACTTCTCGTCTGGAGTATAGTGTCCCCATATTGGTGATGATCAGGTCCAGTATGTTTTCCCCTCTTGTGGGAGTGGTAACAAGTTGTTCCATAGCACTTGAGTTTATAAATTCTAGGAACCTTTGGGCTAGGGTGTTGGAGCTAGAGTAATGCTCCCAGTCTATGTTTGGGTAGTTGAAGTCGCCCAATATAATGGTGTTTGGAGAGACCTTCATATTTTCCAGTATTCTCAGGAAGGCCGAGTGGGGTTCCTGTGTTTGGGAGGGTGGTCTGTAGCAGGCTATAAACTGGAAGGCAGTTTTACCCACTGTTAGTTGCACATGGATAGTCTCTGATGCTTCGTGCTGTGTCACCAACCTGGAGGTGTGGGTATCTTTGATGAATATAGATACTCCCCCTCCTTTTGTGGTTTGGTCCAAGTTTTGGGGCCGAAAAGCATGGTATGAACCTGGTAGTGCTGGGGTGCTCTCGGGAGCCTTGAACCAGGTTTCTGTTACTGCACAGATATCGATGTTCTCCATGCTAAGAGGAGTTTCGAGTGCGTGCATCTTGAGGTTTAGACTTCTGGCATTGAGTAGCATTACTCTTAGTTTCTTATCCCTTGTGATACCTATGGAGGTGGGTTTGTCTTTTGAGCCTTGCCTAAAAAAGGCACTATGGGGGTAGGAAGAGCCTTTGCCAATATCCGAAAGCCCAGGGGTGACAGGTGCAAGCCGTCCCTAGCGAAGCATCGTGGCTTGTCGAGCATGTCATCCCAGGCTGACAGGCATTGGATCCCCTTTGAATGACACCAATACTTAAAGAAATTGATCATCTTGTCTTCATACTGTGGCATCTTTCTTGGTGAGGGTAAGATGCTACTCAAGGTTATGGTCATACCGGCCTGGGCTACATGCTCAGAGAGCTCCTCTTTGTCTCTTTTCATGTAGCCCAGGGAGGTACGTCTCAGGTCATTCACACCAGCATGGATAATGACTGAGTCATATTTGTACTTGCCTTGGAGTGACCTGAGTGCTTGTGTTATGTGGCGGATCCTAGCGCCTGACAGGCAGCTTACCGTGACCTTCTCCTTCCTCAGCCTGGTGAGTGGGACGTCAGTGTGCCTGACGATAGAGTCACCTATTACAAGTGTATCAGGTGTGTTGTTTAGCCTTAAGGGCTGTGACTGTTCGGCACACTGGCTTTGTGAGCTATGTGTTGCACGTGTTTTGTTTTGGGGTAGCGGTTGCTTGGGTGTCTGCTTTGGAGGTCTCTGCTGCTTAGGCAGATTTTTATTTAGAGCCTCCAAGTATGTTTTTGTGTGTTTATGTGTTTGGTTTGCTGTCATGGTAGGTCTATGTGAGACTGGAATTGTAGTGAGTGTGGTTTCCTTCTCCTCCTGACTGGTTATGCCAGTACTGAGTTGAGAGAGCTTAGCCTCCAGTTTGGCTATATGGTTGCATCTCTCACATGTGTTGGAATTTGTTGGGAGGAGGAGAGGGCTGTCTGTGTACATGAGGCAGTTGTAACATTGTCTCAAGATTCCCAGATTCACCAGCTGGACCGGAGAGGAGATTGACAACTGACCTTTGGACATGCTGGAATAGTATTGGGAATGCCTTTATAATTGAAAAAAAGGGCCAATGGGGAACAAGGTACTCAAGGGGAGTTTGTGAGGGTGTAGTGCTTTTAATTTTTTAGTGCTGACTTATATAATTGCTTTAGTGAGCAAGTGCCAGGTAACTTAAATGCAATGTGTTGCAGGTAACTTAAATGCAAAAATGACAAACAGTAACTTTCTTTCAAGTGAAACAAGGAAATAAGTACAGTAAGCAATGCAGATATCACTAGGGATCCACAGAAGTGCTGAAAAGCCGCGTTTTAGGTGGAATTAGCGTTTCAGGGAAATAACAAACAAACAAGCATACAAACAAAGCTAGATTCAGCAGGCCTGGATCTAGTCTATGCTACAGCAAACAAGGTGTACCAATTTCAGTAAGAAACAGTTAGAATATGCAGGCACTGTAAGCCTTTAACCAGAAATTTCCAGCTCAGAAGGGCAGAGTCCAGCCTCTCCTCCCACAAGAGTGCAGACCACGATCCTTCTTAATGTAAAATAACTGGCCTGAAGCCAGTTATTTTAACAGTGGAAAGTTGGGGATGGTAGAGGCCTGCAGCTTTGGACTGTCCTTTTAGTTAAAGACAGCTTATACTATGGAGGGGCTGTACAGACTGAACACTGTTGTAAGAAATCTGATAAGAATGTTTAAAATTATTAGGAAACTGTAAAGCCAAATGGGCTGACACTTTGGTTTGCAGATTACTAAAATAAACCTGTGACCTGTTCTCCAGTGTCTCCTTGGACTTAGAATATACTGTATCATCTTTCCATTTGGAAAATGTGTAATGCACATTTAAGTGTGTGTTGCAGTATGCTGCACGGGAACATTCACACAAATAAGTAACTAAAGAGCAATTTGTACTAGTCAGGAATTAGATCTTAATCACAGAGTATCATCATATAAAAGGAGGTAATCATTCTCATATACTCGATGATGTTGGCTCATTGTTTGCAGCTTCAGGAGATTTAATTAGGAGCTTGCCAGAAGACCCTGATGTGTCAAGTACAACATCCAAGTCGGGGTTAATCCATGGAATAAACCTTCACATATCACCAGTATCACAGAGCTAGAATTAAGGTCTAAGAAGACTACAGCCTGGATTTTTGTTCACATGTAGCTCATTGCTTAATGGTATGTATTGACTACTAGTATAGTGTTGAAAAATCATAACAGCACCTTTGATTTACAATCAGAGTGGGCTATGTTTTTTGATTTTTAGGTTATTTGCACAATAAACCTGTTTTTTTTTTTTATTATTAAAATGGTGTCTGCAGAGCTCTATGGATTCACACTTTTGGAGAATGTGGGCAATTAGATTGAGATCTGCCATTTATCAGTCCTTACAATACAACTTCTGCCAAGTGCAAACAATATTTGTGCTATCACTTCCCTACAGCACTGTTATTACACTTTGCCTGAGGTGTTTCTGCTACTCTTCCTACAATGCTTTCCTGGCTACCCTCAGTGTGAGGGGATTTAGTAAAAAGACCTGTGGTGTCACATGTGGGGACTTACAAGAAGCAGGTTCGCCTACAGCAACAATTACTTGTGCTAGCTAATGTACCTGTCAATCCCAAGACTGTGTCTGGTATGAAGAAACTAACCAAGAAGGATAACCTGGAATCATAATCTGTGAGTTCTGAACATTACACCACTCTAAAAAACTGGACCCAAGCAGACTGAACAAAAAACAGCTGAGAGGAGAGGCACTAAAATGTATAAGGATATGAAAGGAACTGATTATATCGGCTATGAAACTAAAAAAAAATGGCCACTGCTGACATTACACCTGAAGTACGAACACTAGCATGTTATATTTGGAAACTAGACTTTTAAGGTTAAACTGGTAAAAGTACACATGTATGATTTAAAACATATTATAAAGCCTTGTTTAGAACATCTTAGCAACAGTAAAATTAAAAAATGCTAGAAATGTCAGTAGCAGACAGGTTTAAAAGAGATCTGCCTAGTGAACTAAGACAATGGGGACTGCAGAGTGATCCCAAAAAGTCTGATGTTACTGAGTTTAGTAAAATGCTTATTACTTAAAGATACAATATTTAAAACTGAACTGTCTGCTTCTAAGTCAAAATGGCAATAAGAAATATTTAGCTTTTGTGAAACAAAAACAGCAAATAATGCGTTAAGTTGTTTCAGATGTGGGAGCTCTTGTGTTACTAATACTGAAAACAATGCTATTAGCAGAAATGTGAAAAATGAAAGGTATGCTACAAAAACAAAGATGTTCCTATGAAGTGTGACAAGTTTATAGTTAGAATAAATAACTTACAACCCAGCTAATGATATGCACTGTTTTTTACAATGTAGAGCAGTTCAAGCTCTGCTAATTTCTACAGGCAAGGCTACCTTCACCAAAGGTCTCCTAGTAGCTAAGCACAAGATTAGTAACAACCAAATGCAGAGGTAACATGCACTCATGGTGACAAACAGAAATACCATCTCAAACATGTAGAAATCCAAACAGTTCTAGGAAAATCATTATATCACCTAGCTGTACCACCTGGTTTGACTCATGATGTAATATTAGTAAAAGATGTTTTCCCATTTTAAAGCACTATGAAAACTGTGGGAGAAAGGAGAATCCTTAGGTATAGTGTGGCAACGTTTGCCATCTGCCCGAGGATAAATTCTTTGTAGTATGCTTGGAGTATAAAAATAACAATACATATAATTCTAAGCAAAATCCTACATCTTCTAGACTTTGTTGTATACTTAATCTCTTCCCAATCTTTTCTAACCTAATCTGAGTGATTCCTATAGTTATTGTGAAATATTTTATATGCTCCACTAACTATCCCTTTTTTAACAGCAGCTTCTGTTTTAGGTTCAACTAAAACCTCTTTGCCTCTACTCTGATGTCAATTCCTGACAGGAAGGGCCACCTCTAGCCTATGGTCCAAATGTTTTCTTGGTCTCTTCTCATTCTATTACCATTCCCTCTCTAATTATTTGCTCCCAATACTTTGGTTCCTTTCAATCCACAAAAAACACACACTGCACCAAATGATGAATTTCAGGTAGTCATCCAATAGAGGCTGTCCAATTCAAAAATCCACAAGTCTCAGCCGTTCGCTTCAACAGTTTATTAAAAAACACACAGCACAAAAGATATCGGATTTAGCGCTTTCATCTCTTATCCAGAGACTTCATCAGAATCAAATACTGGTGGCTTCTTCAGACCATTAAAAGCACAAAACATTCACAAAGACATTTAAATATCATTTCACTTGCTTTGTGAATGTTTTGTGATTTTTGAATTGGACAGCCTCTATTGGATGACTACCTGAAATACTTTGGTTCCTTTCCCAGTTTCTTCCAGTAAATTCTAGCCTTCTCTTGCCTATTCCCTGTACTACTAATTGCAGTCATCCCCATTGGCAGAATCTCCTTTCTCCATTCCCATGTTGGCTTAGTTCTTAGAATACTTTCTGCTACTTTATGAATATAATATTCTGTATGACTGTTGCAATTCTCCTTAAGGATCTGCATCCAGAAGCCCACCCTTTCCTTATTTCTTGAATTTCCTCCCTGCTTCATCATCTTCTCTTTCCACTTTGAAATTGTAGCTTTCTGCTTGAGTTATACTGAAGAGCCTTAAATGTGTAGTTCTACAATATCTGTTCAAATCAAGTAATCGTAAAACTACCTTGCTTTATTGGAAGGATCAGCTTATCCCACTTGACTCTTGCCCTCTTTCACAATCATTCAACTCTTTATTCATTAACAACAACAACTTCTATGGTTGATAAAAATATGCCTGATCTGTGTACAAAACTAAAGGGAAAAGAAACATTTTTACTGCTTATATCTTGCTATCCATACTGCGGTGGTGGTGCTGCGGTAGCGTTGTCGCCTCACAGTAAGATGTTGTCTTGTTCGATTCTCAGCTAGAGCGTCTTCTGTATGGAGAACTGCGTGAATGAGCCTACCTTCGTTGAAGGTTGTGCGTCAGGGCTGGCAACAAGGCATGTAAAAATCTACTGCCAATCATTAGCAGACCGGAGTTCCGCTGTGGCGACCCCTAAATGGGAAAAGCTGAAAGACACAACATATCTTGGTATCCATATCCATAGACAAGAGCTTCCAGTTTCTCACTTTTTGAATTATCTTTTTTAGTCTCTTTCCATATAACCTTACCTGCCATAACACAATCCTTTTAAAACCATACTCATAAACACTTCATTTTGCCATGCTCTATAAATAAAACATATTGCTTAACCAATTCATGTGTGGGTACATAGTTTACAGCTATAGCCTTTATTTTATCTTCATTAGTTTTATATCCTGAAAAAAACTGAAACTATCGCAGAATGTTCCACAACACTGAGATGCCCTTTTCTAGTTTAAACGGGTACAAAATGTTATTTTCTGCAAATAAATTCAGTTTTTCTTGATTACAATAACAATTGCATCCTTGAATTTCTGAGTCCTTTATTTTCTTTGCCAATAGTTCTAAATATAAATAATAAAGGGGAAAGATGACACCCCTACCTGGTTCCACTGTTCAGACTCACGTTATTAGAGAGGAAATGTCCCACTTTGATTTTTGGCCTCAGATCCCTCATATATCCTCCTACATAACCTTATTATTCTATCAGGAAATGCAAATGTTTCCATTGCCCTACTCATAAAATCCCAACTAACTCTGTCAAATGCTTTCTCTGCATCAAGAATCACCAACAACAGCAGTATTTCCTTACATTCTGCTTTCCTATGGATCATCATTATTTTATTAAAGTTTTCAAATGTTTGCCTTCCCTCCACAAAACCGCACTGATCCATATCTATCGAATTTGGCGACACCTTTGCCATTCTTTTAGCCATTATAGACATATACACTTTATAACCATGATTTAAAATTGAACTGAGCCTATATGAAGATGGAGCTGAATGGTGTCCACTGTCTTTACATATTACAGCTACCACAGCATTTTTCCAGGATATTGGTGATTTCCCTCCTTTTAAAATCCTGTTAAAAAAAACTTAAGCTCTTTATTACTTTCTTCCCTACAAGCTTCCAAACTTCCACAGGAATGCCATCTTTCTGTGGAGACCTTCCTACAGCTTGATTATACATCACCATTTTTATCTCTTCTCCTATATTAACAATTAAGATTTGAGCCTCATCTTCCTCCAATTTTGACATATTTAAGTCTTCCACAAATATTTCCATTTGTGCTTTTTTTTTTTTATTTCTCCATTTCTTTGCTTTATACACATTTTCATAAAATTTCCAACATATCTCTAATACATCTACATGATCCCTGGCCATTTTTCCTGTTATAGAGTCCCTAAGTTTGGCAACAACCCTTTCTACTCTTTGTTGCCAAAGTCGCTGTGCTAAACATTTTAGTGCTCTGAACTTACCATAAAACACTAGCTTAATAGCAGTCTTGCTAAACTCACGCATATGAACCAGGCACTTCCTTATGTTCTCTTTAGCACTTTGATGTTTCACCTCTTCTTGTTTTGTGAGATTCTCCTTTATTCTGCAATATTTTAAATTTTGTCAGCCCCTCTAAATACTTCTTGTCACTTCTTAAACATATCTCTTTTTCTTTTACTTTTACCCTATTTTTAAACTTCACCTTCATTTTATCCTACTCACGAGCTATAACTTCAGAAGTACTTTCTATCCTAATAATTCCCAAATAATTTCCACTACTCTTTTCTTAAATTCCTCTATTTTTAACAGGAAGCTGGGGAAGTACCAGTGTCTTAGTTTTACTTCACTACCCTGCATTTTTACTTTAGTTATTATTGGTGCATGATCTGAAATAGTTATTAGATGTCTGTCAAAGCTCTCAGTTAAATGCACATATTTCTGTGAAATATAACATCAAACTCGAACATTTCAGTAGTCGGTCGACCAGCACTTGCGAAATGCTTCTGCTTCGGGCACCGCGTGGCAAGAAAGACTAAAGAAAGTGGCGTCGGCTGCATGTTTTATACCCCTGATGACCTGACGTCATGGAAGAGAAGACAGCAACCGACGCAGGACCCAAGACTTTGGAATTCAGGCCAACTGAGGGCAACCTGCCAGCAGATTACCCAAATGTAATGACTGCAATAGTGAAACATGAAGAACATCATCAGTGTAGTCTAGTCCAATTATTGTACCTTGTGGAATAATAATGTAAATTCTCTTCAAGTTTCTACTACTGCATTCAGGTCTTCCACACCAAATATTTTCATACTTTTTGTCATAAATCTAATCTCTTTTGTTATATCTTTCCTTCTAAGCCTCTTCGGATACATCCTCACTGCTGCAAATCAAATTCCATTCCCCACCTGTAATTAATATTCCCTGCTGAAAGGTGATTATTACTCCCAAAATTTTATTAAGCGCTATAATAGCAGTTTTAAGTGGAATATAAACATGTCAGCATAATCCTCTTCCCTTGCCAGGAGCCCCTTACTACCACAAATCTATCATTATTATCTTTTTTCATTCTATTACTATTGGAGCTCCTCTAGCAATTAATATAAATGCTTCCCTTTTCCTTTGTCCCTGATATTCCACTGAATATCCATCCTGAAATACTTTATCAAATTCACATGTGCAATTCCTTCCAAATGTGTCTCTTATAGCATGGCTGTTTGCACTTCATATTTCTTAGTATAAATCAGTATTCTTTCCTTTTTGTATGTACCTGTGAGGCCATTCACATACCACAA
Organism: Protopterus annectens; assembly: GCF_019279795.1. NCBI lineage: Eukaryota > Metazoa > Chordata > Ceratodontiformes > Protopteridae > Protopterus > Protopterus annectens. The sequence goes on from NC_056745.1 coordinate 1,224,000,492, forward strand.
TGATATGAAAAGTAGTTCCATTATGATAAGAAGTTATTATTTCCATCTATTAGCTTTTTTAGGTGGCTATTTCCAGCTTTTGTGATACATGAACCCATTAATGTTTGGCATGTTGATCTTTATACAGTTTTTTCTTGTCATCTCCATTTAAAACGTGTCATAAATTTACAAGAAGTTTGTTTTAATGAAAACCCTCAAAAACACCCCATTACCTGTTAACTTAATGCAAACACAGACAACTATGTAAATCTGCATATAATAAAATTTTAACCTTTTAGTAGGAACACTTGTCCTAAACAGACAGTTGCAGTCACAGGCTCTAGCTGTCCCAAATGTAAAGTTACCCTTGCTAAAATTCATGTTACTGCCTGCTCTCCTGCTTACACTAATTGCTGCCCATTTCTTTTTTTATCTTTATTCCCCTCCTAGATGTGAAAAACAACTTTTAGAACACATTAACTTTAACCTTAAAATAACAGTGTTCTGGCTTTTTACTGCAATATAATCATCCCGTCTTTTCAGAAACATAAGTGAAAAAGAAAAAAATGTAGCCCTAAAATGCAGGCTGCTAAAGACATGCTAAACATTTATTGCTAAAGGAAAACTTTTGCAGGCTCCTAAAGACATGCTAAAGGAAAAGTTTTCAATACATTCAGTGTTCTCTTATTTACTTGTTTCCACTACACTTAAAACTTGCTATTAAATTAAGCCAAGGTCTTAATCCAAACATTCACTTATGCAAAAGTAAGAGAAAACATAGCAGCTCTCATATATTATGATTGTTATACTTTTACATCCAATACCCCACCCCAACAACCCAAGACATCAGCCTATTAACTTATTTGCCCTTTTCTCCAGTCTTTTTGTCTTTCAGTATTGTATGCTACATTTCCTAATACTAAAAAAGGAACAACAAAAAAAAAAGGAAAGAAAAAAGGCATATGTTTACTTTAGTATCTTTATCGCATATATCAATTGCTGAAAATGTTTTATTGTATAACAAATAATTTATAGTATGAAAAGTTTTATAGAAATACGTTTAAGAATGGAATCTGTTTTACTTACTTTTTTTCCTTCTTCTGCCCTTCCCCTTAATGCCCTACCAAACATTAACAATATGAAGTGAGGCAAATGCCTTTTGTATGTTTAATAATGTCATCAAATGTCCATTCTTCTCTTTTTGTAAAGTCATTTTTTACAAATATGACTGTTGCTTTGCAATCTCACATTTATTCAGTAATTTCCATGTTGCTGTTCTTCCTGTTCTTCTCCATCTCCCAGCTCCATATTATGGTTAAATTCCAAGGTACTCCCAATTCTTCTAGTCAACTCCTGTCTTTTGTCTGTCTCTCAAGCACTTTCCTTTGGAACACTGGAAAAGCTTTCGCTAGTAACGTTTCTCTGTAAGTGTTACTATCAGAAGAATGAGAAGCAGAGTCCCCTTCTGCGTGATGTCTCACTTTTTCTTGGACATACTTTTGTATTTCTTCCTTAGCTTGTTCTGCATCAAAAATTACTTTGATCCTCCAGGAAAAATATTCTTCAGACAGCTGAATACAGTAGCTTGTATCACAAAAACTTGTCTCTCGATATTCCCTAATAGCCAGAATAAATTTGCTTATTTTCTGCCTGGTGTACAGTCAATAATCATTTTCCACAAACACTCTAGTCTTGCCAGCTTTTAATACTCTGCCCTTCTGCCACAATTTTGTCAGGATTAACTCTTTTAGTTGATAGGATTGCATCTTTACTAATACAGGTATTGGCTACTTTCTCATGCCCAGTTTTTGAGCATAGACACAATGTGCCCTTTCAACTAATACATTTTGCTGTGGAATAGCAGTCCAGTTGCTTATTGGTGGCTTGATAGAATAGTACAGTTGTGTACACTTAATGTAGATGTTCGAGTGTATTCACTGTTGCAGTCATTACACTTGGGTTATCCTGCTGGCAGGCTACCCTCAGTTGGCCTGAATTCCAAAGTCTAGGTCTGGCATCGGTTGCTGTCGCCTCTTCCCTGACGTCAATGTGCCAGGGGTACAAAAGATGCAGCCGACACCATTTTCTTCAGTTTTTCTTGCCCCCGATGTCAGGTGCTCCCAAAAGGGTAGGCTAAAAATATGCCAATAAAACATGCATGCACCAAAATATATTATACCTTCATCTACAAGCAAATACACCACATAGGTTGTATAGATTAGAGAAGTGTAGATAAGTTCCAGCAAAGAGATGGGGGGGATGGTGGGTGGGTAACCTGGACTGCAACAGTGAATACACTCGAACATCTACATTTATGGTAAGTGTACACAACTGTACTATGTTCTTCGTCTTTCACTGTTGCAGTCATTACACTTGGGATGAATCCCAAAGCTAAGTTTGGGAGGCTGGAACTAAATAGCATTAGGAGTGGCTATAAGGCCCTGCAGAACTGCAGTGTCAAAGCCTGCCCTGGATTTAGAGTAGAGTGGTAAATGATAGTGCTTTGTAAAGGTGTGCACTGAACTTCAGGTAGCAGCCTCTAAAAGGTCTTTGGTTGGTACTCCCCTGAGGAAGGCTGCTGAAGTGGCTGCTGCTCTGGTTGAATGTGGCCTAATGCCTTTAGGCACTGGCTTGCCATGTTTTGAATAGCAGAAACGAATGTAGTGGCCTATCCACTTTGAAATAGTCTGCTTTGAGATAGCCTTTCCTTGTGATCCTGCAGCATATGCCACTAGTAGTTGCTCAGTCTTTCTGAAAGCTTTGGTTCTGTTCAAGTAGAAGCGTAGCTGTCTGTGTATGTCCAAAGAATGCAGCATTCTCTCCCCCTTATTCTGTGGGTTTGGATAAAAAGTAAGCAGATGAATAGTTTTGTTAACAGCCACACTGGACACTACCTTAGGCATAAATGTTGGGTTTGTCCTCAGAGAAACCCTGTCTGGATAAAACATGATAAAAGGTTCCACAGCCATGAGTGCCTGTAGCTCTAAGACTTGTCTTGCAGAGGTTATTGCTAAGAGCAGAGCTGTTTTCCAAGATAAAAACTTTATATCAGCTGTAGCGGCTGGCTAAAAAGGGGGCAGAGTGAGTTTTTCCAAAACATAATTGAGGTCCCATGCAGGTATTGGTGTTCTCCTTGGAGGCCTTAAGTTTTTGGCTCCTCTGAGGTATTGTCTTAACAAAGGATGAGAAAAGATTGGTGGCTCTGTATTGTAATGAGCCGAAATGGCAGAGGCATGAATTTTAACTGATGAAAAGGATAGGCATTTGTCCAACATCTCAGTTAAGTATTGCAAAATCTGAAGAATATTTGGTACTGCTGTGTTAATTCCTTGTGCCTGGTTCCAGGCACAGAATCTCTTCCATTTTCCACCATAAGATTTTCTAGTACTAGGCCTCCTGGCCTCCAAAATGACATCCATCACTGCTTTAGTGAGAGGTGTGTTTTGTATGACTACATTATCCGCCATGCTGTCTGATTTAAGGTCTTAAGTTGGCTGTGCAGGATCTGATTGTTTTGTTGGGACAGGAAATGAGGTATTTGAGGCAAGGTCCAGGCTGGGCATTGAGACAAGTTCCTTAGGATTGGATACCAGTACTGGCGGGGCCAGCCTGGGGCAATCAGTATCATTTTTGGCTTCTCTTGTCTGACCTTTAGGAGTACCTTGGGGAGGAGAGGCAGTGGAGGAAAGGCATATACTGTTACGTTTTTCCAGCTGAAAGATAGGGCATCCACTTTCCATGCTTGTCTGTAATAAGTCCTTGTGCAGAATCTCTTTAGTTGGCAGTTGTGAGGAGAGGCAAATAGGTCTATGTCCGGGCATCCCCGTTTCCTTGTTATCATATTGAAGACTTGTGGATAGGTCTATGTCCGGGCATCCCCGTTTCCTTGTTATCATATTGAAGACTTCTGGATCCAATTTCCACTCGTGGGGATCCATGAGGTTTTTGCTTAGTTTGTCTGCCAGAGTATTTATCTTTCTTGGCAGGAATTGTGTCTGCAGATGTACTTGGTAAGTCAATGCTGTGTCCCACAAAGTCATGGCTAGTCTGCAGAGGGGGTAAGAATGAGTGCCTCCCTGCTTGTTTATATACCACATGACCGTGGTATTGTCTGTCTTTAACAGTAGTTGTCCCGGATGAAGTAGGTCCTTGAAGGCTGTCAGGGCATTCTGAACAGCTAGCATCTCTTTTTGATTGATATGTAGATGCATTTGGTTGGTGGACCATGTGCCTTGAATACATCTTCCTGCCATGTGGGCCCCCCAGGCATAATCTGATGCATCCGTTGTCAGTGTCTGCCTGGCTGTGGGTAAGGTGAATGGCTGTCCCTTGTTCTGGTGACAGGCCTTCGCCCACCATCGAAACTCCTGTTGCAGGCAGGGAATGAGAGTAATTATTGTTTCCAGGCTGTGGCAATGCTGAGTCCAAACACCTTTTAGGTACCATTGAAGTTTCCTCATATGCAGTCTTGCATATGGAATTACTAGAATGCAGGATGCCATGAAGCCCAAAGCCTGCAGTATTTTTCTTGCAGATAACTGGGCCTTTGTTGCCAACAGTCTGAGATAGGTAGTCAGTTGCCTTTGTTTGTCTGGCGTGAGATAAGCCATCTGGGCAGTTGTATTTAAGCCTGCACCCAGGAATATTATCTCTTGAGAGGGTACTAATTTTGATTTCTGTTCGTTGACTGTGTACCCTAGGCATGGTAGTAATCTGTTTACAAATGCCAGATGCTGTAGTAGAATGTCCTTGTTCTCTGCTTGTAGGAGGCAGTCATCCAAGTAAGGATATATTTGTATTCCTCTTTGTCTGCAGAATTCAATTACTGGTGCCAGGCACTTGGTGAAAACCATGGGCGCAGTAGATAAGCCAAAGGGCAGTGCAGAGAATTGGTAGTGCATTGAGCCAGCTTTGAATCTGAGGTATCTTCTGCATGTTTGTCTGACTGGGACATGCAGGTATGCCTCTTTTAGGTCTAAAGTCACAAGCCAAGCCTTCTTGCCCAGCGTGGGCTGAAGCTGCTGTAAAGTCAACATTTTGAATTTTGGTATATCCAGATATGTGTTTAGAACAGATAGGTCCAGTATTGGTCTCCAGGCTTTGTCCTTAATGGGTACCAAGAACAGCCTTGAATAAAATCCTTGTCCCTGCTCTTGCTCTGGTACTTGTTGAATGGCCCTCATGTCCATGAGGGATGAGACTTGTTTTTGTGCCTCTGCCCATTGATTTTTGGTAGGTCTGGCCAACCGTTTGCTCTTGGCAGGGTATGAAAGTGAAACTTGTAGCCCAGTGACACTATGTCTACGACCCATTTGTCCTGGATTATTATGTGCCAATTTTGAGGAAAAAGTGCTAGTTTTCCCCCTAAAGGTGCTGCCAGAAGATAAGTGCTTGGCGCAGGCAAGGGGAAGTCATTGGTACTGTTTCCTGTAAGGTTGTGATTTGTCTTCTCCACTTTTGGAGGTAGAAGTACCCCATTGTTTAGCCCTGTATGAACCTTGGGGCTGGGATCTGCCTCTTGGGCATCTGTATCTGCCCCTTTGTGGTCTGTCTGACACTGGAAAGGACCAATTCTTTGTAGGCCAGTGTCTGCTAAATCTTGGAGGCTGTACCTGTAAGAAATCCTTGACTGTTTGCATAGATTTAGCTTTGTCCTCCATTTTCTTTAACACCTCTTCTGCTTTAACACCAAACAAAGTATCATGCTGTAATGGAGCATCTAATAATTTTGCTTTAACATGTTCTGGTAGAGTTTGTTCCTTTAACCAAGCATGCCTCCTAATGACAGAACCCGTGACAGCGGCCCTGCAGGAGGCCCCCAAAGAATCAAAACCACATTGCAAAGTATGCTTTCCAACTTGCTCAGCTGCATGCAATAAATCCTGCATTTCTTTGTTTTCTGCACATTCAGACTTTATCAACATTTTCTGTTTAAGCAGTGACATAACAAATTGCTGATATTTGAGCATATGAAACTGGCAATTTAAAGCCCTTATAGCCAAAGTAGCAGAAGTGTAAATCTTTTTTCCCCATCTGTCCAGAGCCCTAGAATCCCTGTCAGAGGGGGTAGGGTTTTTTGCAGTGGAAGCCTTGACCCCTATGGGGCCCTGAGAGTTAGTTTCAGGGTCAGCAGCAGGGTTTTTGAAAAGGAATTTATGAGAGTCAGGGACCCTGTAGTACCTGTCCAGCTTGACAGGAGCTGGAGGTAAGGAGTCAGGGGTCAGACTGGACTCTGAAAAACCATCATCTACAATGTCTAACACAGGTGGAATAGCGAGGGGCCTGTGATGTGGGAGTAAAAGGAAGTCTCTGAGCCTTTTCTTAGATTCTGAATAATCGTGGCTTTCCCAGTGGAAATGTTCCCTCATAGTATGCAAGGTTTCCCCAAAAGAGTAATCCTCAGGAGGAGAGGCTGAAGGGATAGATTCTTCAGCATCAGAATCCTCATAGGGAGGAAGAGAGTATTCCTGATCAGAAGAGAAATCAGAAGAAATGGAAACCTGATCTGAAGATTCATATTCTGTCTCTTGCCTAGGCCTTTTATCAGGAGGGGGATGGGAACCCCTGATCAAAGTAATTAAGTCTTCGGCCATTTTGATCATCTGTTTTTGGGCATGGAGGCCTGACCATGAGGCTGTTGCACTTGTTTCTTTGTCTTTACAGGTGCTTTTGTCTTTGCCTTTGTAGCTGGAGTCGCCTTAATGAATAACTGAGTAGGTCTGAAAACACCATCAGAAGCCAATGCCTGCTCAGCGGCTCCGGACCCATCTGAGGGAATTGTTTCCGAAGGTCCAATACCCTGAGCTTCCAGAGGCCTAGTTGACTCCAAGTGGGAGTCTGTAGCGGCCTGCGAGTCCAAAGTAACGGGCATCAGGGGCTGCGAAAGCACCTCACTGAGAACCGGCGAACTGGCGACTGGCTTAGAGGAAGCCTTGTCATCGGTTTTGGACCTTGGATGCCTGTTCTTTTCTTTTTATTTGCATTTCTTGTGAATTCCGGTAGTCGGATGGCTATCCAACGGCATATTATAATTAAATCTTCTGCCAAAATAGTGAAATGCAAAATCGTACCGATGCTTAATAGTGCGTTAGTTAAATCTAGCACAAAACTGACAGCTAGCAACGTCATGGTCAGGGCCTAGGAAAAGAATACAGTAAGAGTGAAAGTCCTTATGAGGTATTTGCTTCCCACAAGAAATACAATTATTAACTTTTTCTGACATTGGTCTGGAGCAAGAAAAAGGTTTTCCCCAATGGGGTACTTAGCTTTTAATGAAGACTTCGGATCTGAAATTCGCACACAAAAATCTCATCAGTCAGCTGACTGGCACTTGCGAACTGCTTCTGCTTTGGGCACCGCACGGCAAGAAAGACTGAAGAAAATGGCGCCGGCTGCATCTTTTATACCCCTGGCACACTGACGTCAGGGAAGAGGCGACAGCAACCGATGCCGGACCTAGACATTGGAATTCAGGCAGACTGAGGGTAGCCTGCCAGCAGGATAACCCAAGTGTAATGACTGCAACAGTGAAACACGAAGAATATCAGTCTGTTCCTTCCAGTTTTTCTGGTACAGAAGAAAATCTCATATTTTTCCTCATGAACTCTGTCCTCTAATTCTACCATTTTTTAAAACATTTCAATCTGAGGAGTCTCATACTCAAACACTCTTTTCTTCATTTTGACCTCTGATTTTTGCAGTTTTATCGGTTTATCTGAATATCTTTTTAAAAAACTTAATCTATTTTCCAACCTTTTGTTATTTGAGTTAACACTCCTTCAACGTTTTCTTTATTGTAAGCAGCTCTGAGCACATTTGTCTTATTTTTTCCTCTAGATTACTGGAAGTCATGTCTTGTACCAAAGCTGGAGCTTGAACTACTTTTTGCTGAACAGTTGCAGGATTCTTTCCAGTCAGTGCTTTTAACTTCACCTTTTCTAGATGATTTTCTTTCAGATTCTCTAAGTTTCTTCTTTGCTGGCATCCAGACATTGTACGTAATAGCTGGTAACTGAATTTATTAAAAGTAGCAGAGTTCCTAGCCCTTATCTTTCAGTTTCTTTTTTCACACCGGGAAGGCTTACGTTAAGCTGCTGATCAGTGGGCAGCCACCTTGAAATCTGTTGAGTGGTATTAAAATCTTCATAGTCCTATTTTGAGTTAAAATATGATCTTTTCCATACAGTAAGTAAAAAGTGAGAATAATTTCTACAAAGATTGTCAATGCTAAAACTTTATGGTACATCAGTAATGAAGCTAAGCCATACATAACAGTTAGGAGGTCACTAGAAGCTGGACAAGATTGATACAAGAGTACTAGGCAAATTACTTGTTAGATTTTAGTGGACAAGAATAACAAAGAAATAGATGATTTTTGCGCTTCTTGTACAGAAGACCAGAAAACTGCACCCCATTCTGGATTTGGGAGACCACTGATACCAATGTATGTCACAGAAGTGCCATTAAACATATTGCTATGGATATTGTGGGGCCACATCTAGTAACAGGTACCAATATGTAATGGTAATTATGGACTGTACTATCAAATTTCAAGAAGCAGTAGAATTATGCAAAATTATTCTAGATGACAACATGCTGCTAAAACAAAACAAAAAAAAAAACAAAAAAAAAAAACAAAAAAAAAGGAACCATGGTCAGCAGAATGCTAAAACCACACTTGCAAGAATATTAAACTTTTATTTTAAATAACAATGAATGCTTTTGTCTCAACATAAAACAACTTCATCAGAATAACATAAAAAGACTTCATCAGAAACTACTTGCCTGTCACATGCTTATATAACCTTTGCTAGGTCATATGATCATTCAAAATCTTTAAAGGAGACGTGCCTTAAAAACAACAATGCAAGCTAAAACAATGCTTTACCAAAATCACTATACATTCATATATATTTGGTGGATAAAAAACATACACATGAATCAAAGGCACATATAAAATAATGTGCTAATTATCAAAAATATGCAATATGTGATTTAAAATCAACAACAAAAAGAAAAAAAAGAAACATACCAGAAATGAAAATCAAAATAAATATAAGATGAATTAATTTATGGTTAACAGATCTTAACTTCAGTACACTATGGAAATGTGGTCATTAAGACCAGGGCTGTATGTAATATTCATCTGTAGCTGCCACACCAGCTCCCTCATTTTAAGATTTCTTTGACATTTCTACTCCTCTTAAAAACAACAGCTGGTTCATCACCCAACTTAATTTTCATATCCTGAAAAAAAAACTAACTTCCAATTCCTTTTTGACGGCTATCTTAACTTTATTAGCTGAACATGAATAGGGCAACACAATATATCTAAATCTATTAGTGGCTGTCGCATTCCCCTGTTTGTTCAAGGTAAGAGCATTATTACCAAAAATCAGATAGAACCTAGTATGTCTGCCTGATGACACTTCAAGCAGGTCACTGGGGTGGCCCTTTTCAACAAACTACTGTATCTGTCTGTCTGCCTCTTTCATGAAATTAATTACCTTTGACAGACACACAAGTTGTTTTCTGAATATGTTAAGCTTCTGGAAATAAGGAAGTTTGCCATTAAGATGGTGATAGAAGATGGAGAAAAGCTCCTTTCTGTAAATGGTAGACTGAAAATTATTGTATACTGTGTCTTTTATGATCAACACATCTAAAAAGGTGATCTGTGCAATGCTATGAGCCATTGCAAACCCTAAAAAAAGTCATGGAATTTGTGAAATATTCTATAAAATCTTTTCTTAACACCTTTATTGAATTATTACTTGTGGCATAGGCAAACTAACATTTATATAAAAGTAATCAAACCATTTTAACAAGTTCACATTTATAAACATTATACATCACATATCTTGTTCCATATAATATAATCAATCCAACATTATATAAATTGTTCAATTCCTAACTTTTTAGAACCTCATTCCTCCTCCAAAACATTGTTCTGCATGAATTGTTCCCACAATTTCCATTTTCTATGTAATTTACTCCAACCCTTTTCTAAAGATCCTACTTCCTGTTCTTTTATCTCTGTACAATATTCAGTATTTCAAGTATGGTTGGTTTAAACTTTAATTTTTCTTTCATAGCAACTGTTTTTTTGGCAGCCAATAGAAGTAAACTTAATAAGAGCGTACTATGTCTAGGCAATTGAGATCCTGCATCTCACCTCAAAAAATTATTTCCTTAGTTACACTCATATATACTCACCCAGCATTCCTGGCAGAGTACTCTTTAGGGCATTTTTAAAGTCTGCCAATTCATTACACTCTGAAAACATATGTATTCAGGTACCTCTTTCTTCCACATTATACCTGCCTCCAACATTTGTCACCTACCTCAGGAAAAAATTCTTTGGAGTGTGCTTGAGATATAAAAGCACCTATGCAAACACTTTCAAGCAAAAATCCAAAATTTTCTAGACTTTGTTGCATATTTGTAAGGTATACCTATGTTTTCCTATTATTTCTTTGTGAATTGTTTATCTAATCTCTCTTCCCAATGTTTTCTAACCTTCTCTGACTGATTCCTATGGTTATCGTGCACTGTTTTATATGCCCCACTAATTATCCTTTTTTAATGGCTTCTGTTCTAGATTCAACTAAAAACTCAACTAGTGCAGGTCTTTCACTTAGGATTCCTCTGTCCCTTTCACTTTGCCTATACTCCAATATCAGTCCCTAACAGGGAAAGCAATTCCTAACCCCCAGTCCAAATGTGTTCTTGGCCTCTTCCTGTTCTATTATTTTCTCTGTCTAATTATTTGTTCCCTGTACCTTAGTTACTTTGACTGCTTCCTCCAGTAACTTTCAGCCCCCCTTGCCTATTCTTAACAGTGCAGCTCCAAAATATTCCTTCAAATCAGGAAATATTACATCTCCTTGTTCCATTGAAAGGATCCACTTATCCCACTTAACTCTTGCCCTTTTCCGCTCTGAGATAAAATCCTTCAAAACACCAGAGGCCAGCATAAATAGTCCAAAACTTTATTATAGTGATCTTGGAGGACATAAAAATATCCCAAAATAAATCCAAATCCAAACCGGTTTCGGCAAATGCATTCTTCAGTGAAAAATAATCATGTCAATAAACACAAACCTACTGAATATTTATATGATACACCAGCCAATGGCTATCAATGGTATGGTCCATACCCTTATTTTTTTTAAATACAAAATATTGTTGTAATAATATGTATAAATAACAACATATTCATGGTAATTAAAGCCACCTTAACATCCAATAAATATTGGTGTATGTATATGGATGCTATTTAAAAATACTATCCATCTAATTATAAGAAAATAATGTATTTAATGTGTGATGGTAGATATGTGGTTGTGAACTGCTATTAGTTAACTGCATCAGAAATAAACTAATAAATAGCATATGCATGATATTAGGACGGACCAAATAATGCAACTTACTGGCTAATCAACAAAATATGTTAGTATAAATAATACATTAAGGAGATATCCATATGAGCCAAATAATACATAAATCAATGTGTATATAAACAATATACTTATCATAAGTGGTCATTTAGACCAGGTGGAAATAAGGCTCCAAGATGGATAATCCAGTACTTTTCTTTATGGCTCAGTATGTTTTGCCATCCCTGTTGATTACTCCAATTACCAGTGATTCTGTCAATAACAGTAAACATAAACTTTGCTGTAAGGTGTTTAATAGTATGTTGATAAAGAGCATTTGTGGGTTTCTTATTCCGAATATCACTCCGATGTTCACCTATTCTTATTCTAAGTGATCTTGATGTTTTTCCACACATAGAAGGCAGAACACTGGCATGTGGCCAAATATATAACCCAGCTACTTGAACAATTAGCAAATATCCTGAGATTATAAACTTTACCAGTGTTAGAACTCGTAAATTGTTTCAACTTGTTCACCTGGTTACATGAAGAACAATGACCACAAGGGAAAGTTCCCAAAAGTTCATCCCCTGCTATTGTCAATTGTTTATATTTTGCTCCTCCACTTTCCCTCTGTTTATAGTGGGAGAACAGGGATCTCAGAGTTCTGCCCCTCCTATATGACAACTTGCATTTAGTTCCTAAAGTATCACAAAGAAAATCATTAGCCATCAGAATATTCCAATTATCATTCAAAACATTTCTTATCACCTGATGATTCCTACCAAATGTAGTAATGACTCTGATGATGGTATGTTGTGGATTCGATGTACGGTCCCTATACTCAAGCAATGTATTCCTATTCTCCCTGTCCGAGCATGTACTAGCGGATACAATGTCAGTAGTACGATACCCCCTCTCCAAGAATCTATTTTCCAGATCAATTTTAGCATCCTCATAATCAATAGTTGAGGAGCTAATACGTTTGATTCTGAGAAATTGGGATTTGGGGATATTGCGGATGGTGTGGCGCGGATGCATGCTAGAAGCATGCAGCAATGTATTATATTGTGGATATTTACGGTAAATTTTTGTGCTCAAAGTGTGATCATCATTTCTATAAATAGTAACATCCAGAAAATTAATGGTGTTGAGATGAAAGGTAACAGAAAACTCAATTCCTCAGAAGTTACTGTTGAGATATTCCACAAACCCATATAGATATGATGAATCAGCGCCCCACACCATCCAGCAATCGTCCAGGTATCTCTTCCAGATGTCAATCTCAACCATATAGATGTTGTGCATTGGATTGTAAATAAGGCATTCCTCAAGGTAGGCCATAAAAAGATCAGCATATATGGGGGCAAAAGATGCCCCCATTGCCGTCCCCCGTAGTTGCCAGTAGCACTCTCCTTGGAAGTATAAAACATTTTTACTAAGCACATGCTCGGACATGCAGATAATGAGAGTATTAAAACCCGGTGGGTACAGTTTAGCCTTCTCCAACCAATACTGCAGAGCCTGCAGCCCAGCCCAGTGTGGTATACTCGTGTACAGGGACTTAACATCAAGAGTGCACATAAGCCAATGAGGTTCCAATTGTGTATCCTGTATAATTCGCAAAAATTGCGTGGTATCCTAGCCCTAACTTGTTTGAGTAATGGTTTGAGCTTTTCAGTTAGGAACACTGATAGTGGTTCAGTGAGTGAGCCATTTCCAGATACTATGGGTCTACCTGGAGGGTTAGTAATAGATTTGTGTATTTTAGGAAGTAAATATAAAATTTGTTTGGAGGGATCATTTACCTTAAGATGTTGAGCTGTATTATGTGTTATAATGCCCTCTTCCACTGCTGAATCTAAAAATGCATCTATCTCTTTTTTAAATTTTGGTGTAGGGTCAATTCCCATGTACATATAACATACAGAATCTGATAATTGTCTAAGCCCTTCTTGAATATAATAATCCATATTCAAAATACCCACTGCCCCTCCCTTGTCCGCTGGGAGTATGGCAATATTGTGATTATCTTTGAGTTCAGTTAGAGCTTTTTTCTCAGACGTGTTAACATTATCCTGTAAAATATGAGATTCAAAATGTGGAAAATGTAGGTCCCTTAATACAGCTTGTTGAAAAATAGCTACATTTTTATTCATGGGTGGTTGAAAAGATGATTTATAAAATTGAAATTCAGCAGATCTTTGAGAATTAGCTGTATTTTGTTCTGAAAAAAAATATTTTTAGATTAAGACAGCGACAGAAATTCAAAACATCTTGTGCAATTTTATATTGATCAGAAAAGAAACTGGGTACAAATCCCAATCCTTTATTGAGTAATTTCTGTTGGTCATCAGTTAGTATGGTATTAGATAGATTTAAAACATTGTTACAATTAGTTTTTGTTATTTCAATAAAGTTTGAATCAATCCTTCCATGGATTCTGTCCCTATTACGATTGGTATGTTTCTGCCCCCCCTCTGTATTTGCTACCCCTTCTAAAGGGACATTAATGTTGTTTTTTTTCTTTATAGGTGAATCAACCAAAGATGTACCCTCACTATCGGTATACGAGGACTCCTCCCCCGAGGTGCTGGTATAAGACTTGTCACTATGTTTTAGTATAGATCTTGGTCTTTTTCTGGTCCTGCCCCTAGGGATTCCAGGATGAGATTCCTGAAATCTCAGTGATCTTTGAATTTCAAAAGGATGTCCTTTATTATAGTCCATAATATCATGATTTAATTTTTTGATCTTCCTATCCTTAGTCATTTTGTCATATGTGGTTAATTCCTTGGACAACCCCACCACCAAATTTTGATAATTGGTTGTGGAATTAAATTTTTTACATTCTGCACTCAAAGTTTTGACTTCCAATATATTTGTATCAATAATCCTTTCATAATATGAAGCCAAAATTTTTACAAAAGTCATAGAGCCATCTTGTAATGCCTGGTTCCATTTATTGGTCAACCTCTGTTCAGATCTGCTGACCATGGGTCAAAGCTTAATACGAAGCCCTCTTGGGGCCATGTTTTTGTGCAAATAGGCCCTAAATAATCTAAGGTGCCATATATTTGCTCTTAGCCCTTTAAGGCCCTTTTCTAAACTTTGAAAAGCCAATTCACAACCATCAGATATATCCACATTCTGTTGACCTGGGATGTTGCTTGGGACAGAATCTACTCCAAAAACCCTGATATCGTCCCGATCAGCACACAACCCGTCCAAAATATTATCCAAATCCATCCTAAAAAATTATTATGAATAATAAGTAAGTGTGGGCAGGTTGTCCAAAGAAGTATACCACTACAGAGAAAATGTAGGAATTAATAAATAGAATATAGACAGTGAAACTAAGGGCAGAACCAGAAAATGACTAGTAAAACACCAATAATATATATTTAAATTATTGGAAAAAGTGTATTGCCAACAATCACCAATGAATAGATCTATAACATAAAAGACCGTCTGAACCAGTACCAAAATATTGCAGTATAATATATATTCAAATAATATATCACTATACATACATATATCTCGACTTAACCTAGGCCCTAATATTCAAAGATGTCCCCATTATATCCATTATAATGAGTATAATGTTATTCACCCATATGTATGTTGCTTGTCACTGCAGAAATGTGATATACAAAACTATAATTGGTGTACAAGGCACTGTTCCATTCAATGACCCAAATACTGTAATGTTATCCAAATCTCATATGTCCTTGGTACATTCATGATGCAAAACACAAAAAAACATAATATATAAAGTATAATAACATTTAGTCCCCTAAGATAGTAAACCAACTGACCATATGCCTGATAAAATAGTAAGCGTTATAAAAACGCAATCAAAATATGGCCAAAATTTCAAAGTGAGGGAGATCCCAATAATTATACCCAACAGGGATTAATAGATAAAGTCAAAAATCCCACCTGATTAACCAACCTTAAGGGATATAAAGATGTTCGTTAATACATAAGATTAGAATATTCTAATACGTACATTGTTTAACCTAAGCCTCGGAACATAGTCTCATACATGAAACACAGTCATCTCAAAGAACAAACCCAGAATAAAGTTTCACTGAACAATATGCCTATATATAATGCGTATTTCACATGATATTGTAAATTAGAAAAATCTTTGATATTATACAAAAAATCACATTCATATGTTGAAACATTTACAATATCTAGTATATGACCCAATGTCCACTATACAGCCCCAACAGCTCGTATTTATATATTTTCCCTAATCTGCATGTGCATAAAACAATTATCCCAACAGGAGAGCCCAAAACAGAATATCGCAAATATATTAAACGTGAAAAAGTGCCTTGATGTTATGTATAAATTCGCAATAATTATATTGAAACCATCACAATGTCCAATACATAACCAAACGATTCATATACCTGCACTTGTCCTAATATACAGTAATACAACAATTAACTTTAGTCATATCAGAAATGTACAGAATAATATTTGAATGTCCATACATAAAACAGAACAAGTCCAAGACCCTGATGAAAAATGAGCCGACTGAGTGCTCATAAAGTAAGAAAATGGTGGCGTACTTCCAAATCAAACATAGGCCCTCAGCGTCGTGTTTCAAAAATGTTGAAATCCTTTACTACTTCCGGAAATAAAGTTTACAGTCCAAATGTTATTTTAAAAAGTTCCACGAAGTTATACAATCCTTTTTATGTTTGATAAACGCCCCTTTCGAAATAATCAGCAGAGAAAAAGTTTCAAATTTAGTAAAGAACAGTTCAGTACCTGAATTCCGTACTTTCCACACTCTGAATAACAGAAGCAGTTCACCACGCATATATATCCCATCAATAAAGAAAACTTATAAATCCAAACATCCAGTACATATAAGTCAAAAAGTTATAAGCCAAGTAAGCCAACTGGTTGAATAAATCCGAGGAAGGAGACCTCTCCTACCGATAGTGAGGACCAAATGCCAACAGCGAGAATCAACTGAACAGTCAAAACACAACGCCTCGCTCGTACAGCATACTCGGCCAAACCAAAACAAACAAAACACCAGAGGCCAGCATAGATAGTCCAAAACTTTATTATAGTGATCTTGGAGGACATAAAAATATCCCAAAATAAATCCAAATCCAAACCGGTTTCGGCAAATGCCTTCTTCAGTGAAAAATAATCATGTCAATAAACACAAACCTACTGAATATTTATATGATACACCAGCCAATGGCTATCAATGGTATGGTCCATACCCTTATTTTTTTAAATACAAAATATTGTTGTAATAATATGTATAAATAACAACATATTTGTGGTAATTAAAGCCACCTTAACATCCAACCCTTTATTAACTACCATCCAAAACTTCTCTACTGGTTCATAAAAATATGCCTGACCTGTGTATAAAACTAAGGGACTAAAAGCAGTTTTACTGCTTGTATTTTGTCATCCATATCCACAGGAAAAAGCTTCAATTTTCTCAGTTTTGTATTACATTTTTAGTCTCTTCTCACATATCCTTAGCTGTCATAACAGCTTCTTTTAACCCTTACTCCTAAATACTTCATTTTATCATGTCCCCATAAATATGGGTATTGCTGAACCAATTCAGGTGTGGGCACAAAGTTTACAGCTATATATAGCCTTTGTTTTATCTTAATTTTATATCCTAATAAAACCCAGAATTGTCTCAGAATGTTCCAGAACAATCCATGTAATGGTTTTATCAGGTAGAAAATAATATCTGCAAATAAAGTCAACTTTTCTTGAATATTATTCTATAGAATCTAAGTTCATTTACTGTACCATTCCATAAAATAAAAATATCATCCAGAAATCTATTGTAGCAAGACGGATCTCTATAAAGAAATAATTACTGATCAAGGCATTCTATTTATGTCAAAGGAATTGCAACAGATATGCCAGTGTTTTCCATTGCTTTCAGTAACCCTAACAATACAGTACTGGGTTTCTGCTGTTTCATTGTTAGGATCAGTTTCCTTTTTATCAACTAGTCATGACAAAATTCTAGTCTCTTTATGTACCTCCTGTGCTAATTCCTGTCTCCTGGTTCGGATTCTAGATCTCTATAAGTGTGCCCCCTTCCTGTTCCCCTCCTTTCATTTTTATATTGGAAGGGTAGTCTTTTACTTTCTTATTAGGAATATTAGCCTGCCACAATATGTAGGCAATCCCTTCTCCCACATCCTCCGTAGGGCTTTAAAATGGGGAAAATCTTGGAGCCACAACTACATGATACAGAATTTATTTTTCTAAAATTGAACATGTTAATGAATGAGAGTATACTCTTTATTGCCATAAACATATATAATTTTCACCTTTTGTTTTTATTAATACTATGCTGACACATACAGCATCTTTTGACAAGAGTAATCTTGTTTCCAAAATTCAATACAGCTTGAACTTCCACTTCCCTCACTTCCAAAAATATGTAACACACTTTACTAGCTTGGTTGAAACACAATGACATAACCCTGATTCAGTAATCCTAACTTCAATCTTAATCACATTCCATATGGACAGTTTTATTTGTAGAATGCATATCAATTTTCACATTTTAATGCTAGTATTCTCCACAGTATTAGTGGCATGTAATCTGGCAAAGTGATTCCTCCCTCCACAACTAAGGCATGTTAATTTATTACTAGCTATTTTTTTTGTTTTACAAAAGATTTCAGACTTCTTACTGTAACTTTAGATTTAGAAGCAGACAATTCAGTTTTAATCAATGCATCACAAACAAGCATTCTTTTTATCACTTTGCAACACCCATTTTCTCAAATCATTACATAAACTGCTTGTAAATGTGTTACCCACTAGTGCTTCTAACATTTTCATTTTACTGTTATTATCAGGTTATATGCATAGTTTCAATATATGAAGTCATACATTTGAGCTCTTATGGATATGTTAACATCAAAATTCTAGTTGTCAAACTTCATAGCTTACACTTCAGAAGTTATCACACCACTAGCCAACAATTTATTAAGTTTTTCATAGTCAGTGTAATCAATCCTCTTCATGTACATATAGATTCTTACTGTTTCCTCTGTCTGTTGAGTTGAAAGAATTTTGGTTCATTCTCACATTTCATAGTTCTCTTGAGTAACAGTGACAAAGCTTTTGAAAGTCACCAAGTATAGCCTGGACTGATGGCAGTGTTGGATAAATCCCTGACTACTTCATAGGTGACCCACGTTTGACTAGTGTCACAGGCACATAATAATTGGGCATCATCATCATCCTCGGGGGGGGGGGTACATCTGGCTCACATCTTAGCCCTGATGACAGAGCTTTGGCTAGAGAGTGGATGCCCATCATGATACAGGGAGCGTGTGCAGGGTAGATGTGGTCATGCCTACCAAAGCAGACAATAGTAGCCTCTGACAGTGCATGTGGGGAAACATGCAGGTATGGACTACAGGGCGTAGGCAGCCATTGTGGTGATACACGGGAGGGGGGGGTGGCATAATGGTTAAGGTCTTCATCTCAAAGGCACGAGGTAAAGAGTTTGATTATGACCTTGAGGTATTAGCCAGGCTTAAAATGGCTCCTCACAGCAGTTAGCCTAATATTCACCTATGTTTACTTTGAGTTGGGAGTTGGGATAATAGTTAAGGTGTTTACCTTACAAATACAAGGTACAGGGTTTGATTCTCACCTTTCTGAAAAATTGACTAGGCTTGGAATGGTCACCAAGGGCACCTAGTCTAGTACTTACCAATGGATCTATGAACAAGTGCTCAAGTCACCTTCATAGGTGGGGTTAGGGTATAAAAATAGAAAAGTTATTATCGTCAGGATGCCAGTGAGACCAAAAAGCACCCCTATGGCTGCCTGGATGACACTCCTCTTGGATATTGTATGCATGATTGAGGGGAGGCTTGATGGATGGCATGTTTGATGCTGCATAACATAAAAAGTCACCAAGTGTGCTTTCTGGCCACTCTCTTTAACTTTCTGATGTCAGAAACAGTTCTGAGGGCACACTGTCTATCCCCACTAAATGCTGTTTCAGCTACAAATGCTTTTGGTTAGTTTTCAACTTACAGAAGCTATTCCATCTACGGAAACAGTAAGTCTCCAGTAACAAAACATCATGGTTAAAAAATGAGCAAAGTGCAAAATTAAAAACATAGACACAATGTAGCTAGACTGAAAAATGTATGTTATATATCAGTGAACAAGTTACTACTGTGTGTGACTATAAAATGTGCATCTCTCTCTTTAAAAATATTTTTATACTGTCTTTAAGTGTCAGGCTGAGAACAGACAATTCTGCAATACTAGCCAATCATGAATATGTAACTGAATGTACTGTACATGAACACTTTCTTCTGATACACCAATTGTGAACAAAAGCAGATGAATCTGAGATTCAGGATGACACCAGACCCAATGATTGTTTTCTAGGAATATGCAAAATGCAAAGGGCATGAAAAGAACTTATATACATGTGAGAAGGGAAAGTAAAAAAGGCCTGACACATCATAATTCTATTTGTCTGACAACAAAGACATCACATGATAAGAACACTTGGACAAAGCATCATGAAAATGTGCTGATATAGTCTAGTAACCTTATTGTATATATTTAGTTCAAATCATAACATAAGCTTGTATATGTATCACATAAACACTGCTTCCTTTCTTCTAGATTTCCATCATGTCTTCTGTAACAGTTATTTAGATACTGTGAAAAATACATTATGTGGTAATAAATGTTGGACTTCACCTGAAAATACCAAGTCTCACCCAGTGATTTATTTCAGTGACATTAACAACCGAAGTAAG
Organism: Protopterus annectens; assembly: GCF_019279795.1. Taxonomy (NCBI): domain Eukaryota; kingdom Metazoa; phylum Chordata; order Ceratodontiformes; family Protopteridae; genus Protopterus; species Protopterus annectens. The sequence continues at coordinate 1,224,020,668 of NC_056745.1, forward strand.
AGAGAACACTTCAAAGACCAAGAAAGTGCACCAGAGTAAACGGCAAGAAAGGTAAAGTGATCTACCTATACTCTCTGTAAACTAACTTACTCAAGGAGCTGGAACAAATAGAATAAAGTAAATACACAAAAATAACAGGCGACAGACACACAAAAATGAGCTTGTTTTTTGTATGTCTGTAGCCTGCTGTTTTTTCTAACTTACTCAAGGAACCAAAAAGGATCTGGCAGTCCAATATAAACACAAGCACATACACAATCTTTCTAAAACTTGCCTCTAATGCATCATAAAAATATTAGAAAACTGAAATACAACATATTTTCACCTCTACTTTTTTGACAAAATGCTTTAACAACATGCATCTTCCCACCTCAACACTCTACATGTACAAATACATTTCCTACCTCCTTCTACTTAAAACCTTTCTGAAAAAGTCATTGAGGATCTTCTAGACTGTACAACCATTACAACCCAGATATTTACACATTACACTCCAAATTGCTAATAAGAGTTAATACAGTTCTAAGCCTCTCATTGTCACATGTATCCAGTGGCACCCTCACTACCAAATCCATTACACCCTGTTTTTAAACACTCATTAATACTGCCCCTCCCCAAAACAGTCATTCTCTCCATAGCAACAGACTACTGGACAACTACCAACTCATTCCCTATAGCCAAAATTCAAGAAAAGCTAATCTCAAATATTGGAATATATCCAAAAGTATGAAAATCTTGCAAACAACATGGGTTTCATCCCAACTAAAGTACAGTAACAACACTATATACTTTACAACCAAATTTCTAGCAATATGGAAAATGAACTACTCACAGGTGTCATCTTTCTGGATCTTCAGTATAGCTTTGAAACTGTATGCCACCAGTTACTACTTCAACAGCTGGGCAAAATATGCTTTGCTGAAATAACAGTTCAATGGCTCCAAAACTAACCCAACAACAAAAGGTTTGTAGTACAGTTAAAAATACTATATCAGAGACAGGCTCAGATGTATAACACAAAAGGAGTCCCACAGGGCTCATTGCTGGGACCCTTAATATTCTCTCTTTTAATCCAAAGTCTGCGATGTGATCTCCCAAACATCAGCTACAAAGTCTATACAGACAATGTTGTGTTTAGAGGATATAAATTGCCCATTTCATTAAATTAGCAGTTACAAGAAGATTTTGACCAGATATGGACTCAATTCCTGCTTTCTTTTAAACCTCACCACTCCTCCTAAACATTATTCTGTGTGTACTGTTCTCACAAATTCCATTTATTTCTATGTAATTTACTCCTACCCTTTCCTAAACATCCCACTATCAGTTCTTTTATATCCTTTACAATATTCAGTGCTTCAGTTATAGTTGGTTTGGACTTTGATTTCCATTTTCTAGTAACTGCTTTTATGGCAGCCAACAACATCAAACTTAGTAAGTTCTTACTATGATTAGGCAATTCAAATCCTATATTTAAGCTCAAAAGAATAATTTCCTTAATTACAATGAATTGCTCTACCCACAACATTTCTGACAAAGTGCTCTGCACACAGTTATTAAAATCTGCCAACTTGTTACATCCCCAGAAAACATGTTTCCAATTACCGCTCTCTTTCCCGTCGTGCCTCCAGAATTCCCTAAAGTGTACTTTCTCAGAAATGTTGGTGGGAGGTGGCAAATTTTAACTGAGGAAATTAAAATCTAAATCTGTCTGAGGAAAAGTCTCTGAACTCTGCTTGGAGTCTACAAATATCTCTGCAAATACTTCCAAGCACAAATCCTAAACCTTCTGAACTCTGTTGCATAATTGGGAGCAATGCAGATATCCTCACATTGTTTCTTTCTAAATTGCCTTTCCATTTTCTCTTCCCAATCTTTTCTAACCTCCTATGATTGATTCTTATATTTATTGTGCAATAGTTTATAAGTTATACAAAATATCCTTTTTTAACAGCAGCTTCTGTTCTCTACAAGAGCAGATCTTTCATTTAGCACTCCCCTATCCATTTCTCTTTGCCTAGTCCCTTAATATTAATTCCTGGTAAAGAATGCAGCCTTTAACCTGCATTTCACACTTCTGCATGACTTCATCCCACTCTGTTACCTTTCTCCTCTCTAGTTATTTGCTCCCAATACCTTGGTTTCTTTACTATGTTTTTCCAGTAAATTCCACCTCCCTCTTGCCGATTTTCTGTTCCCCTTCTTGCAATCAAAATGTCATTACTCCATTCCCTAGAGACCAGTCCATATTTAAAAATGAAAATGAGATGCACAGTGGTACAGGCAGCTCTCATACTAAGTTACTTCACGTCAGAACTGTAGCAAAGCATTCTGGTACACTTAAATAGCACCACTGCAAGTTTAACACATCTTCCAAACTGGCAGTAATTCAGTCTAGTTACATTATTCAAACTTGCAAATGGGCAACTGACTACAGCCTTTCAGTGGAAGAACATTATGCATAAACATTAACCTATTTGTCAGGTAAAGTCATAGGAAACAAAAACATATCTAAACAGTAATATAAATTCTAATATATACATTTTACATTTGTGGGTCATATCATATAAAGTCTCATCACTTTTGGGGGTTACTTATTCAGTACAATACTGCAAGACTTATCCATTAATGCAACAGCTAATTATGATACTGAAATTTTCAAATCTACATGTAGATACTAAGATCATACAAAACAGGGCTACTCAACAGTCTTTAATGGCAGTTGTTCATTTCCAGCTATCAATCTTAAAACTATTATTAACTATTATGATCAAACAATACAGTATATGCATCATAAGCGACATTAGAGAACCAACCCTGCATAAACATTTTTATAGTAACACTCCAAATCATAAAACTTGCAGGCTTGCCCTGACTTCCAGCAGACATATCCATTCACTTTTAGGTATTAGAAACATTGAGAAAAATCTACTGTAGTCAATAAACAGACTGAAACTTTGCAAAGCCAGCAGCAAAAAGGGCTAGCAGTTTCATGGCAATCAAACACAGATGTTATTAACACCATAACTATTTTGCTTAGTTACATTAATCAAAACCTCATACATTATGAAATAGTCTTGAAGGCATATAAAATATATTTTTGTCAATGGAAGGCAGTTGATGGACAAATAATCAGTCTACCATATTTATAATTTCTTTGTTGTTCTTCCCATCCATCTTCTAACACTACATCAGGTGGGGGATCTACACCCCTTGCCAAACTACATTATTCAGTTTCTCCAATGCCCATTTCAGTTTGCTGAGTGACACTTGTAACCTTGCAAAAGAGTGCTAGCTGAAAAAATATACAGGACAGCCCTGAGCTATACATGCCTTACCTGGTACCACAACTGCCATAAAACCTATTTTTCTCATACAATGACACAAAATGAACCAAAATAATCTATGCCTTACCAAATTTCCCCTTCTGCCATGGACAATGTCAACATGCACTCATTTTCAATACCCAAAGTTCATTTTGCAAATACAGTCCACAGCACAATCTTGTACTTGATAAACCACAAACCATCTAAAGGATCTCCCCCTTCCAACATACCACTCACTCACAAATTCCTCCTCCTCAGTTTATTCTCCAAACTCATCATGTGATGCTTTGTCTAAATAAAAAGTTATCTGTGTTGTCCATTTTCATTATTCCTTAACTCTTCTTCGAGATCGCAGGATGTTAGAACTCTCAAGCTCCTCCCCTTACCCATAACACTCCACCAAACTAACATACCTCAGATCGAGTTGCTGCCCCTAGACATACCAGACCTGTGACAGATCATAAAAGAAAGGAAGCTGAAGCTCAAACAAGGAAAAGAGATTCCTATAATACTCTTCGATTTCTCCACAAGAAAATAAAGGAGGAGGTAGGAGGGTGGTAAGTTGAGGAAAAATGAAAATGAACAACAGAGATGGAGTATTATAGTGGGTACATAACTTTTTAATCTGATATAGTAATTTTAATTCTTTCCGCAACTGATGGTACAGAGTCCCCAGCTACCTAAATCCTGGGAGGATTCTGTGGGAGGATATTCCAAAGCACCACTGAGCCAAAGGCTGCCCTTCCATCAGATGAGAAACAAATAACAATGACAACATCAGATCTATATGCTTATGGTTTTCTCTCAAACTTTAACAGCAGACTGTTTCAATGGTAACAAAACTTCATGCTGCTCCCTCACCAAATCACAGTTATTCACCATCCATGACACCAAATGACCTACTTAACGTCTCAAATCATACATTATTCTTTTAAGAGCCATGCTAACATTTCTCAGTGACAATTTCTTTATCTCCATTGTCTGATCTACACCATTATCAGATAAAGAGTCGTCTACATATTCTTGCTATCTGTTTCTCCACCAAAGCAGTTAAGTGTTAAAGTTTCTCCTGCTCCATCACTATCATCTTGGAGACACCGTAAGACTGCATTATTATCAATTTCACATTAAGCAAACAACTTTAGCTTTGAAGCCTTGTAATACATAGCAAAAGGAGAAGGAATCCATCTACTAAGCACTATACATGTTGTCATGCCCTTGAAGGATAAAGTTAGTGGAGCCATTTTTTTTTTCACAAAGATGAGTCCTGTTATAGAATCTTCTTTGTATATGAACATCAAATGCATACAATAATAGATGTTCTGCAAAATTCTGGCAGTTAGAATATAATACCTGTAGCTGAAATAAGTGATTCAAAGAAACAAAGCATCTTACCTTTAGCACAAAAGAATAAAATCTTTAATGACACTGTCACTGCAGAAAACTTTGTTTGAGAAATTTGCACATAAATGCTTGTAACTTAGAATCATAAAGCTTGAACTAACAGAAAATAACAAACGGATTTCCAATAGAGGCACTATCTACAGAACTTGTTTGTTCAAGTGCGATAAGATAAAGTTTGCTTCTCTAACATAAAATTCAAATTCCAGGAAAGGCAGATGGCTCATTGTGGTATATTCATGCACAGCACCCTTTAAAGGAAATTCTTAGATAAATTCACTGCAGTTTCAGAAGCATACAAACCGTGCTGACAGTGATGAAATGCAAATCTTAATGTTAGAATAAGATTAGCTTCAAAGAAATACACAAAGTAGTCTAAGAGTACTGGAACTTGGTAGCTTAAGGGTCTACACACTGACAAGATGTCAGAAGCAGAAATTGATTCAATTTATGGAAGTATTATTTTTTTTTCTAGTGTTGGACCTCTTAGCCTCTGAGAATGTTTGACAGCTTTGAAGAAGATTTATTTATTTATTTTTTATTTATTTTACATTTGTTAACCGGGCTAGTCCAGCTGGATACATGTCCATTTTAAGTGGAGGCCCGAGGAGAAAAGCTCCGTTACACTACTAAAATAATACTTTCAAAAATACTTTACAAATACTTTTAAAAAAGAAATCAAGTCAGATACAACGATATGATAGAATAAACATTCAATTTCAGCCTGCTACATTGAGTATGGGATTTAAAATACTTTGTTAGCTTGGGCAGAAGATAAGGCAAACATTTACATACACAATTGTACTGCAAGAATAGTTGAAGCATAACTTATTGTTGTGAAGGGAAATGGCATTCAGCTTGGAGAGGAGATTTTTAAATTGCAAGCGGAGGAAGTAAGAAGAAGGATGGGTGGTGGAGAAAGCAGATAATATGGGAAAAAAGAAAAGAAAAGGTTAGTCAGGGTTATGGCAAGAGCATAGCCAGTGGTTGGAAAGGAAGAGTTTTAGGTTGGTTTTGAATAGTGGGAGAGATGTAAGGCAAGTAAGGTCATTTGGTAGATGGTTCCATATTTTACCCACTGAGTTGGAGAATAAGGAATTACCTGCTAAGTTATTAGATAAAGAAGTATGGATCAGAATTTTGTTGGATGAGCGTAAATTCCTCAGATTGTTATATGGCATAATGAGGGTGGAGAGCATTGGAGTATTGTCAGGGTGGTAAAGGGCTTTGTGGGCAATAGTGAGTTGGTTGAATGATATTAGCTGAGGTAGCTCTAGCCAGCCTAGTTTTTAGGTTATGACAGTGATGAGTCCTATATGGAGAGTTTGTGGCAAATCTGGCAATACTGTTATAGGCTGTAGATAGTTTGTTAAGATTGTACTTAGAGAGCTTAGTATAGATTGGGAGGCATATAATAGGGTAGAGATTAAGTGGGTTCTAGCTATAGTAGTTCTGGCTTCAGGAGTTAGGAAAGATTTGATTCTGTACAGAGAACCTAGTTTTCTATTGGTAGATTTAATTGTAGCGTTTATGTGGTTGTCAAATTTTAGTTGATTGTCGATTGTAATACCTAAGAGTTTGGTTGTATGGTCAGGAGAGATAAGGGTACCGTTATTGGATGTAAGTACAAAGCTAAAAGAGGGAGACATATGAGTAGGTGTAAAAAGTAGGAGTTTGGTTTTCTTAGGGTTGAGAAGGAGACAATGGTTAGAGAACCAGTGCTCAATGGTTGTGAAGGTTGTTTGTGTGAGTGAGTTAAGTTCAGATTGTGTTGGGGCAGAGCAAATGACGGTGGTGTCATCTGCATATTGAATGCAAGTTGACAGAGGAGTGGTTTGGTTTTCTTAGGGTTGAGAAGGAGACAATGGTTAGAGAACCAGTGCTCAATGGTTGTGAAGGTTGTTTGTGTGAGTGAGTTAAGTTCAGATTGTGTTGGGGCAGAGCAAATGACGGTGGTGTCATCTGCATATTGAATGCAAGTTGACAGAGGAGTGGCTAGATGAAGGTCATTAATAAATATGGAAACAGTAGAGGACCTAGGATAGATCCCTGGGAACCCCTATAGAGGTGGGGAGGAGGTCTGAGAGATGGTTATGCCAGAGAACAGCCTGTTTTCGGTTGTCCAGGTAGGATGTGAACCAGTCTATTGCAGGATTATCAAGAGAGAGAGCTTTTAAACGATGGAGGAGCAGATGATGATTGACCATGTCAAATGCTTTGGACAGGTCAACAAAGAATGCTGAAGAAAGAAGATTTTTATTACGGTTAGTGTTGATTGAGTCGATGAAGGATAGTAAGGCTGTGGTGGTACTATGGAAAGGCCGAAAACCATGTTGACAGTTAGCTAGGAGATTATGGTCTAATAAGTGATTTAGTACCTGCTTGTGGATACATTTCTCCATTATTTTTGCAAGAGGAGATAGCAATGCTATGGGGCGGAAGTTGGAATATTCCAAAGAGTCACCCCCTTTAAAGAGAGGGATAATATGTGAAATTTTCCAGACAGAGGGAACCACACCTTCTTGTAAGGTCCTATTAATAAGTACGGAGATGGGGTAGGCAATGGCTTTTGCACTTAGTTGAAGGTATTCAGCAGGTAGTTTGTCAGCTGAGGGGGTGGACGGTTTTAATTTCTGTAGCAAGGATGAGATATAAGAGGTAGGTATTGATTTGAGGTGGAAAGTGGGTGGGGTAGGGGTGGAGGATGGTAGTTTGGAGATATCAGGGCTTTGTTGGTTTGCTAGCTTAAGTATAGCCGAGGTAAAGAAAGTGTTAAAGGCATTGGCAGTTTGTAATGGGCAGTCAGGGGTAGAGCCTAGTGGATTTGGTGTAGTGACTTTGCCAGGGGAGGTTAGCATGTTAATAGCAGTCCAAAATTTTTGAGGTTGATGAAGGGATGATTGTTGTAGTTTAGTATAAAAATTCTTTTTGTCTTGTAGGATAGCTTTTTTTGTGGTGTTTCTTTGTTGTCTGTATGCTAGCTGGTCTGTTATATTTTTAGTGTTTTGCCATTTTGCCCAGATTTTATTTCTACTGTGGATAAGTTTCCTAGTATCGTTAGTGAGCCATTGGGCTGTTTTAGATTTAATCCTTCTAGTACGCATTGGGGCATGGTGTTCGAGTATGGTCAGAAAAGTGTTATTAAAGTGACTAACAGCTTCATCTATTGGGAGAGAACTAAGAGGTGTCCAATTTATTTTCCTAAGTTCATTTTGAAACAGATTGGCGTCAAAGAATTTTTTGCAACGAGATGTTCTGACTAAAGTAGGGATGGTAAAACTTGATTTATGCCTGATAATATATGTAAGTAAGTGGTCGCTAAGGTCATCAGGGAGAGTACCTGTTGTGTATTTTTGGTGTGGACTATTTGTTAATATCCAGTCAAGTATGCTTTCCTTGTTGTTAAGTTTGTTAATTCTTGTAGGTGAGTTAATGGTTTGAGAGAAGCCATGTAGGTTTATATGGGTGGAAGGATTGGTTTGATTGCATAAGTTCCAGTCAATGTTAACGTCTCCTAGGAGTATTGTTTCTTGGGGGAGATTAAGGAAAGCCAATTTAGTAGGTCTTCTAATATAGTAGGGTTTTTCCCTGGGGGAAGATATGTACAGACAATGTAAATTGTTTTATGATGGTTTAGCTGCAGTTTTGAAATAATTATATCAGTATTATTATCTGATGGTAGATTATATGTAGTTTTACTGAGTAGCAGTCCGCTTTTATAGAGAATTGCAGCCCCACCACCTTTTTTTTTAAGCGATCTTGCCTGAGGATGTTATAGCCTGGGGGGGTAATTTCATTATCTTTTATAGAGGGTTTGAGCCATGTTTCTGTTAGGCAGAGGATGTCAAATTGTTGAACATCTAGAAGAGCATGAATTAGTGGTATTTTATTACAGATGCTACGTATGTTTAGATGGGCAATTGAGAGTGATTTGGGGGCTTTAGTGGACTGTGTTGGCTTAGTTTGGAAAAGGTGGCATTTAGTGGATGGTGGGGATGAGTTTGGGCCGGGATTGGGGTGAATGTCGCCATCTAATAATGAGTGGATTAATATAGGGTTGAAATATTTAGGGGTTTTGTAATAGTAGTTGGAATATTGGAATAAGATAAGTTGCTGTGTAGAATTAGTAACCTATCTTACATACCATAAGGTTCCTGGACCTTCCTGGCTAAGCAACAAACTTTATCAAGAAAGAAAAAAATGTGTTGCCTTGGCCAAGCTAGACTTAATCACATCAGATTTGATTTCCCTGTTTATCCTTTAGAAGCACCTTTTGAATCAATGGAATTGTGTTTAGGTATACATCAGAGTTTGATTTCCATGAAAGGACAGAGCATTCAGTCTTCAAACTGTGTGTTTAAGCCGGAAGAAAAAGGTGGGAGATGACTGTTTGGATGACTGGCAGGCAAGCCCACCTTTAGCATGTTCCAGACTTTGACTATCCACTGAAAAACTGTACGATCTACCTGACACTCACATGCAAGAAATATCTGCCTGTTCAAAAATCTGCAAGAATTATTTTCTGAACTTCGAGATGAAATGTTTTAGAAGAAGACTGTCCTGAATTTCCAAGTCTCATATTACACTGGTATTGTTATGGACACAAAGCATTCACCCAGCACTATGTCTATATCTGACTGACTTGCTAGAGAAATCAGAAACTTCCTAATAGAGACTATTCAAGACTTAATCAAAGACTTCTACAGCAATCAACCACCCACACCTTTTGTCATGGCATCACAAGACTCTCATAGCCAAACTTCCCCATTATATACATTGGCAGCATACAAGCCAACCTTTCATTTCAGGTTAGTCACTAAGAATGAAATAAAAAAAGGCCCTACTCAATTTAAATGGAAAAGAAGTGCTAAACTCTCAAACTTCACCCTGATTTCTTCAGAATGTCAGCATCTTTCATGGCAAAACCTCAGACACACATCTTCAACGTACCCTTAACCTCCATTATATTTTCTCCACAATCTTCAAGCACACTTATATCTCTGCCCATCAATTCCATCCCTAAAAATGCCATGACTATAAAATCAACACCTAACTTGTGCCCTCTAACCAAAATCTATGAAAAATTAATATGCAAGCAACTTTGGTAACATACAAGCAAATGTGGCCTTTTCTGTGACAGACAGATTGGTTATAGAAACTCCTTCAGCAGCATGATAGCTTTGTACAGTTAGTGACACCATTTTTAATATGAACGATTCCCCAGTCACAGGTGGAGTTTTCATTGGGATGACTGGAGCATTCAAAATAGTTAATCATAAACTGCTACTCTATGAGCTTAAATTTAACTTTAGTCTAAATACTTTAAAATGTCTTTTCCATGTCCAAAGTGAAAATTATCTGCCCACTCAATGTACCATAAGCATAGGAGTCCCCCCAATGAATTGTACTAGAACCATCACTGTTGTCTCTCTTCATTGATGACATATCCAATGGCCTGTCTCATCTTAAATTAGTTCTATAAACTGATAACTTGTTGCTCAAATCAAGCAAGAGCATCATCTCACTACAACACAAATAACAAGCCAATTTTACAGAATTATGTCACTGGAATAATACAAACATGCCCCCAGTCAACCCTAAAAAAGCAAACATCATACTTTGTGGCACAACACAAAGACTCTCAAAGTTCTCACATCTCACAATTACTGATCCAGCTTGCAAACAGCCCATGACAAGTGACAGAACAAAAATACCATGGTATAACCTTGGACCGCAGTTTAACTATCAAAATGAACAGACAACATTATTAATAATATACCAACTTGAACTATGCTATACAATCTTGTATATTCTTTTCCCTCAGTCTGTAGATGCGGAAGCAGAAATGTATGTATACCTAAGACTGATATGGACTCCCTCTGATAACACAGAAAATGAAAATGACTATCAACAAGATCTGCATATTTGTTCAACTTGTTGAACCCAAGATCCAATGCTATCTCCTGCGGGAATGCTTTAACTGGTTATCAGTCAATGAAAAAGCTACATTCCAACTTAGACCACAGATTTATAAACTATTACAACTGGGCCACTGTCACCCCACTCAAAACAAAATTACAAATCAAACAACCAAGCTACATACTGAGGGACAGCCAGAAATAAACCCTAACCCTTATTAGACCATATCATAAAACCTGCAAGGGGGGAGACTATTCCCTATGCTAGGTACTGCTATTTGGAATCATCAGACAACCCAGTCTACTTTCTTGTATTATGAAGCCATGTGTTTTTGTTAACTGTTGTAGTATGAAGCCATGTGCTTTTGTTAACTGAATTATCAACATTATTTCCAACTGATAATTTCCCTATCCTATCTTAGTCTCAGTCACTTAACTCCTTCTACATCCTACTCGTCTACAGACTACTAATATATAGCCAAATAACTCCCTACTACTCTCCTCATCTCCTCCTCCTAATATCTTTGCTACTTAGCTGCATCCATTTTTCTGACCCTTCCTTTCACCTTCCAGCTGTCTCTACTGCCTCTTATCATTGGTCTAGCCTCCTGTATGTTTTATATCACCCCCTACTACTCTCTACTATCTTGCTCTAACCTGAGTCTCTTCTCTATCTTTTTACAGGTCCCTGACACCACAAGCAAACAGGATTTTATAACCCCAGCCAACTCCTGAAGACCATCCCTATTAAGAGTACTGCTCTATTGGTGAAATCCCTCTACAGCAACAGTGCAGTTGTAGCATAACATATGTTCAGTGATAATAATACATAATCCTGACTGTATTAACCTACTCTTGTGCCCCTTTGAGTACTGCTCCTGCTCAGCTACATCACATCACTGTGCACCCCCCACCCCACCACATAGATTATCTTAGGCCTTAGCCTATTCACCTACCTACCTACTCTCACACTGACCTTTCTCTCCGCTAGCTCTTTCCTTTTACCCTCCTATCTCCCACTGTATCATCCCCTTGTACCTCTACTTCCTTCTCTTGTCTCTCCTCTCACAGAATTCCTCACCCAAACAGACTCTAACTTCACAACCTCAGACCTAGTGCCCCCCTTGCCCTGCCAGAGTCCCCCCACCTACCTCCACAGTCTAGCTCCCAGATCAGCCTTTGCTCAAATACCTCCCCATAGATTTAGGCAAAGATAAATTTCTAAAGTAAGTAAACTGCTAAACAGTAAACTCAAAAGCATATCTCTGCTTTACTGTACTCTCTGAATTCTCACTGACTGTTTTTCACAACTGCTGCTCCTATAGGACGGTGCTGCCCCACTCCATTTGCTACGCTCACTCCGCTCCCCTACCCTACACCTGCATTCCCACCCACCCCTCATACAATTAAACTTATAGTTGCAAACCACTCCCTCCTTCAACTCTCACACCCAACCAATCAAATCACACCATTAATCCCCCAAACAAACATATTACACCACACCCTAATCACTGAAACCTTTATTTACTCCACTCCCATACAGCTCTATAACTTCTACTCTCATTCACCCCCCACTCCTACTGTAAAAGGAAAAAGAAACAGAATAAATATGCAGTACCCACAACTTAGCCACCTAAAAGTAGCATTTTACCCATTAACTATTTTTGTTCTTCTCCTGTTTTCCATCGTTACCTCCTGCCACACACAACTTTATCTCCCCAATCCAGCACAATGGCAAACAGAAACCATAGCCAACACCCTAAAACAAAACATTTCCCTATATCTCCATGTGACCTTGCCCCAACCCACCCTATTTCCTACTTATATAATAAGCCAACAAACAAAATTAACTCCTACTCATCCCAGAACCAAAATAAAATAATACAAAAACTATTTAAACTCTAACTATACCTAACCCAAAATCTCAGTTGCTGTGAAGACGTACACCCCAACCCAGGACCCATTCTATCACTCCACACAAACTTAAATCAACCAAACCCTCTTTATCAAAGGCCAACCTCCTCTCTCCTTCTCTTAAACATAAATGTAAGAAGTATACTTAACAAAATTCAGGACCTCCACGCCCTAGTAGCTTTATACAAACCAGATATAACCATACTAACTGAAACTTGGCTTAAACCAGAACATCACAATAATGAGATTACACCCCCTGGCTACAATATTATATGGAAAGACAGGACAGGGAAAAAAGGAGGAGGTGCAGCCATACTGTTTCAAAATCATCTCACATTGGAGAAGTTTGACTGTAGTCCCCAGGAGGTCAAAGATGTAGAACTAATTCTTGCTAAATTAAAACTAAACTCTAGCAAACATATAATTATAGCAGGTGACTACATCCCAAAAGGCAATAACATTGCTACTATGGAGAGCCTGCTATACTGGATGTCTACCTCCCTTCCACAAGAAACCATACTCTTAGGAGATTTTAATATTGACTAGTCCAACTGTACCAAATACAGCCCCTCTACCCACATTAACCTTCATGGTTTCACTCAAATCATAACCACCCCCACAAGGGTCGACAAGACATTCAAACGACAATCCATCTTAGATTGGATACTTCTGTCTGACCCCACCTTCGCACACCAATCAGGCTGTCTGCCATACAATCTGAGCAATCACCAATCAACCGACCTTATTAGGAATAAATCCCACCATAGTAACCAACCCACCCTTAGAAAAGTTCACAACAGAAAGAACTTCAAAGCCAAAGAACTAAACAATGAACTAAAATACTGTAACTGGTCACCCTTAAAACAACTACCCCTAGATGAAGCAGTAGATTACTTTATCTCAACTTTCCTCAAAATCCTAAACTGTCATGCACCATCAGAGTCAAAACAAACTATGCCCTTGGTTAACAAAAGACACTAAAACCTTCATGAAGGATAGAGACAGAGCCTGGTCTCAATATCATAAACTTAAAACCACTACCTCAAAACAAAACTACTTAACACTCCGCAACAAGGCCAAAAAGCTAATAAACCTCGATAAAACCAATTACTACAAAATCTTGCAAGAAAAACACGCTCACAACCCTCAAAAATTCTGGGCCTCAATAAATAGTTCAATAAATAGTTTACTGCACCCAGGTAAAGCCACCACTCCTACACCCATAGCACCAACCAACAGAGAGGACACCCCTACACAATTCAACAAATTCTTTACCAAAACAGTCCTAGCTCTATCTAACACCCTAAGTAGTACTACTGGCCCTATACCTTCTCCCACCCCTACTAACGCCAATACACAACAAAATCCCTCTAGTTTTTCCTTGTCTCCAGTGCCTACAAAAGTTATTACTAAACTCCTCAAAAAACCTAAACAACCACTCTGGCAGCTGACAAACTTCCCGCTGATTTCCTTCAACTTTCAGCAGAAACCACAGCCTATCCTGTGTCAATCCTCTTAAATAGATCAATATCTGAATGCAAAGTACCTGACTTGTGAAAAATATCACATATTATTCCACTCCACAAAGGCGGTAACTCATTTGAGCTCACCGACTACCACCTAATCGCAATTTTATCACCTTTATCAAAAATACTACTAGAGAGAGTAGTACATTCACAGCTAATGCAACACCTCCTGAAAAATAACCTTAAATCTAAATCTCAACATGGCTTTCAACTCTACCATAGTACTACAACAGCACTACTGTCACATACCAACATAATCAACAACCATAGAAACAATGGACTTTTCGTATCCTCTGTATTTTCAGAATTATCTAAAGCCTTTGACATGGTTAACCATAGCATGCTTCTCGAAAGTCTATCTATCCTTAACATAAACTCCTCCACTACATCATGGTTCAACAGCTATTTATCAGGCCGTCAGCAAGTAGTTCTTTGGCATGACCAACTGTCCTCCCTTCTACCTGTATCCATAGAAGTCCCTCAAGGTTCCATACTTGGTCCTTTACTGTTCTTCCTATTTGCAAGTCAGATAGCTGCATCCTCACCCTCTGCCTCTATAGTGCAATATGCAGATGACACCACCATTATATGCGCCACCCCCACCTTAAGCAAACTTCAAACAATAACACAACATAACTTTACTCTTGCTGAAGCATGGTTTTCTAACATTAAATTTATACTCAGTCCCAAAAAAACAAAACTAATTCTCTTCAGCCTTGGTAGATCTCCTCCTCTGAACAATGATTTCACCATAAACTCCAAGGACAATTCCACAATCACCCCAACAACACACAATAAACTACTAGGGTGTAGTAATCGATAACAATCTTAAATTCGACATACACATAGCCCAAACAATCAAAAAAGTAAACAAAAAGCTTGGTCTCCTGTACAGGAAGAAGCCATTCATGACCGATTATACCAAAGCCACTATTGCAAGAACTCACCTCTTATCCACCCTCTTTTATGCCTCCGTAATCTTGACTAATCTTTGCCATATCGAACTTGCTACAAGATTTCCAAGTTTGCTACAGATGTCTCTAATAGATCCCATCACTGTCTTTCCCTCAAACAGCTCAACTGGCTTGAGCTGCCCAACTACTGCTTATTAATCAACTCTCTATAGCACACAAACTGTATTACCTCCCTGACAAAACTCCAGCACTACAAGATCTAACACAGCCCTACACCACCACCACCCGAGCCTTAAGATCCACCAAACAAAATCTCATAAATGTCATCAAACATAGAAATGAAGCTGGTAAATCTCTCTTTGCCAGTACGATAGCCAAAATCTGGAACTCACTCCCAAATCACATAACTTCTACAAGCTCTGCTTCACAATTTAAAAAACTTCTCAAAACCCACTATTCCGACAGCTGGCTTTGCCCATGTGACTCCCCAGGCTAATCCATTACATTGCAGTGTTGCAAGGATTTCTGCTAAAGATCACCTGTTAGTCCCTCTAACCTCTTGAATACTTATTCTTACCTATCATATAACCTGTCCTATTGAACTCACAAAAAAAAAAAATATATATATATTTTTGCTGAAATAGATTATTATGTGTATGCAGAAATGTAAAATATATTCTTATATGTCTATTTGTATGTCGTAATGGTATGCTTATGTATTTGATGATATGTATTTGTACACACATTCAGTGCTTATGTACTATTGTGTTAAAGTGGAGCTTTTCTCCCTGGGCCTTCCTTGAAAATGGACCTGTGTCCAGTTGGACTTTCCCGGTTATCAAATGTAAAATAAAATAAAAATAAAAAAATAAAATCTGCCAGTAGGAGTAAGAGAGGATACACTGGACTTGTTAAAAAGCAAGTTAAAAGAACATATTCCAAATGCTCCTGTTTTTGATATGAAAACTAGCACTTATATAAGTGAACCTTACTTATCCAACAACCTATTATAGACTTTCAATCTACAGTCATATATATCTCAACTGTACACATTGTAACAAACCATATATGTTTTGGGATTATGCATACATACATACATTATATATATATATATATATATATATATATATATATATATATATATATATATATATATATGGGTCTACTTCACTCTATCGAATTTTCACATAATAGAAAATAAAAAGATCAAGACGAGAAAAGCGAAATTGCACAACACCAAACCTTTACATTGCCGAAATTCAGATAAATGAAACACCAGCTGCACGTCACACACCACTCGCAGCTTCTGAATGGAGATCGCAGTACAGTGAGGATCGGGGAATTTACCTTTTTCCTCACTGTACTGTAATCTCTGAGTTGGTATTTATAATTAGCGGGGGGTGTGGGGGGCACAGGGGGGCTTGCCCCTCTGCAAAAATATAACAAAAGGTAGACTTTTATGTTGACTTGGGGCAGCTGGTGTTTTTCTGTTCTGAATTTCGACAATGTAAAGATTTGATGCTCTGCAATTTCTCTCTTCTGGTCTTGTTCTTTTGATTTTCGATTACAATACTGTCACTGTCTTTCCTATTGTCTGTATTGTAAAGAATCCAATCAGCACATTATCAAATTCATAACAATCACATTTTCTTAATTTTATTGACATGCTCTTGTTTATTTACATGTTTGTCACTGCTGTGCACTACCATGCCGGGATCATGGCTGGAAAGGATCTGCTGAACAGTCTATCTACCTTGTTATTAGCAGGAATGAACGGATGGATAAATAAATGGATAAATAAATAAAGAGTTAAAGGCATTTCCCTTTGACATGACATGGGTATGTTGCACCACAAAAACCTCCTTTTTTGTAAAACAGCTGTCATTTCTGCACAGTCTGTGAATTCTGTATATTCTGCAAAAGATCTATTGTGGTTTTCTCAAGTGAAGCGTTGCCAAAACAAAAGGTTTCATGATGATCTGTATCCCAGAGCTGAGAAGTACTGTCTCTGTTTAATAATTGACCATGCAGAAATATTAATTGCTGCTTGTTTTGAATTAAAATGACTTTCATCTAAACTGTATCTATCATTTGTCCCAAGAAAGCCACTATCTTAAACGAGCAAAGGAAAGATTTCTTGCAATTTAACTTAATGCCCAGTAAACAGATGAGAGACTTAATTTCCCTAATATGTTGAAATAGTAGGTCTTGGATCATAGTCACTGCCAGTCAATTAAGCATACATCTTTCCAAAAATGTGCAAATACTGGTGCAAAACATTTGATAAACACTCCCACTGTGGACATCCCAAATGGGATAGTGGCAAATTCAACATGAGAAAGAATAACTTGGAATCTCAAATTGTTTATATCAGCAGATGTTACTAGAACATGGCCAGAAGCATCATGTATGTCCAGGGTTGCCATTAAGGTTATCATTCTGAACTTTTTTGTGAGGACACAACTTAATATGTGTAATAGTGGTCTCCATATGCTGCCCTTCTTTGGGGCCAGAAAAAGTCAGGAATAGAAACCTGACCACTCCTGATGGCCTGGTGTGAAGGAAGCCTGACCATTCTTGAAGGTCTGGTGCCCACTGTACTTCCAACATCTGGACTGACTGCTGTATCAAACCTACACCATTCTACACATATGAGGGACTGGGGTACTGTTGATGAATGGAGTAACAGAAGGAATTTTGTGGCATAAGCCATTAAAATGGTCAGTAAGGATCCAGCATTATCCATGCAGAGCCTTCCATATAGTTGCCGACTTCCCCTTGGGAAACAAAGGAACGAGGAAGGGCTAGACTGAGCCGCTTGCCTGTAGCAGATTCTTTGCTGATACTTCTTCTTTCCTCTAGAAGTGGAGATAGAGAAGATGATTCCCTCTGAAAGATTTTGGGAAAAGGCACCTGGTTTCCTACAAAAAGGTCTTTTTTGTTTACTTAGAGGAAAATTCCCAGAAACCCGGGGAGAGGGAAATGGATCAACTGCCTATACAGAGACAATGTCTTGCCCTTTCTCTCCAGGTCACCCAAAATGCCATCTGCCAGTTTCCCGAACAGCATTTGTGAACATGGGGCATCCAAATGCTAACATCCTTAAGTATGCTTTGGTTCTTAGCCAAGCATGCTTCCTTAACACTAATTCAGACATGAATGCTCTAGAACATGCAGCCACTAAATCAGAGGCACAGTTAAGAATTTGTTCCAGTTTTTTTTTTGGAAATGCAATTTCATTTTTCTTGTTTATCTCTGCTGCCTTCTAGTCCTCGAGTGATGTTTATATGCATTCCTGCATTGGATTCAGTATGGAGCTTTGATATCTAACCACGTGGGCCAAGTAAATGCACTGCCCTTATAGACAGATAACTTTTTGTCATATCTGTTTCTTAACCGAGTTTATCTATCAAATAACAGCAAATCCAATGGAATGGTCTTTCTCACATGAGAGAAAAGTCCACCTAAGCAGGATTTGATCTTTTTTGGTTCCAGAACCTGATAAATTTATTCAGGTCCAGGAAGTCCAACCTAGGGTCTAGACTGCACTTTAGTACGGACTCAGCCATGATTCCATGTTCATATAATATTGAAGGAGGGTTAATCATGTGACACCGACAAAGACCTCTGGCATGTGATAATCAATTATGTCACTGGCTTGACTGCAGACTGTTTATTAACAATATTTTAGTTATTCATGAAACTGCTTTATCTCAGCAGTAACAAATGTCTATTACATAGCTTGATCAAAGTTGGTCAACTACAAAACCTGATATTCAGGAATATTTGTTGGCATCTGCAAAAATCCAAGAGGTAAATAAGACATCACTCTCTACAGTGTTGTCCAAAGAGGGGAAGGATATTAGTTAAGTTCCTGAATGACTCCCTTCCAGACCCAGATTCTGATCATAAACATGCCCCCCCCAGAAGACACTACTTCTGGAGTGACTTCTGGAGTATATAAGATATACTTTTTCCTTGCCTTTTAGGATCCTTCCTCTCTAACAAGAGGATATTTGAAGATGATGCATGTCTTACAAAGTAGTCCGTATCTCCTCTCTGTGACAGTGGGAGGTTGGCATAATGGTTAAGGTGTTTGTCTTACAAACACAAGGTACAGGGTTTGATTCTCACATTGGGTAATTAGCTAGGCTTGAAATGTCTCACAAGGGCAGTTAACCTTGTACTAATTTATTAACCTATAAAGACATAAAGTAGGCCAGTTATCAACAAGCAGAAACTAAGCTACAAACTGATGTCAGGCTCGATAGTGACCCTCCAGGCACAGTAAATCTGTATAATAATCAAAAGCGTGACTCCTATTTCTCAGATGCCAACTACTATCGGTTTCCTTTTCTCTTACCTGAGAGAGACAGTTTCCTTTGATTCCCTGTTATTAGATGGATAAATGTTTTTTTTTCCACAAAAGCCTCATAAAATTGAAGTTTGACTATTTGTTATACTCCAGATGAACTTTTGTTGAGCTGCAACTTGACAAAACATAAGTGAAGCTATGATACGCGTCTTGTTTTACAGAGATTTGTCTCACTATAGAACTCTAATATCCTATTTCGTTCTAACCTTATTCATCTTCACTGATTACAAATGAAAATTAATACGATCTTTTCCTTTCTTGGTCAAGTAAGTGTACAGTCCTTTGTGCTAAGGAAAAAAGCAGTGTTTACAATAAAATGTGTCTGCATTAGTATTTGTACTATCTAACCTCGAATGTGAAGAATACTGCTGTTAATGTGAATACGGAGTTCTAATTTACATGACTGAAATCTCAAAAATACTGAATTCCATTTGACTGAGACCACAATACCTAAATTTCAAAATACTGAAAACTCATTTGACTGAGTTTCATTATACTGAAAGCTTACGGTGAATGTCAAAATACAAAATTTTAAGCCATAGAAGTGATGTGTTTCCCTTTGCTTGTGATAAAAAAAAAATTACTGTAACTTAAAGTGCCAACTGTGAGAATATCAATAGTAGTTTAGAAAGTAGTGTTGTAGTATTTCTAAATGTCTCTCTAATTTTTTTTTGAAGGGAAGTAACTAATATGGCAGACATTTCATGCACTCTCAGCAGTAGTGGCAGCATGCACAGTACTGTAAGTTAGGTAAGTAAAAGATATAGGTTCATAGATTAGTACTAAGATACCTGCCCTTGCGAGCCATTTTAAGCCTAGCCAATTATCCCTTGTGAGACTCAAACCCTGTATCTTGTGTTTGTAAGGCAAACACCTTAACCATTAGGCCACCCTCAAGTCAGTAGTTTTTAAGTTTTGGGAAGAGTTAGTCGTCAGTGTTGTAAGTGTGCATGTCTATGGCTTAAAACTCGGTATTTTGACATTCAGCATTGTAAGCTTTCAGTATAATGACAGTCAGTCAGATGCGTTTTCAGTATTTTGAAAATTAGGTATTGCGGTCTCAGTCAAATGAAATTCAGTATTGTGAGACTTCAGTCATGTGTGAAGTAGACCCGAATAAGGTGATTGTTGTTATAAGTCAGAACAAGTAAAGGAGTTCGTAGAACCCACTGATAATATGAGAATGCTGCTAAATCTCTGATAATTTGGTAGAATGGTGATAAAATATCTGGTGGTGCCAACCAAATAATGTGTTATCTAAGTCTTAAGATGGTTTGTTTATTAATTAACAGGTGGAATGTTCCAGGAACCCTTTTCAGTCACAACCCAGGCCAGTAGTGCAAA
This sequence comes from Protopterus annectens, assembly GCF_019279795.1. NCBI lineage: Eukaryota > Metazoa > Chordata > Ceratodontiformes > Protopteridae > Protopterus > Protopterus annectens. Next base: position 1,224,041,386 of record NC_056745.1, read on the forward strand.
GATAGTACTTATAGTTATATATGGCGCAGACAAAGCATTTTGGAAGCCACATCAAATTAACAGTGCATAAAAGTATAGTGTATCCAAATAAATACAAAAATATATATAAAACTTTTATATCAGTCTTCAGCATTCATTATAAGGACCTCAAATATGGGAACAATTGGCCATAGTTAAGTTCTTAGGAAAATCTTAGCTTGAGAACCAGTACCACATATATTGCATTTATCCCTCTGGCCTGTGTTTTGGCTAAAAAATGTCTACAAAAGATCACTTGACTTATCCAGAAAGTAAGCAAATTGTGAACACCTGCACTCACAGAGTTTCTAGTCCTTTGGACATATACATGCTTTAGCAAAGATGTGGCCCTTGTAAGTTGCACTGCTCATAAGAGTATAAGAATATGGTCCAATATATGTTTTTTCTTTGCTCTTTTCATCCTTGATGCTTGCAGATCATCCATCCCAGTATTGGCTAATTGGCCCATTTATTTCCATATCTCTGGGGTAAAAGTCAGCCGAGAGAAAGAATGTAATTTTGGCAGCCATTAGGGTGTTTCAACATTTTTTTTTTTGTTTTTTTGCCCTACAACTCTGTGTAAATATGTTTAAGGCTACCTACAGATGGCTGTGCAGTGGGTTGATTACACTGAATGGCTCTTGCCACTTCCATGATTGCATTTCCAGCAAGCAACCCCACCCTCTATATTGAGGCACCACAGGTAGTCCTTCTTGTTCTCCATCAGGAAGCATCATGTCTGTGCATGCGCCCTCTGCTCATTCACACCCCCTCCCTCCCTGACAAAGGATAAATGGGCTTCACTCATTGACTCCTTACTCATACTCGTCCAGTTCATTCAGCACCAGACCAGTAACTGAACTCTGGTCACCAGAGTCATAGTCAGGACTCCTTCCCTTTATGCCACAGAGCTGCATATATCTATATCTGTTTCATCAGCCAGTTCTTCCAGTAGTAAGAAGCAAGCATCCTCCTCAACACATGCTAGACATTACCTTGAGTATAGAAATGAGCCTTGTACTTCCCATGACGAACTGCAAACACTCCCAGGATCTTAGATGGTGATGATGGATAGAAAAACATTGTATTCCTTTTACTCTTACCCTGAAAAAACAAGAAAAACATCTTGTTAATAAAAAACATTGTATACTTTTCTGGTTGTAGCATCATAAGTGCAAGGCATGTCTGAAAAATTATTCTATATTTTTACAAAAATGAATCTAGTCAATCACTAATGGTCTTTTCTTTGTAGTGACCTTCAGAGAGGCAGTCAGTACACTACCCAAACATGTTCTCTGTCCAGCCTAAAGAGTCCCTGTCTGAAGTAAGTTGTTGTTTGTCTTTCGGATTTTCCCGGTTAGGGGTCGCTACAGCGGAACTCCGGTCTGCTAATGATTGGCAGTAGATTTTCACAAATGCCGAGGTGCCAGCTCGACGTCCAACCTTCAACGAAGGCACGCCCACTTATGCATGTCTTTTGAATGCCACCCAACCACGGGGAGGACATGCAGACTCCACATAGAAGGCACTCCCCGCACTCCAGCCGAGAATCAAACAGGAGAACCTCTTGCTGTGAGGCAACAACGCTACCGCTGCACCATCATGGCTTACATGTCTGAAGTAAGCATTTGTGCAATTAACCAGATATGTCTTCCCTTCCTTTTACAGTCCAATTTGGAAAAGGGGGACTCAAGGCATAATGGCCAGTCCTGTATTTCAAAAAGTCTCCGTGAACCATCTTTTCCCATAAGCATGCCTCTAAAAATGCATTTCTGCTCTCTTGTTTTGTTAGCAGAGTACATAACAAGGGAATTAAGTTTATTTATCAGTAATCCCAGATGATCCCATGGATGCCATGCACACCCAAAGGAAAAAGACAGTACGTCACTCCTTCACCTAGAAATGGGGTGCTGTACCGACAAATGTGGATCCGCTTTATAAAGCAACAATAACCAGTCTTTGAATAAAAGTAAGCTCTGGTTGCTGTGCATTATTCACACTTTGCAAGAAGGGTAGTATTTTTAATGTTTCATCCTAATGAAAGAATGAGAACTGCACAAAAAACAGCACACTCCAATGGCATTTAGCCGGCTGGCTGCAACCACCCTTAGGAGGCTCTGCGGTATACTAAAACAGCACACTCTTAAATGATAACATGCATTGCTGATATATTATGACTGCCAGAAAATTCCAATAAAACATATTTTCTAGAACTCATTTGTCATTGTAATTTGTAGTAACAAGGCCAGATACAGCCAGCTGCTTTGAACTGTATCATCAAGAGATGGCCAATATGGTGGCAGGGGAAGATCATGAGAAGATGGTAGCACTGACTGCTCCCATTAGTACTTCTGTGACTATTATGTTTGGTACCATGAAATGTTTTAGAAGCAAGTAGTCAGCAGTAAAAGCCTTTGAATCTTCAGCTATTCTTCTGTCACAGTCTAAAGAGTAACCACTGGAATTACAGAGACTTGCAATGGAGAGTCTGGGAATGTAAATGCTCAACAACTAAAAAACTTGACTTATAAACATGGTGAGATCATACACTAACTTAAGCAACTCAAAAACAAGCCAAGGGGCTGTGAGGGGTTGTTCTCCTGTTAAAAAAAAAAAGTTTAAAAGGAAAAGCAATATTAAATATTTGTCCTTCGCCTATATTTTTGGTCAATTTTTTTGGGGGTGGGGGGCATTTTGGGACTCAGTATTTTAAGTCCTGACATTTCAACAGCAGAGCCATCAGAAGCCCAAGGAAGCTGGCACAATACTTTCATTGTTTGTTAACCAGTAAGAGGAATGGATCTCATCAAACCATTTTTAGAATATGACTTAGGCCATAACAGCAAAGCAGATAAAATGTATAAGGGCAAGTTAGAGTATCCAATCAGCATGTTTATGAGAGGTGGGAATAGAAATAAAGTTCCCATGCAAAACACATGAAGACATGAGGGAACATGCAAAATCCACACCAACAGGGCAGACACTGACTTGTTCAATGAGCAATTTACATAGGTCTAGATGCTAAGAAAAGACTTAACCTTGCTAAAAGAAGGAGTTCTGAAAGGGTTAACCTCAGTAGTGGTTTGCCCACAGACATTGGGCTAAATACAGCATAGTATATTGTTTCAGAAAAAAAGAAGTTGTAAAAAAGTTTTGAGAAGCAAAACAAGCACATAAAGTCTGGGAGATCCCTGAAGTGCTGAGTGCTACTTGACTATGTGGTATTTAAAAATAAACGAGCTATCCATTCATATAATTTATTTATTTATTTTATTTTATTTTACATTTGTTGACCGGGCTAGTCTAGCTGGATACATGTCCATTTTCAGTAGAGGCCCGGGGAGATAAGCTCCAGAGTTTAAGATGAATTTACATTAAAGAAATAACATGAAAGTAAAGAGTAAAAAAAGAGTAGAAACAGAAAAATAAAAAGCATTACAACTGCAGACATAGTTATAAAGTGTGAAAATGCATTAGTTGTAACATTACTGTTAACAATAATTGTGACAAGGATAATGTTACAAGTGACATTTTGAAGAAATACTAGCAAAATGTACAATTGTGTTTTTTTTTTTTTTTGAAATAGTAGGAGGAGAAATATGACAGTGGATGCAAATAAGAGGTAGGTTATAGGTTATAAGATATAGGTTTTAGTCAGATGTCAAGAGCTAGAGTTAGTCAGGATTAGTACAGGGGCACAGCCATTGTGATTTGAGGTGGAGTTTAAGTCTCTTTTTGAAGAGAGATTTTGAGGGAATAGTCGAAAGTTCAGAGGGAAGCAGGTTCCAGTGTTTTCCAACAGTGTTGGAAAAGAGGCAATCACCAGCTTTGTTGTTTGCTTTGTCAATATTTACAAGAGGTTTGTGTGCGGATCTTAGAGATTTTAGGTTATGGTAGGGGTAGATAAGGGTAGATAGTATAGGTGTTTTGTCAGGTTGATACAGTATTTGATGGGCTATGGTTAATTGATTAATTTTAAGTTGCTGCTGAAATTCAAGCCAGCCTAGTTGCTTTAGATTAGTACAATGGTGGGTTCTGAAAGGGTTGCCTGTAGCAAATCTGGCTATGTTGTGGTAAGAGTTTTCTAATTTAAGAAGATTCTTTTTTGACAAGTTAGTAAATATGGGTGAGGCATAGAGGAGGGGAGAGATAAGGTGGGAGTGGGCAATAGTGATTCTAGATTCTGGAGTGAGGAAAGGTTTGATCCGGTAAAGAGAGTCTATTTTTTTGTTAATATTTTTCAAAGTGTTGCTTATATGGGTATCAAAGTTAAGGTTGTTGTCTATGGTAATTCCTAATAGTTTAGTAGTGGGATCTTGTGATATAGGTGTGCCATTTTTAGATGTTATTGTAAAGTCTATAGGTGGAGATTTACTGGAGGGTGTAAAGAGAAGGACTTTAGTTTTTTGGGGTTAAGTAGGAGACATCGTTGAGAAAACCATTGTTCAATGGAGTTAAATATGTGTTGTGTAAGGGAGTGAAGATCAGGTACTGCTGTGGCTGAGTAAATGAGTGTGGAGTCATATGCGTATTGAATGCATGTAGCTTGGGGAACTACTTGGTGGAGGTCATTGATAAACAAAGAAAACAGGATAGGGACCTAGTATGGACCCTTGGGGGACACCAATGTTAACAGATAGCTGGGAAGATAGGGTGGAGTTCAACAGTACTGCTTGGTGTCTGTCATTTAAGTAGGATTTGAACCAGTTAATGGGTTGGGTTTCTAGTGACAAAGATTGGAGAATGTATATGAGTATTTGGTGGTTGACCATGTCAAAAGCCTTGGACAGGTCTAAGAAGAGTGCTGAGGAAAGCGTGTTATGGTTGCGATTTTTGTTGACTGTGTCTGTAAAGGAGAGGAGGGCAGTGGTGGTACTGTGGGAAGGTTTAAAGCCATGTTGAGTATTAGAAAGTAAGTTATTTTGGAGAAGATGGTCCAGCAGTTGTTTGTGTATACATCTTTCCATAATTTTTGATAAGGGAGAGAGCAGGGCTATATGGCTATAATAGACTCCATGTTGCTGTTGCAGTCTGAAATGCTAAAGTCAAAAATTGCATTTTTGTAAAACGCAACTGGAAAAGTTTGGAGGAAGGGGATAGGAAAGATGAGAAGCCACTGCCCAGCTCTCCTTCCATGGATGGTGGGTATGACTGTGGGACGCCTTCCTAGTAGGATCACAGGCTAACTTAACCAACTCAAAAGCAAGGCTGGATGAATCCAATGAGTGCAAGTACGCTGATCTCACATACTCATAGAAAGCGGGAGGGGGGGTATGCAGTTAACAAAATCCCAATCATTAATTCTGGATGACATCTTGCAACTTCCTCTGTCATCCATTTCTAGCCTCTCTGGATGGAAAGAGACTACAAAAAAGTAAATCTCCCCTGGAAAGAGGAGAGGAGAAGAGACCTCCTCATAAATCAAAGATGAATATTGAAAAGCAGAGCTAGTTAAGCAGGTGGAGTACATATAGATTAGAAGCTGCCATAAGGCTTGAATGGTTGTAAACTGAATCACATCTTTTAAACAAGGAAGACTGAATTAAGCAGGTATGTGGTGTGTTATTTAACTCTAAATACCACATAGATATGTGTACCACATATTGCCATTCAGGAACTGCCCAAAATAACCAGGGAGTAAAGAGCTTGGGACAATTAAGCATTTCACAGTTTTACTTGTGTCAGTGGGGTGGAATAATGTCCTGTTACTCAGTATGACTAGAAGAAAGCGAGGGACACTGGAGGTCACTACTATGTGAAGGCTACTAGGGGTACCAGCTGCTACACCAGCCAGGAAAGCTATAGAGAGGGTGCAACTTACATGAATGAATTTAATAGGTTCTATGACTCAAAGTACATGGTAATGTAGGATGATAGTTATTATTCTGAAAAGTACTTATAATACTAATATGGAAACTGCAAAATTTACATCCATTATTAAAGACATATCCCATACAAGTTTGTCTTTTAACACAACCACAAGAACTACAATAATTTAGTTGATAGTGAGGTCAGTAACAAAGGCAGTCTACTCATTTCTGGGCCAGACCCATGACTTCTCTCATTTGAAGGCATTGATTTTCATCCCAGTACCTTCACACTCAGAAGTGAACTTCATCAGTGTATACTGGAGATTACAGTCAATTGAAGCTAACAGGACATCAGCATCTGCAAACAAAGGTGCACTCCTGACATCCTCACACTGGGTACTCTTCTGGCTTTGAATCTGCACTGATAACATATCCATGAAAGTTACGGACAGAAAGGGAGAAAAGACACCCTCCTTGTCTATGTCCAATGCCCACCTTCAGCATAACCATAATGCACAGAATGCAGATACAACTCTCCCTACTCAAAGGAAGTGAACACCATGCAACAGCAGATCCCTGGAGTAACCAGTCAAATGTTTTCTTCAGATCCATAAAACACATATATCAAACACTGGCAAGCTCCCATGACTCTTCAAATATCTGTGCAAGGACAAAGAGATTATCCACTGTCCCTTGACTAGAACAAAAGCTACATTGCTCCTCCTGAAACACTGTCTTGATTATTGGATGAAGTTACCTTACTCCATTTAGGCCTAGGACCATAATCCTTCAACAACGGGAGATACACCCTTTTAAGCTCCTTTCTGAAAACTGGTGCCACCACCTTAAGTTTGCCAGTTCAGAGACACTTCAGCGACATCCACACAGTGCAAAAAAGGCATGTAATCCATGACACCCCAACAACGTCCACTGTATTCAGCATTTATGATTTCAGTCATCTCTGCAGAATTGAAGCATTAATAACATGTATTCACCACAGTATCCACAAATACAAAAATGGATCTCCCTCACTTCCTCCTGAAAAGGCACATTAGTTTCAAAATTCAGAAATTTCTCAAGGTGTTCCTTCTGCTTCCCGACAATACCTCAGCCAACGTTAGTTTTTCTCCACCCCTGCTTACAAAACCTTGGGCAATATTCTGTCACCTCTTCCCGAATTGCTGTTGGGTTTGCCAGAACTTTGAGGCCACCCAAGATTCATTCTTTGTGGCTAAACCAAACTATTTCCATGCCAAAGTTTTTGTCTTGGTGACTGCCAAAGCTGATGCCCTGTGGGCTTGTCAGTATGTATTGTCAAATCCAGAGACCCAACATCCAGTAGCACTGAATCAACAGGCATCTTTAACTTAACATCTCCTTGTTACTACTTCAGGTACTGTAATCTTGAGCAGGGCCCAGATTCCATCTCCCCAACCTCCCCAGTTGGATGGGGGGAAGATCTCCAAGAGATGGCAGTCAAATTCATTCTGCATAGAAACCTTGGCTAGCCATTTCCTCTACATCCCAGATTTCCTAGGTCTGTCCAGGTGTTGCCTTGACTGTCTGATCCAACTCATCACTACATGATGATCAGTTTGATATTTCAGTGTGTACTGGACTGGTTTACTGTGAACTATGAAAGGGTAAGACGAAACTCAATCTGATGATCAGTTTATTTCCCATCATCCACTAAGGTCACTAGATTTAATTAGGGATGAAAAGGACAAAATAAAGCACATGGCTATGCGAAAGCACTGGTTTGTTGATTACTTGAAACGATTGTAGCTGCTCAGATGTGGTCAGTGTTTTACCAATGGCTTACAGTGACTTTTGTCGAATGCACAACATCTGCCCTGACTTTTTAGAGTAGTAAATGGCTGGGCTGATGTTGCCTCACCTCAGTCATCTCCACATAAGTGGTATATAGGCAGCATTTGCCAAGATGGAAACAGCCATGCATATGTTTGAGACTGCTGGGCCATATTATACTTCTATAAGGGTCTGCTGAGGTTGCAGCCTGTGACACAGAGAATATAACCCCCCTTAAGAAACCAGAGCAAAGAGAGATGAAAAGGACAGTATACAGTCAATGACAAAAAGGTACTCAACCCAGCCTGGAACTGTCAGATTGCATATACAATTATGGTACTGTTGCCAACACAACTGTACTATGTTCTTTGAGGGTCACTTTTGAAGCTGTAACTTATAGGGTATATTCCCAGAGCTTATTACATCCAGTTGGGTACATGGCCAACTGTCCCAATTAAGACAGGGATATGCCATTTAGGACTGCAAAGAAAAATCCAGCTCTGGCCCTAGAGAACAAATCAAGCCTGTAGTACCCAGCCCACTATGTACCTACTTATAAAATGACTTTGGTACCAAATCCTCTCAGGAAAACTGTAGTAGTGCCAGTATCCCTTGTGGAAGGGGATCTGAACCTGTCTTGCCATGTGTTCTGCAGCAAACGTCAATGCAGTGTGCAAAGCAGTTTTTACTGGTAATGCCTACTTAGTATCTGCATGTGAGAAAAACAACTAATTGGATTTTCCAAAGAGTTTTGTTCTGTTTAGTTAGTACTTCAGTTATCTATGCACATCCAGATGTGCATAATTTTCCCCTAGTTCATGAATTATGGAAAACACTGACAGTTGGATAGCATGGTTTAGAGCTACCTCAGTAATAAATTTTGGCATAAAGGAGAGGCTAATGTGCAGGGTTAGTCTCCCTCTATGGAACTGCAGGAAAGGATCTTTGCGCACAAAAGACTTGTACTTCACAGACTCATCTTGCAGAGTGGACAGCTATCAGGATCATTGCTTCCAGGTGAGAAACTTCAAAGGTCCATAGGCTGCTGGTTAAAAGCATGGTAAGTCAAATTATCTCTCAAAAAAAAAACTGAGGTCCCAGTTAGGGGCTACTGTCTTCTTGTGAGGGGGGGGGGGGCTTAGGTGATCACGCCCTTCAAAAACTACTTCACAGCAGGTTTTGGACACCAGTGTTGGATCCACAGGTAGGAATGCTGAACCAGCTAAAGACATACTCTCAATGAGGTATAGGCTGACCTAAAGAGAACAGCTCAGACAAACATGGATAAAACTATACACATCAACTTGAAATGATTGCTGGTCCCTCCTTTGGCACTAGAGGAATAGTCTTTTCTGACTAACTAGATATTTTCTTGTATGTGGCCTTCCAGCCTCATTCATGATTTTTAGCATGCCTCGGAGAAAGGTGCCCAAAGACTATTAGAGTCCTATTTTCCAAGCTGCCAGTTTAAGTGCAGAGATTGGGATGCATAATGACCCAATGTACTGTATGAGGAGATTGACATGCTGATGCAGTGGAAAGTTTTTTTTTCCTTACCAAATGAATCAGGTGGGGTGGGGTCAGAGCAGCTTGGGCAGGCAAGAGACAATCAATCATTTCTGGCATCTCACAGGTTCATAGGTAATTACAAGGCTAGCTGGTCTTGTGTGCTATCTGAAGCTTAACCAATTTCCAATTTTATACTAGAAATAACCTATCACATTTGGTTATAGATTGGCCTTACTCATCCCATTGATGATAATTGTATATTACCCCTAATGACAATAACTGGGATCATACCATAGATAATTTTAAGGGATGAAGCATTTAGGAGCTTCCTCTGTTCATTAGAAGTGCAGGGAGCAGACAGGGGGTAAATGTTATGTTTCCCATCTATAGATCTAAGTTGTGCTTGAAAATCTACAAGGATGAACTCTGTTTTATGTTGATGTGGCTTCTGTTCCACAGCAGTAGTATCACCCTCTCTGAGGTATAACTGTCCCTCCAAACCAAACCATTCTGTTGATGTTGCAGAAGAGGTTTAGATCACTAGACCAAGTATTTCTGATGCCATTTGACTTGTTAATGTGGAGTAAATCCAGCCGTAATGGGTCAGAGGATGCCTTGTATGCCAGACACAGGTAACTTCTTAACAGTCTGTAGGATACGGTGTATAGCGACAGGGCTTTCGGTCAGTCCATGTAGACATGTTGTTTAGGCCTATTGTCCTTTTAGTAAGGTATTGTTCTGCGTGTTCCAGTTATTGCATGTATCTGGACAGATACATACCAAAGGGGGCATTATGTTCAATGATTTGCCTAATGAGGACTGAATAAAGGGGGTCAATGACATCCCTAGAACTAGACACAATCGTTTTGTTTATAAGCTGTGGAATATAGAAAAACTTTCTTACAACAGACACATGTTGGTCAGGCATTAGGTCACTGTCCAGATAAGTTCCCAAATTCCAAACAACTGGGAAAACCTTAGGGGTGTATTGTCAATGTGGTAGTTCCCTGGGGTAGATGACTTCCCAAAGAATACAATAATGCATGTTTTGGTATTAAGCTTCAGTCTATGATTTTGGCAGCAGTTATTTATTTGAGACAAACCTTCCTGCAAGATGGCCAAGTCATTTGGGGGTTTGATGACTGCTCCTAGCTTGCAGTTATTCGCAAACTTAGCCACAGCCCTTTGATATTGGCTTTTACTTCAGAAACGTAGACGCCAAACAGGAGAGGTCCCAGCACAGAACCCTATAGAACTCCACTGGTGACTTGTCTCTTTGTGAAGGTAATCTCCTCTATTTTGATTAGCTGCTTCTTATCTGTCAGTCAGTTCAGTGGGAGACATGGGTATTTATCTCCAGTTTATTTAGCTTTTCTACCATGCCTGACTGGGGAATTGTGTCAAAAGCTTTGGCAAGGTTGAGGTATGTGGTGTTTACCATTTTGCCTTCATCCATTGCTTTGGTGACCTTTAAAAAAATATATACCAGGTTGAGTATGACCTGCCCCTGATGAATACAAACTGAGACAGGTCCAATGTTTGGGGGTTCCCTACGTCCTAACTGATTAGTACCATGATAAGTCTTTCCATGGCTTTGCATATGAGGCTGGTAAGACTCATGGTCTGTAACAGCCTGGCTCTATGGAATATCCTTCCTTACAAAGGGGAATGACTGTGGCTTTTGGTACAAAACCTGTATATGTACTATGCAAACTATTTTATTTAATGCTGAAAATTATTCCACATGTTTTAGGAATGAAATACATATTTCCTATCAGAGAACAGATAGCTTTTTATATGAGTATGTTATGGACCAGAGGATTTCCAAGGCAGATTACGATTTTCTCTCGAATTTGCACCCCAAAATTCCTGTCATCTTTGGTATACCGAAAGTACACAAAAATATATAAAATCCACCTTTTAGGCCTATTGTGGCAGCTGCTGGTTCAAAAACACACAACTTAGCTGTCTACGTGGACAGAAAAATTAAACATGTGGTTGAACAATTTCCACTTTGGTCAAAGAGTCTTGGGATTTTTTAGCCAGTTAAAAAGTGATCTGTGGTGTGCTGACTCTTTCCTTTTGACCACTGATGTAGAAGATTTGTTTTCCTGCATCCCCAAACAAGAAGGGTTAAACTTCTTTGAAGAAATACTTTGTACTTCTTCGAACCTACACCCTGATGAATTCAGTTTAGTTTGTGAACTCATGGGACTCATTTTGGAAAACAACTACATATATTTTGAAGGAGAATATTTCCAGCAAGTCAAGGATATGACAATGGGAGCAGCCTGTGCTCCAACATATGCTAATTTGGTCTTGCTGGGCTGGGAAAGAGAGCATGTTTTCAAAAGTGATTTCTTTTCCAAGGTTGTATTTTATTGTAGGTTTTTGGATGATATTTTTATTTTGTGGAAGGGAACTCTTGAATCCATTCCACTATTCATTCAATACCTAAACCAGACTACCAATTTCTTAAAATTTATATTTAACTTTCACAAACAAGAGATTCATTATTTAGACACTAAAATAATTAAGGACCATGAAAAGTTTATATCCAAGGTCTATTGTAAAAAAACCTTTTTGTAATAATTATTTACATTTTGATAGTCACCACCCAATGTCACAAAAGAAAAGTATTATCAAAGGACAAGCAATCAGGGTTGCCAGAATGACATCTTTAAAACAGGATGTCATTCAGGAATTTATTTGCCTAAAAAACATATTTCTTGAGAGAGGTTACCCAGGTGACTTTATTGACGTAATACTTAGTGGAGTATTAAGTGACTGGGGTATAAAATATATTCCATTATTAGGTAGAGGTTTGAATAGGATGAACAACACAGGAAGTACCACTGAGACTGTGAACAAAGTTGATTTTCAACAAGCATGCATTGTTCAATACAGTCCTTTATACCATCAGGTTAAGGAAACACTACAAAAACTGGAGCATGTTTAAAACTAATGACATATTCAAGTTCTAGGTGAGAAGCCTGTATTTACAACCGAGATTGGCCCTAACCTAAAAGCAATTTTGGAAAATAAAAACAAAAACAAAAATAAAAATCAAGGTGAACAGGTTAACATAAGTGGTAGTAGACCTTGTGGTAGATGTGCTTATTGCTCTTACATTCTGCAAGACAACTTTATTTCTTTAGACAATAAAAACAAGTGTATAGTCTATTTAAGAAGAGACAACTGTTATTCAAGTAAACTGGTATATATTGCTAGGTGTAATACTTGTACATCCTTTTACACTGGGAAGACAGAAAGGTTATTTAAAACTAGAATATATGAACATCTGTACGATATAAAGAACAAAAAGGAAACTAATGCCTTGTACAAGCATAGTACCCAATGTGTGGATTACAGTGGTTTTAAATTTGCTATATTAGACCTAGTGAATATTGATGTTAGGGGTGGAGATTGGCAAAATGCTTTAAACATGAAAGAACTTTTATGGCAAGTAAGACTAGCTGCAAACTTTCCCCCGGGTTTGAATGACTATTTGACTATATTACCTATATTGAAAGAAAAGGCAGGGCATGTTTAAATGAATTTCACTGGTTTAAATGTGACCATGCATACAAACATATAAAGGCCTCTGAATATTTGTTGTTGTACTGTTAGTCTAAACTAATATAATATTTTCCTTGTGGAAAATTGTTTAATACAAGCATGAGAATTTGTTTTTTAGGTTATTCATATTCTTGCATTGTCTTGAATATTTTGTAATGTTTTTTTTAAACATGTTTTATAATTGTGAGGTATAACAGCCAATCATTGTTAAGCTTATACTATTTAAATACTACTTTCATGTTCATTGGGTTATTCTGATGAAGTCAACTGGCATTGACGAAAGTGCTTAATTTTATTTGAGTTTTACATTTGGAATAAACTGTCTTGTGGACTCGCAACAGTAGTGCTTTTTTTTTGTTTCAAAACCTGTATGGACGCTGAGACTGAACTCAGTCTGATATTTAAGATACATCCATGGACACTGTCAGGGTCCATTCCAGGGATGCTGTCAGGACCCATCGATGCAGTATTTTTGGCTTTTGCTAGCATTTTTAGGACTTGATCTTGTGTGATAGGTGGGAGATAGGCAGTTTCAGGTATATCTTGAGAGACTGATGGAGGGGAGACAAGGGTAAAATTAGAGCTAAATTTATCGGCCACTAGGTTAGCTGTATATTCATCCTCAATGGAGGTAACATCATTCACAATCAGCACAGCCATTCCTTTGTTGTGCTTTTGAGATTACAAACATAACTAAAAAATGCCTTGTAATTGTCTTTGGCTTGAATAGCTCTTTTAGCCTTAAACTTGGCTTTCGTGGATCTTATTAAGCTTCTGAGTTGTATGGGCTCTAACATTCTGGGAGTTACTCTTGTTACTTTTGGTCAAAATTCTTTTTCTTTTATTACCAAGCTTGTTGATATGATGGTTCCATCATGTGAGTTTGTTTCTGGGGTTTGCACTGCACTTGTTCCTATGGGGTACAATTGCATCTATGCAGCTGTTTACATGCTAGTATAGTGTGGTGGTGTACATTTATGCATAGTCAGTGGAGTTAACTGGGTTTGGTGGGAATTTGAAGCTTGCTGATGTATCACTTAGTACGTAGTTTGTTTTAAAGAAAGTTCTAATGGTACCTTGCGTGGAAGGGATTGCTGGTTTCAGTTTATTTCTGAAACAGACTGCTTTATGGTCGGGCCCATCAAGTTATCAATATATGCAAGGGAGGGTGCAAGATGCTCCTATGTTAGTAAGGACAAGATCCAAGATGTTAGTCCCCCTAGAGGATACTCTAATTGCTTCAGGGCATTTGTACTGACAAAGTCAAGGAACCTCTGTGCTTGTGCACTAGTGGTGGTGTAGCTTTCTCAGTCTATAGTTGGATAGTTTAGACCACCTAGGAAAATGGTACTGGGTTTGATATGGACTAATTCTAGTTCCTGTAGATAGGCATTGTGACTTTTTTGTCTTAGAGGGAGTTTTCTATAGCTAGCTAATATATGGTACGCGACCTTTTTGAAGGTTATTTGCACATGAAGAAACTCTAGTGCATCATGCTGCTTTTCCAGCCTTGGTGTGAGTCTCTTATGGATGTAGGTCGATACACCTCCACCTTTCTCCCTCTCCTATTCAGTAGCTGGTCTAAGTGTGTGGAAGATGTTATAGTCCTGCACAGTCAGAGTGCTCTTTGCTATTTTAAACCATGTCTCAGTCAATACACAGACCACAATATCCTCCATGGTGAGAAGGGGTTGTAGGGAGTGGTTTCTTCTTATAGCTCCTACTATTGATCAGTAACACCTTCATAATTTCCTTTGCTTGTTTTGTTATTTTGGTAGGTTTATCAGGTTGGCATTGCCTAAAACGACACTATGGAGGTGGACAGTGTCTCTCCTTCATTATTTTTTGCAATATCCTTGGAAGTAAGACTATGGGGGAATGCAAAGAGGAATCCATCTGTGCATTCTAGGGAGAAGGTGTTTTGTTGCCCAAGCCTCTCTGTTTGGGACACTTGAGAAGAACTTTTTCAATTGCATGCTACCTGGAGATGCAAACAGGTACATCTCTAGTATGCCCCTTTTGTTTGTGGGGTTTAGGAATGAATTTCTGTCCAGCATCCCCCCATATGGGACTGTAGAAGTCCTGTACAGGTCGTCTGCTGTGAAGTTCTCCTAGGTAGGAATATATATGACCTCAAGGAGGAGACTACTCCAAGGTCTGATCCAAGTATGCATGACCAATTTGCCCAGTTTGTAAGAGCAGTAATTCTCTTCATTTACTCAACCTTTGACTCTGGTATTATCTGTTATTACATGAACAGTCCTAAGTCCCAAGTCTGTCTTTAAGTCTTTAAGGACCTATTCTATTGCCAAAATGTATTTCCTGTTTGTGTGCAGCTTTTTTGTGTGTGATTTCAAGTACCCTGCACATTTTTTTTTCTTGGGAGTCTACAGGATGAACCTAAAGGCTTTCCTTGTTGTACCCAAAACAAGTCCTCCATTGCTCCATTAGGGGAAGCTCTCTAGCCCATTTATTCACTGAAGAAGATGAAATGAGAGTGTTAGAAAGTGGGCCAGACTACAGATCATGTGGACTGTCCTATCCTCAACTCCTTAGCAGCTTGTATGTTCTCATTTAGCTGCTCTCAGGAGGTACATGCAAGCTATCACAACATAGAGATGTTTCTGGTTAAATGGAGTACTTCTGTGCAGCATGGCAAAATACAGTTGTATAGACTTATTGTAAATGCAGATGTTTGAATGTATTCACTGTTGCTGTCCTGACTGTTGGGATTACCTGCTGTGAAAGCTCTGGGCTGGCTCGACTACTAGAGAAAACTGTTTTCACCACCCAGGCTGGCGGACACCCTAACCGACGTCAGTACACTCAGGTATAAAGGGAGCCAGCCTGCATTATCACTTCAGCAGTTTCTTGACCCACTTAGAAGGAGCCCGTAAGTGTACCCTAGAAGGATCAAATTAGTGTGGATCCAAGGAGGCTCCAAGTGTACCTAAGGTGGGCCAAGGTAGAGTGGACCTAAACCAGGGTAGGGAGGTGTAGGGTCCTTGGTTGATTCTAGTAGCCTACCTAGTAGGCTGAAGGGAAAGGTGGGAGGGAAAGAAGACTGCAACAGTGAATACACTTGAACATCTACATTTATGGTATGTGTACACAACTGTACTATGTTCGTTGTGTTTCGCTGTTGCAGTCCTGACTGTTGAGAAAATTCCCAAAGCTTTAAAGAGGGTGGAAGGAGATTAATGAGAGGAGAGGATTTCCTGGAGGACTGTAGATGCAAAACCTGCTAGGGACTTGAAAAAGGTTGCCAGGTGTTAGTGACTAGTGGACGTATGCACAGAAGACCAAGTGTCCAAGATGTCCTTAGTGGGAACCCCTTTGAGGAATGCTGTAGAAGTAGCTTTGGCCCTAGCAGAGTGTGACCTAATCAAATCAGGGTTTTTTTTGCCATGATGGCTTTAACAGAAAGAGATACAGTAGTAAATCCACTTAGAAATAGTCCAGTTAGAAGCTGGTTTTCCTTCCAAGCCTGGGGCAAAAGTAATGAACAGCTGGTCCATTTTCCTCAATGATTTAGTCCTGTCCAGGTGGACGCTAAGCATCCTTTGTGCATCCAGAGAGTGCAGCAATCTTTCCCCTCTGGTTTGAGGGTTAGGAAAGAAGGTAGGTACATGAATGGCTTGACTCAGAGACACATTAGTAACCACCTTAGGCATGAAGGAAGGATTAGCTTGGAGGGGTACCCCTGTCGTTACAGAAGATAAGGAAAGGCTCTAATGCCATTACGCCTGCAACTCTGAGACCCTCCTAGCTGAAGTGATCGCCAGTAGTATGGCTGTTTTCCAGGTAATAAAGGTGGTAGAGGCTGCAGCCTTGAAAGGAGGCAAAGCAAACTTTTTAGGACAAAGTTGAGGTGCCAAGGAGGAGTGGGTTTCCTCCTGGGGGGCCTAATGTGAATAACTTCCCTAAGAAATTTCTTCAGTAAAGGGTGAAAATACACTGGAGGATGACTAGGGATGTGGGCAGAGATGGCCGAGGCTTGTATCTTGACGGAGGAATAAGACAGATCTTTCTCCACAAGGCTGGCCAGGTACTCCAGAATGTTAGGAATGTTAGCTGAATTTGGCTGAATCTGGTGCTTCTGGCACCAAACCGAGAATCTTTTCCATTTGGCTGAGTAAGATTTTCTGGTGCTAGGCCTCCTAGACTCTTAAAATGGTCTGTACCTGCTGACTAAAGTTTGAGGTGCAATAGGGTGCTGCGGAATAAACAAGGCTGACAGTCTGAGAGTCTGAAGGTTGGCACAATCCTGCCCTTGTCCTGGGTGAGTAGGTCAACCCTCTGTGGTAACAGCAAGGGTTTATGACTGGTGAACTTGAGGAGGAGAGGGAACCAGTGCTGCCTGGGCTAGTCCGGTGCTATCAGGATGGCCTTTGATCCCTCCTCCCTAATCTGCAAAAGCACTACAGACAGTAGGAGCAGTGTTGGGAAAGCATAAATGAAGAGGTGTGTCCAAGGGAATGAGAAGGCACCTGTTCTCCATGCAGATTTCTTCCTTGTCCTGGAGCAGAACTTCCCCAGTAGAGTGTTGTTCTTGCTGGCAAATATTCCCACCTGGGGGACCCCTAATGCTGTATTAATGTGTGGAAGACTTCCTGATGGAGTTGCTATTAACGGGAGCTGTCAGATTCCTGCTGAGGTAGTCTGCCAGCATGTTCTTTTCACCGGCAGATATTGTGCCATGAGGTGCAAGCCTAGATCTTGTGCTTTCACTCATATTTGTACAGCTAGACAGCACAAGGGATAGGAATGCATGCATCCTGCCTGTTTATGTACCACATGACTGTGGTACTGTCTGTCTGTACCACCAGGACCCCTGGGTCCCATCTGTCCTTGAAAGCCAGTAAACCATTTTGTACTGCCATAAGTTCTTTCCAATTTATGTGCCTCCTTCTGTGTTGAGTGGGCCATAATCCTTAAGTTTTGAGATATTGGGTATGGGCCCCCCATGATGTTTCCGTGGCATCTGTGGTTAGGATTTGGCCTTAGGGCAAAGATCTGAAGGGTAGGCCCTGATTTTGTGTACAAGCCTGTGCCCACCATGTGAACTCCTGCTTGAGGCAGGGTATCAAGGGTATATGGGCATCCAGTGTCTGAGAGCTCTGGCACCACATGCTCTTTAGGTACCACCACAGCTTCCTCATATGCAATCTGGCTAGGGGTACCATGAAAATACAGGATGTCATGAACCTCAGAGCTCTGAGGAATTCCCTGGCTGTGGTGCTTTGATTTTCCTTTATCTGTAGGAAGCAACTAGTTAAATAAACAACCTTGTCTGGGGGGAGGAAGGCTCTCTGCAGAGAAGAGTCCAGGAGAGCTCCCAGGAAGAGTATCTGGATGGGACCAGGCTGGATTTCTTGAGGTTTAGTGTAAACCCCAGAGAAGTCAGGAGGTCCTGTGTGAATTTCAGATCTTTATTGATCTGTGGAATATCTGCAGCTTGTATTAGGCAATCATCCAGATAAGGGTAAATCTGGACCCCCTTTGGTTCTGCAGTAGGCAATGACTGGCACTAAGCACTTTGTGAAAACCATTGGAGCAGTAGACAACCCAGAGAGCAGAGCTGAAAACTGATAATGACAGGAACTTGCTCTGAAGTGAAGAAAGCTCCTGTATGATTTTTGAATGGAAATGTGTAAGAAGGCATCCTTTAGGTCTACTGAGACCATGAAGGCCTAAGGAGTAATCATGGGCAGTAATTTTTGAAGAGTCAACATTTAGAACTTTGGTATCATGAGGATTTGGTTTAAGATGGAGAGATCCAGAATAGGGCAACAAGATCCTTCTCTTCTTGGGACAAGGAATAATCTCGAGCAAAAGCCATTCCCTTTTTGTTCCTCTGAAACTGGCTCCACCATTCCCCGAGAACACAGAATCTATATTCATTCGAGAGCCTGA
Source organism: Protopterus annectens (assembly GCF_019279795.1). Lineage (NCBI taxonomy): Eukaryota > Metazoa > Chordata > Ceratodontiformes > Protopteridae > Protopterus > Protopterus annectens. Next base: position 1,224,060,027 of record NC_056745.1, read on the forward strand.
GTTTTGTTATTTGGGGGTACATCTGGGAAACCTGAGTATAAGGGCTCTTTGAAAGTGAGTTTGTAACCATTTGCAATAATGTTTACAGCCCACTGATCTGAAGTAATGTGGGTCCAGTTTTGGAGGAAGAGAGACAGTCTTTCCTCCTAGTTTTGGGGTGGTGGTGGGAGGGTTGAGCTGAGGGAGAGAGTCATAATTGCTCTCTGGCTGGAGGGCTGTGACCTATGTGTTTCAGAGGTCCATTGCCTTGATCTCTGTTGGTGATGCCTTTGCCTGGAAGCCCTGTCCTTCTGTGGCCTTCTCTGTTTACTCCTAGGCTAGATAAGAAAGGACCAGTACTTGGCTGGAAAGTTCCTGCTGAACTTGGGTGGTTGTACTTGCAGGAAGTCCTTAACTATTTGCATGGACTTTGCCTTGTCTTCAGTCTTTTTCACTGTTGCTTCAAATTTTAGTCCAAAAAGTCTGTCTTTGTCAAGGGAAGCATCCAAGAGGTTAGCCTTTACAAGTTCAAGGAGAGATTGCTCCCTAAGCCATGCATGTCTCATAATCACTGAACCAGTTACAGCTGTCCTGTAGGATGCCCCCACAGTATCATAACCACAATCCAACAAGTGTTTAGCCACCTGGGAAGTGGAATGACACAAGTCCAAAAGTTCCTTAGAAAGATTTTTTTATCCCCGATGTTTGAAATTGTTTGCATGAGTTGATCCAGGATGGTTTGCTGATATTTGATCATATGGAACTGACAGATGAGGGCCCTCAAAGACAGGGTAGCAGACATGTATACCTTTTTTCCCGAACCTATCCAGAGCCCTATTCTCCTTGTCACTGGGTAGGGGATTCTTGGAGGTATTGCTCCTAGCCCCTTTAGGCCCAGGAGTAGCAACTTCTGGATCAGCCAAAGGCTTTTTAAACAGACATTTATGGATGTCTTTCACTCTACAAAATCTGTCTGGCTTCCTAGGGGCAGGGGGATGTGAATCAGAGTTCATAGAGGCATCCTGGAAAACATCCGCTACCACATCCAAAATGGATAGGATAGCTAAAGGTTTGTGTTCAGGGAGATCCAAGAACTCCCTAACTCTCTTCTTGGCATTTCCCCAAAAGTTTAATCCTCTGGAGGTGAAGTTGAGGAAAGTTTGTCCTCCGAATCTGATTCCTCAAAGGATGTGTAAGAGGGTCCTTCCTCTGAGCCAGAGTCTTCCAAGTCTGAATCCTCTTCAGATAATAAGAGCTCTGGGTCAAGATCAGTATAGTTATCCCTTTTCCTCTTTCCTGGGGTGGCTTCATCTGTGGTCTGTCTGGCGTTAAAAATGTTAATTAAGTCCTCAGCCAGCTTAATCAAATCCTGTTGGGCTCCCAGTAACTGGGAGCTGTAGGCCTAGGCGTAGGCCTTGGCACACTGCCTTTACTTGGGGTGGGTTCAGTCTTAGGCCTAGGTGTGCAGATGCCTTGCTGTTTGACTATCTGTGGAAATGCACAGGCACAGGCCAAGGCCTTGTTGCATTGCTGGTTAGCGAGCACTTGTCAGAAGCAGTGGCCTGCTGAGCAACCTTGGAACCAACTGATGAGCTGAAAACAGGAGCAGTGAAAGTTGAATTAACCAAAGATATGTCTAGACAGAAGCCTGGGTGATGTTTCAAATATCGAAGGGGCCTGTGAAGGTGCCTCACCTTCTTTAACAATTGTCAGACTAGCAGAAGAGTCAGCTGGGGAGTGATTGTCATCAGATGACTTTGGCTCAAGTTTTTTCTCTTTTATTGGGATGACTGGCAGATGCCATCAGACACAGTTCAACTGATTCTTGTCTTAGAAAATGAGCTAAGAATTCGGCCCTATACCTAATCATTCTAGCACTAAACTGAGTACAAAACTGACAATTAGGGACATCGTGATCTGGGCCTAAACAAGTAACACAAAGAGCATGGAAGTCGCTCTGTGGGATTTGTTTACCACAGTGGAGACAATCATTAACTGACATGAGTTAAGTGAAACAGAAGAGTTCCACAACAGGATTCTTATCTTTCTGAAGACAACTTCTCTCTGGCGTGGACCTACCAATGCACTTGTACACTGCTTCGGGTTCCAGCAACAAGAAAAGACTGAAGTGATGATACAGGCTGGCTCCCTTTCTACCTGAGCATACTGATGTCTGTAATTGCATCTGCCAGCCTGGGAGGGGAAAACAGTTTTCCCTGGTAGTCGGGCTGGTCAAGGGCTTTCATGGCAGGAAATCCCAACAGTCAGGACTGCAACAGTAAAACATGAAGAACATTGTTAGGCTCCTTGCTGTGGGTGATGCATGTGCTCTCATGCAAATGTCACCAATACCGCAAACTGATCTGCCTCCTTCCACCCAGTATGGGTGAGCTGGTGTCTGCCTGGTCCCTCCAGCAGCCATGAACAGGGTCATCTGGGGTGCAGTTAAAGCTTTATACTGGTACACCAAGAGGCCAGGTTCTGTGATTTGAGGTTCTTAGTATGTGCTCCCATGCCATGTCTAAGTTGTCACTGGCCATGGTTTAGTCTGACCTGGGGTAGGTAGGCTGAGGGAAATGCCCTTGTTCTTTATGACTTGGAGTATCTTCCATTGCTGATCCTTCATTATGCAGGATAAGACAAGAATGGAATCACATGTCCCAGTTAATGCATCTTCAAGTTCCAGGTATTCTTTAACTAGCAGTGAAGTTTCCTCTTTTTTAATTTCTCCAAGTCTTTTGGGTTTCTAATACCATGACGGGAATGGACCCCATTCCTAAGTCAAAGTACGATTAAAGATCATGAAATTAGTATTGTTTCAATCTTTTGATGTCAACCAGTAGTGCTCTTCCTCCTGTGAAGCCAGGCTAATGGCATTTGTGAAGAAATTAGATGCTGTCATTTGTGCACATCTGGCTGAGTTTTTGTACATGTCAGTTTAACCTGTGTATTATATACCAGAAGAAAGATTCTAAAGGCAAACTGTCTCAGATTCAGCTGATTTGCAGATGATGTCATTGGAACATTGACAGTTGATATCTGTTATTGTCAGAAGCTGAAAAATGGGAAGGAACTTTAGTAAACAGCTGTTGGTTGAGTTTCAAAATATGAAATGAAAATTAGAACTGGAACAGTTGTGACAGGTTGTCTATAAAGCAGCCTACTGAAGTCAGTTGTCAGTTACAGTTGTGAGTTGTTCACAGACGTACTCTGCAGTGCATACCCAAAAGGACTCACCGAGAACTGTAAGCCTGCCTTTGCTCTGTTGTAGTAATTTAGTTTAGATCAGGGACAGTGTTCTTTAGTCAGACAAGAAAACTATAATCGGTTACATCAGAGTTCTTTTTCTGAATGTTGGATTTCTATCCTACAGTACTGAGTTCATTTTCCTGGTGACTGAGTTCTGTTTGTTTACTGGAAATTACTGTTTTATATTTTTAATCATTTTGCTCATTATTAAATATTTTTAACTTATGAGTGATCAATCAGTGTTTTATTTAGTGATTTGAGAGTGCTTATACTTCCCTTGATAATTTCCCGGACTACTCTGAAAGCCTGGCTGCTTGGGTCACTTGCTACTATTTGTTTTAATATCCAGTTTTCATAATTGGACACCCCTTTAAAATGACATGAAGACACTCTCATTGGTGATAGCATTACTATATTATTTTGGGGAAGGGACACAGCTGGAAATCTGTTTCAGGCTTTCTCAGAAGTGTTTGGATGTGTGATTTAATTTATTTAAGTCTGAGTGTGTCAGAGGTCTTAAACTGGGACAAATAGATCTGGTGCATGTAATAAGGAGTTATGAGTAGTTACATTAGTGGTGGACAGAAATATACAGTTCAGTTCCAGGATATAGAGCATGTTCTTGTTGTGCTCTTAGGGGAAAATTGTGAAATATTACTGCTGTTTAAGTGACAGTCTCACATTAGAGTCAGTAGTGAGGATTGTAGCTCCTTAGTTACTGACCCAGGATAGTAAGGGACATCACATTATTTGGTGGCAGTTCAGTGGGATATTATCTGGACATCACATTAATTGGTGCCAGCGGTGTGCGATTTTTTAATTGGACTTTAGTAGCCTGTGGGTAGTTGTCATTAAGGTGTGCACTCTCTACAGCCACAAAGTAAATATACAGCATCTCAGTCTACCACAGTTTTATTTATTTTTAGTTAGTTAGTCAAGGACAGCATGCAAAGATGTCAGCAGAACACTATAGTAAGCTGACAAAGAACTAGTTGGCTAAGGAATGTGAAGCCAGGGAACTGGTGCATGCCACCCTGGCTAAGGAAGCAGAGATTTCAGCCTTAGTTGCAGCTTCAGCTCAGAATAGTCACTCGGAGGATATCCAAATTGGTATTGGGGCTGTGCAGCCTGCAAGACAGGACAGTCCACCTTTTCTTCGCAGGACCTGAGAATCCATCTGGAGTAAGAGAGACTGCGCCTGGAAGCCAAACGTCTTGAACTGGAATTGGCAGAGAGATTGCGCCTGGAGGCTGAGGAGAGAATGTGATGCCTGGAGACTGAGGAGAAGAAGCATCAGTATGAACTGGAGGCCAAAGGACTGGAGACTGTAGAGAGTCTGCGTCTGGAAGCCAAATGTCTATAGGTTGAGGAGAAGCAGAGTCAATATGGACTGGAGGCCAAATGACTGGAGGCTGAGGAGAGAATGTGGTGTTTAGAAGCCGGGGAAAATGAGAGACAGCTCTGGCATGAATTGGAGCTTCTTACCCTTTGAGAGGGTCATGGAGGTAATGGGGAAGGGAATAACTGGATCCCAGAAGCTGTAAAGGTCAGTAAACTCTTTCCTCAATACAGGGATGGGAAGACTTTGAAAGTTTTATTCATATATTTGAGAGGGTATGTAGACAGTATGGTGCTGACCATGAGCTCTGGGTTCAGCTCTTAACTCCCTTATTCCATGGTAAAGCTGTTCAGGCCATGCCAAATTGCCTGATATAGATTGTTTGAATTATGTTAAAGTTAAGAACTGTCTTCTGGATTGTTGTAAACACATGAAGCTTACAGAAAAATGTTTCAAAAACACAGACACAAGGCAGATGAAAGTGTACATGATTATATTACTGACTTAAGTACTTACTTTCACAGATGGGTGAGTGGGTGTCAGGTCACCACTTTTTTGGGACTTGCAGACCTTTTGGTGAGGGAACAGTTCCTCAGTACTTTGTCTGATGACATGAAAATCTGGTTAGCAGACAGACTGTAACTCTTTCAGGAATTGGGGAGAAAATGGGCTCTCTACTTAGCAAGCAGAGCACCAATGCATAAGAAAAGGATATCTAATGCTGCACATGGACATAAGGGAACCCATGCAGGGCAGTCTAAACCACTCCAAAAGAGTACACCAGTAACAGAGGAGACTACTAGTCCACGTATATGGTTAGGGATTAGATGTTTCAAATGTAACCAGAGGGGCCACATAGCAGTCAAATGTCCATCAAGGCAAGGTGAGAAACAGAAGATGAGGGAGCCAGCAAGTGGTGATGACAAACTGCCAGTGGTAAGTTGTTTGGAAACAACAGGGGTGCCAATCTGTCACTAAAATGTATATCCTATCTGTAGATCAGAGCATGTGTTGTAACTTTAAGATGGATTTCCAAGTGTAGGCAAGTGCATATAAATAGTGAGCATGTGCAGGCAACAGTGCCATTTTGAGAGAACAGCCAGAGTGTTAACATGAATGAGTGTAGCAGTCAGTCTGTTTATAAGTTTATTTAAGTCTGAGTTACTAAGCCTTAATCCTGATGTTTTCATGTGTAATAAAGCTGCTTGAACTGAACCTACAACTGTTCATCTGTTTTAACCTGACTAGACGAATGACATGGTGTCAGAATCGGGATTGAGAGCACAACTTCTTCAAGCCATGAGGTGCAGAGTTGATGGTGAAGGTATTGAGCAAGCTGGGTGATACAGTGCTCAAATGATTAAAAAGGGCCAGAAAAGAATTTTACAAAGAAAATGAAATGGAGCATTCATAAGGCACAAAACACATTATTAATCAAACGAGGACCACAAAATGTATTATTAATCAAATGGAAGGCACAAAAAGCATTATTAATTAAATGAAATGCTTGAAACCATGGTATTTGATAAATGTATCAGAAATACTTATATAGGGTTCAGAACTACCTCCAGTTTGCATAACGAGTATGTTTAAAGTAAAACGAGCACACGAAAAGTATAATGAGCATGATAAGAGATTAAATGAGAATGAAAAGGGGCAAAATAAGTTTATAAAAGCAAGGCGCCTGCATGTTTTTTAGTAAACTACCATGTTTTGGCATAAACAAGAAGTTATGTACTCACCATAACATTCGATGTATGTAGTCCATCTTGCCTCACATTCTTACCCGTGAGTTCGGAGCCGAATGTCGGCTCCGACTCGGCCAAAACATTTCTAGCTCGAAGTCTTTCTATTGGCTGGGCTAAGATGGTATCCCATGCTGCACTGCTCTCTATCTCCAGATCTAGTTTGCTGCGAACACCAGCACTCATTCTCCATGCATAACAACACCCAAGGATAGGAAGAACAACCCAAGAATGAAGAGAGCTCTGAAACCTGACCTAACCTCCAGATCCCCCAGGAAGGGGGAAGGAGGGGGGTAGGTAAGAATGTGAGGTAAGATGGACTACATACATCGAACGTTATGGTGAGTACATAACTTCTTGATGTTATGCAGTCCAATCTCGCCTACATTCTTACCAGTGGGACAGCGTCCTCAGCACCTAAATCCTGGGAGGCTCAGTGGAAAATACTCCTGAGCACTGTGGAACCAAAGGAAGACCTGCCCCTAGATACCACATCCAACTTGTAATGAGTAACAAAGCTGTGTGGAGATGCCCAAGTAGCCGCAGCACAAATATCATCCATAGACAATCTGGCCTGAAAAGCTGTAGATGTAGACACAGACCTAGTAGAGTGAGCCTTCACCCAGAATGGTAAAGCCTTACCCCCTGAGGAATAAATGAAAGAAATATAACTGGAAATCCACCTGGAGAGCGTGACTTTGGAGACAGGAGACCCAATTCTGTTTTCTGCAAAGGAAACAAACAACTGATCAGATTTTCTGAGGTCTTTCGTTCTGTGTAAATAAAAACTTAATTGTCTGTGCACATCCCATTGATGAAATCTGAATTCTGCCTTGTTTGAAAACTGGGGAAAAAAACACTGGCAATTCAATAGATTGGTTAAGGTTACTGACTGACACCACTTTAGGATGAAAAGAGGAGCTTGATCTGAGAGAAACCCTGTCATTATGAAAGATCAAATAAGGGGGTTTGATTGATAAGGCTTGAAGCTCCGACACGCGTCTGGCTGACATGATGGCTACTAAAAAGACAGTCTTCCAAGTTAAGAATTTTAAATCGCAAGTGGCTGCCGGCTCAAAGGGGGGTGAAGTAAGACCCTGTAGAACAAAATTTAAGTCCCAAGGCATAACAGGTTCTGATACCGGAGGACAAAGTAACAACGTGCCCTTCAGGAAAGCCTTACAGAGTCTATGTGCTATCAGGCTAGGTTCGTCTGCGACATGAAATGTAGAAATCGCTGCCAATTGGACTTTAATGGTTGCGGCTGCTGAACCCTGGTTAAAGAGCATAGACAAGAACTCCAATACAGATGAAATTGGAGCTGTGTTAGGGTCAATCTTTTTGGCACGTGCCCAGATCGAAAACCTCTTCCATTTGCTGTAATAAATCTTCCTGGTCGAGGGCTTATGAGAGGAATATAAAATGTGAACCACCTCCAGCGAAAAATGATGAAGCCTAACTAATGACGGAAGTGGAGTAGCCAGACTGTCAACCGGAGGGTCCGAAGGGAGGGATGGAGCTGCCTTGACATGTGTGTCAGTAAGTCTGGTTGTGGGTCCAGAATCCAAGGAGCGTCAATGAGATAGGGATGGAGAAAGGGGAACCAAATTTGACGAGGCCAGTGTGGGGCAATCAGAATCATTCTGCTTCCCAAGGATTGCGCTTTCTGAATAACCTTTGACAGTAAGGGGGCCGGAGGGAAGGCATATAGTAGACCGGAGGGCCAATCGTGGACTAGAGCGTCCCTGGGTGACTCCCCCTGAGGGGGAATCAACATGAAGTAGCTACTGCATTTGACATTGAGGGGGCTGGCAAAAAGGTTGCAGCAAGGCTGACCCCACCTGCGGAAGATCTGTTCTGCAGCTTGACAGTTCAGGGACCACTCATAAGGCATCAGAATAGCTCTGCTTAGCCTGTCTGCAATCACACTGGACTCCCCCGGAATGTGCGTTGCCACCAGAAAACGCTGGGAAGACACTGCCCACTGCCACACTCGCATGGCCCCTCTGCAAAGGGGGTAAGACTTGGTTCCTCTCTGCTTGTTCAGATACCACACCACTGACATATTGTCGCAGTGGATCGCAATAGTGCTGAGAGGAAGAAAACTCTGGAGTGCTTGCAATGCTAGTAGCACAGCTCTCATTTCCAGGACATTGAAATGCAGATGCATCTCGTGCTCTTGCCACGTGCCTTGGACTGTCCTGCCTAGATAATGCCCCCCCACCCCATCTGGGAGGCATCCGTGATCACCATGGCAACTGGGGGCGCAGGAACGAAGGGCTTTCCTGCACTGAGGTTGTCGGTGCAAAGCCACCAACTGAGATCCTGTTTGCACCTGTCTGTAGGGTGAGAAAGTGGAAGACATTGCAGCAACCACTGAGCAAAGAGTAGCCACTGAAGGAGCCTCACATGTAACCTTGCTAGAGGGACTAACATAATCGTAGCAGCCATCGTCTCCAACAGTTGGAGGACCCATCTTGCCTTCGCTCTTCTCAGAGGGAGCAAGGCGTGAACTTGTTGTTGTAGGACTCTGATTCTTTCCTGTGGTAGAAACACCCACATGAGGACGGTGTCTAGTTTGGTGCCTATATAAATGAGAGGGCAACAAGGCAGATTTTTCCCAGTTCAGTCTGATGCCCAACTGTTGACACAGGTTGACAGTAGCGCCCCTGGTCTGAAGTAGTAGATGCCTGGTGGTGGCAGTAAGGAGCCAGTCGTCCAGATATGGAAACACTTGGAATCCCTGACGTCTCAGGTGAGCAGTCACCACTGCCATGCATTTGGTAAACACCCTGGGGGCTGTGGTGAGATCAAAGGGCAAGGCTCGAAACTGAAAATGACTGGCTCCCAGCCAGAAGCATAGCTGACTTTTGGATGCCCTGTCCATCTTTATGTGGTAGTAAGCATCCTTGAGGTCTATAGAGCACATCCACACTACTTTTCCCAACAACAGAAGAATAGACTGCAATGTGACCATTCAGAACTTGGACTTTTGCACATGGGTGTTCAATCGACTGAGATCCAATATGGGTCTCAGGTCTCCTGTCCTTTTCGGCACCAAAAAGAATCTGGAGTAAGTCTGTAATCCGATCTGGTCTGAGGGGACATGTTGGATGGCTCCTTTTTCTAGCAGCTTTGAAACTTCTGAAGCTGCGTAATCCCTTTGATTGGGTGGAACATCCGGGATTTTCTTGATCGGAGGGGGATCTGACGAGAAGAGAATAGCATATCCTCCAGAAATTATTCGTAGAACCCATTGGTCCTGGGTGATGTCTTGCCAGGTCTCCGGGTATAATGAGATTCAACCCCCGACTGGCTCCGCAAACGCACAGTCGGGCCCTCCATCAGGAGCAGCGGTAGGGAGAACCACGAAAGGAATCACGGTCTCCCGAGTTGCAGGGGGCCTCCTCTGCCCCTAGGGTGGTGTCTCCCTGAATAGCCACCCCCTTCCCTGCCTCTGGAGGGGGGCTCACCTTGTGCACCAGGAAAAAACCTCTGTGATTTCCTGAACCACATTTTGCCACCCCTCTGGGCCTTGGGATAAGGCCTAGAGGGAAGGGAAAAATGGACTCCTATGGCAGACAGAGTCTTTCCCTCCAGCTCTCACCTGGTGAGAGTGTCTTTCACCTTGGTTCTGAAAAAGAGAAACCATCAAAAGGGGCGTCGGTGAATGAAGACTTGAAGGCCTCCGCGAAATGAGAAAGGCGCATCCAGGCCTGCCTCCTAAGAGCAACTCCTGAACTTGCTGCCCTACTCGCTCCCTTGGCTGCATAGGAGATTAGCCTCATGGAGGAGTTTGAAATGGAATTCAGGGTAGACATCTGAGCATTGACCGTCTGAGCCACCGCCTCAGAAACTTTACCTGTGAGAGAATCTCCAAGCTCCTTGAGGAGATCTCTCTGGAGCCGTGTAAAGTATGATAAATAATTCAGTGACTGTAAGGTAAAGGTTGCTGAAGAGAAAGTATGCTTCCCGTACCGATCCATGGTCCTAGACTCCTTGTTAGGGGGATGGACGGTGGAAGAAGTCTCGGCTAATTCCTTCTGAGTGGCAGCTGCCACCACCATGGCATCCACAGGGACTCCTTTGGACAGAAATTCCTTATCAGGAGGAGCAGACAAAAATTTATTGGGTCTCCTGGGGACTGGTTCCACAGAGTCAGGGGTTTCCCACACCCTTCGACAAACCAAATCCAGAAGCTCTTCGAAGGGTGGAGATACCCAGGAGGTGGAGGGTTGAGCACCAAAGGACTTCAGGAAGACCGACTTCTCCTCGGAGGGGGCTTTGGATGGCGAGTCACCTCTTTGTCTCAAAATCTCTAAAATGTCAGAGAAAGAAACATCCTCAGAGGATGACTTGGAGGACCCCTCCGATTCCTCGAGGTCGGTGTCTGATGTGAGAGACTCATCCTGGTAATCTATGTGCTTCCTTTTGCACGTCTTCTTTTTGGGTGGCTCCTCAGGCACAAACTCTGAGGGACCCTCAGAAATATGGGGACCACTTGTGGGGGTACCCTGAGGCCTTGGGGCTCCGCTGTCTAGAGATAGATGGTGATCAGAGACCTGCACTGGTGTAGTAGGGGACAGAATGACTGACCCTCATGATGCCGCTAATGACCTGGCCAGCGTGCTTCATATGGCCTCAAAGGGTGGTCCCCCCGAGTCCGAAGAATGACTAGCCTCCGAAGTCCTGACAGGAGTCGAAATTCCCTGCGCCGAAGCACCGAGAGGGAGACTAGGAGCCAAAAGGTGTCCCGAAGCCTCTCCCTCAGGTCCAACCGAAGAATCCTGAGTCCTGAACTCCGTGGATGGCGCCGACAGGGTCAAAGCTGACGTTGGCACCGATAAGCCAGGAGGGGCTGTCGGAACCAACCTAGGGAAATCTGACTCTGAAAGCTGAGGTGTGCTCGGAGGAGGAAGTATCGCAGCAGGTTGAGGGATCGGCTCCGGGGCAGACTGGGTCGGAGCCGAGAACAATTTAGCCAGAACTGGTGACTGAAGGAGTCTCAGCACCACTCTATCGATGTCCACATCTGGTAAGGTCCTGGAGGAATTAGAGGATAGAGAAGGAGATCGAGACCTCCTCTCCGAAGGTGACCTGCGAGGAGGGGATACTGGTCTAATACTAGGCGATCGGCTCCGAACAGGTTCCAGCAAAATTGGAGCAAAAGCAGGTTCCATATCAACTGAGACTTCCTGCGGCCCAGAGAACAATGGATCCAAGGATGTCAAAGCAGACTTTGCTATTTTCTCCGGTGGCTCCGAGGAGACTGATGGAGCCGGAGATCTCTTTTTTTGATTTAGAAGATTTAGTCTTAGAGCTGGAAGCACTCTCCAGACCCTCCTCGAAGGAGGGTTTTAGAAGGCCCTTCAAAATCAATTTATTCTTCCTTTCCTGAAGAACCCGTGGACTAAAAGCATGACAGAAGCTACAGGACTCCTGGAGATGAATCGCTCCCAGACAATATACACATCCACGTCCATCGGTAATGGACATTTTGTAACTGCACCTAGAGCACTTCTTGAAGCCCGATGGCTTGTGCTCCTTAGTATCCTTGGACATAGTTATCCAACACTAACAAAGCACCAAGACAATCAAATACTGAATAAGGGACCAACAGTCAGTCACAATGGCGGGAAAAAAACTACACCACACAAATACCACAAGATTTCTAAGTTAAATGACCCTCAGACACAAACACAGGGGAGAAAGGGCTAAACCTCTAATTTAAACAGTACTTCAACTCAAAAACTCAAAAACACAAAGAAAGCAAGGGGACAGACTAGGTCTTCTAACTGAAACGGGCCTAGCCCGCTGGAAACAGTGAGTGGGATACCACAGAAAAAACAATCCAAAATAAATTTTTTACAAGACAAGACAAGAACACACATTAGCTATTAAAATAGCTTTTTGTTTGCAACAAATTTCTCTGACAAGGAAGAAAAAGGGTACTTAGCCACAACCAAGAGAGAGACCACATCCGAGCTACATGAGCGGCAAACGAGATCTGGGGATAGAGAGCAGTGCAGCATGGGATACCATCTTAGCCCAGCCAATAGAAAGACTTTGAGCTAGAAAAGTTTTGGCCAAGTCGGAGCCGACATTCGGCTCTGAACACATGGGTAAGAATGTAGGCCAGATTGGACTACATAACATCTACTATTTTGCACTGACCTTTATTCGAAGTATCTTAGAGTGTGCAATGTGTGCAAAGTGTTTGCAGAGTGTGTGCTTTATTACGGTGCAATTATTTTGCTGTGTGGAAAGTACAGTTATTTTGCAAAGTGCAGTCAAAGTACAGCCATTTCAAAAAGTTTCTTGTGCTATGTACATTTATTTGCAGAATGCTGCCATTTCAAAGTGTTTCTTACACCGTACAGAGTTATAATTCACAGAGTACAGCCTTTTTGGAAAGTTATTGTGCTGTATACAGTTCATTTGCAAAGTGCATTCATTTTGAAGTGTTTCTTACTCTGATGATCTTGCACGTGTACAGTTCATAGCAAAGTACAAGTCATTTTAAAGTATTTCTTACACTGATAAGAGGTGGTTTTGCAAAGTATAGTGATTTTAAAGAGTTCTTGTGCTACAGAGACTTATTTGGCAAAGAGCAGTTATTTCAAATAGTCTGTTGTGCTATTGCGCATAATTACAAGTTCCGGCATAATTATGTGTGTGTATGTTCGTACATAATTTCAAGCACCTTCACTATTGTGTGTTGATATGGCAGAAGCATTTCGCAGACCCAGTCCACTTGTATTTGATCATAATATTGCAGAGAATTGGAAAGTATTTGAGCAGGAATATGAAATTTACATACAAGCAGCTTTTTTCTGACAAAGATGCACTTACGAGGGCATTTATTTTGCTTAACTTAGCAGGGTCGGAAGCCATTGAAAGAGAGCTTTCATTTGTTTATGCACCAGCAGTATATGCAGGAGAAGAGGAAACTGCCATACTGTTGTACCGGATGAATCAAGAGAGAACTCTGAGTGCTTGAAACATAAATTTACAGAAAAGTGCAACCCCCAGACAAATGTTACATTAGAGAGGTACCTATTTTATTCAAGAGACCAAAAGCCAGGTGAAACTTTTGCAGCTTATATCACTGACTTGAGAAATAAAGCTAAAACATGCAGATTTGGTGATTTGAAAGATGAGTTAATAAAGGACAGGCTTGTGTGTAGTGTTAATAATGCTGCAGTGAGAAAGAGCTGGTGAACAACTTAATTTGGCTAATTGTGCAAAACTTGTTGCTTATGGAGGTGAGGAGATTCAAACCGAAGGGTCATTAGTGCATTTATGCTACTCGACAGGGAACAGTTACAGCTTGCAATTTTATGTAGTCAGAAGACCTGTGCAGTCATTATTAGGTCTTAGAGACAGTTTAAGAATGAAACTGCTTTCTTTTACCATAGAAGTTCATCATGCAAGCACTTGTCCTAGTTCCAGCTTCAGTGATGATATTTTCTCAGAGTATGCTGATGTTTTCGGAGACAAGCTAGGCAAACTTCCAGTTGTGTAGTCCATGAAAGTAGACCCATAGACTCAGAGGTCAGTCCAGTGGTCAGACCAGTGAAAAGAGTTCCAATAGCTATGCAGGACAAGGTCAAGGTCCAGTTAGATAAAATGGTGCAGCAAGGTGTGATATGTCCAGTCACAGAACCAAAAGAGTGGCTGTTTTCCAAGGTAGTTGCTCATAAAAAGAGCTCAGATTAAATCAGAATATGCACTGACCCAAGAGACTTAAACAAGCCATTAAAGAGACCTCATCATCCTATGCATACAGTTGAGAAGGCTGCCACCCTCATGCCAAGTGCCACTGTTTTTTTTCTGTCTTGGATGCAAAGAGTTCATTTTGGCAAGTAATGCTTGATTGCAAATCTTCATTGCAGACTACATTCAGCATACCATTTGGTAGATACAGATTCCTCAGATTGCCTTTTGGAATAAATTCTGCTAGTCAAGTCTTTCAGCGTGCAATGGAGTAAATTTTTCATGCTATCCATGTGCTATTATAGTGGATGATTTATTGGTTGGAGGTAATGGAGAAAAGCATGACAGAAACCTCAGGAAAGTTCTGGACACAGCGCGTGAAGTGAACTTGAAGCACAATCCTCTGAAATGTAAATTCAGGCCACCAGAAGTTACTTATGTAGGTCATTTATTTACTAGTACAGGCTTATGACCAGACCCTTCCAAACAAGCAGCCATTCTTGAGATGCCAGCTCTGGACAACGTCCAAGCCCAACAGCATTTCCTTAGCATGGTTATCTATTTGGGCAAATTTATTCCTGACTTTAGTGAATTATCAGCGATGTTTAAGAGAGCTAACATGCAAAAATGTTGCCTGGTCATGGCTGGACCAACATCAGAGAGCATTTGATAACCTCAAACAGCAAACTGCCAACCCACCTACATTGAGATACTATGATGTCCACAAACCAGTAGTTCTTTCCTGTGATGCTTCAAAGTTTGGTCTTGGTGCAGTTCTTCTTCAAGAGGGCAGACCAGTTGCCTATGCATCCAGAACTCTTACCCAAACTGAAATGCAGTATGCTCAAATAGAGAAGGAACTTTTGCCAATTGTGTTCGCATGTTTGAAGTTCAATGATTATATTTATGGCCGAGCTATCCAAGTTGAAACTGATCATCAATGTCTAGTCACTATTCTAAAGAAGGCTATGCACACAGCTCCAGCAAGACTACAAAGAATGATGCTCAGATTACAAAAATACAACTTCAAAATGGTCTATACAGAATGCAAACTTCTTTATCTGGCTGAAACCTTATCAAGATCACCCAGAAATACCACGGAACAGCTTGATGCAGAGAATTTCGACTTTGATGTCATGGAAGTGCATAATTTTTCTACCAGATGACTTAATGAGCTGAGAAATCATACAAAGACTGATCCAATTTTGCAAAAGGTCAACCACTTCATCTGTGCTGGAGGGCCATCAAAGCAATCTTGTGTACCGCCAGAAGTGCAATTTTATTTTCCATACAGACATGAGATGCTAATGGAAGATGGTATCATTTTCAAAGGTCCAAAAGTTATTGTTCCTACTTCCTTACAACAAGAATACAGTCAGATTTTGCATCTTGGCCACTCAGATTCCAAAGTTACCAAAAGAAGGGCAAGAGGACTAGTGTTTTGTCCATTTCTGTCAAAAGACATTGATAAAGTGCTTTCATCTTGACAGTATGCAATAGTACTAAATGACATTTGTGAAAAGAGCCACTTCATCTAAGCCAGATTCCTGAATTACCTTGGTCAACAGTACCCACTGACATATCTGAATGGAACAATCAGCATTACTTTGTGTTGGTAGACTCTTATTCGAACTAGTTTGAGATCGATTTGCTACCTAACCTAATATACAGTTCTTAGACCATGGTTGTCCACACAAAGTTATTTCTGACAATGGTACCCAGTTTACAAGTCAATTATTTCAGAAATTTGCAAAAGAGTAGGACTTTATCCATGTTACTAGTAGTACAGAATATCCACAGTCAAATGGCCTTGCTGAACGTGCAGTACAGAGTGCAAAGCAATTACTACAGAGGTCAAAGCATGACATTACCGATATCTTCTTGAATTTATTTAATCTCAGAAATATGCCCTGTGACAATCTACTTGGCTTGCCTGCTCAGAGACTTCTATCTAGGCAAACCAGAACAACCTTGCCTATCAGTTCTAGTTTGTTGGTACCTAATGCTAAAAACAGCAGAACAATCAAAGCCCAACTCTTTAAGAAGCATTCCTTTCAAAAGTCCAGCTATGATAAAATGAGCAGATTTCTTTGTCCATTGAAAAAAGGAGAGACAGTCAGGATGCAAACAGCGAAAGGCTTTGATCGAATTGGTCAAGCGAGAGGTATATGTGCCAAGTCGAGATCCTACTTAGTGGAATCTGAGGGTACAGAATACAGGAGAAACTGCAGGCATCTTCTTCTGGAGTCTGAATCGATGTTGCAGCATTGTACCTGTGACACAGACTCTAGATCGCAGAGCAACCCTGACAATGTTTACACTGAAGAACATGTCTCAGTACCTATTCCTGTTCCTGATGATGTCCCAGATGTCCCCAAAGCTGAACATTGAAAACTGTCTCCATTTCTAGATCCAATTCTGATTTTTATATTACATGATCAGGTTGTATTTCTAGATCTAGTGTAAAATACACAGCAGCCAGGACATGCTTGTATCACACATGTTTAACTTTGTATGACTGCAAATCAAAGAATTACTTCTGTACAATTGCATGTCAAAGGATCATTTCTGTACAATTGCATGTCAGTGAATACTGTTATTTGGTGTATGATCTACTTCTCAAAGAGGGAGGATGTAGAACAGAGCATGTGTTGTAACTTTAAGAAGAATTTCCAAGTGTAGGCATGTGCGTATAAATAATGAGCATGTGCAGGCAGTAGTGCCATTTTGAGAGAACAGCCAGAGTGTTAACATTTATGAGTGTGGTAGTCAGTCTGTTTATAATTTGTTTTTAAGTTTAAGTTACTAAGCCTTAATCTTGATGTGTTTGTGTGTAATGAAGCTGCTTGAACCGAACCCACAACTGTTCGCATGTTTTATCCTGACCAGATGAGCGGCACTATCTTGTAGATGGTAAACAGGTTACTGCTAAGAGAGACACAGCTTCTGATACAACCATTGTGAGGCCTGCAATGGTTAGAGGAGAGCAGTACTTGCTCGGACAGTCGTACAGTTGTCGGAAGTTACTAAGCTTCATGCAGAAGGGAAGCTTGGGAGGGTCACAAATGTAGAGTTGAGACAGGCTCCACTTACGGACCCTACATTACAAAGTTTGAAGGAGATGGTTAAGGAAGCACATGAGGCTCATGGAAGAGGGGACTCTGTATACGGGAACAAAGGTTTGCTGTATAAAGAGTGGAATCCTAAGGGAGGGCTGGAAGCTGAAGTAGTATGACAGTTGGTAGTGCCTCGAGACGACCATCTACCACTTCTAGCTATAGTCCCTAATATTCCTTTTGCAGTTGATACTGATGTAGAAAAGGTGGCAGATGCTTTGGTAGAAATTTTCAGCAGGATAGGTTTTCCATAGGAGATACTGACTGACCAAGGTGCCAGCTTTATGTCAGACCTGCTGACTTGTTTGTGGAAGTTTTGTGGGGTGAAACATTTAGAGATCAACCCCTACTAGCCCCAGACTAATGGTCTTGTGGAGAGGTTAGACTCTACCTTTAAGACTATGCTACGACCATTTTTTAGACCAGTTTAAAAGAGCAAAGTTAAACATTTAACCCAGTTTCAGGTGGGTATGGCAGAGGTCACTTACTTTTGACACAGAGTGGGGAGTGTTAAGATTAGGCCAGAATGCCTACTACAGATTTGATATTGGACATGCTCCCCCAAGTCCCATTAAATCAGCTCACTCTACTGAGTACAGTGAGATCATTTGTGAAGGCCCACCCCCTTAGCTTCTTAACCTTGAATTATCTTATCTCCTCACTTTCTATCTTAAACCAAAAAAAAAAAATATATATATATATATATATATATATATATATATATATATATATATATATATATATATATATATTTTTTTTTTTTTTTTTGCCTCTTTCAACTTCATTTTGTTGCTTGTGCTTAGGTGTTCAACTGCATTTAGTTTGGCACATTTGTTACTGCTTGTTGTTAGCCTTATTAAACTGATGACAGTATTCTACTGAATTGCTACATTATTTGAGCTGTTTTTACTGTGTGATTGTGAGGTACTTTATCCCATTTGCACTGTTTTAAAGCAATTTACTGATTAACT
Source organism: Protopterus annectens (assembly GCF_019279795.1). Taxonomy (NCBI): domain Eukaryota; kingdom Metazoa; phylum Chordata; order Ceratodontiformes; family Protopteridae; genus Protopterus; species Protopterus annectens. The sequence goes on from NC_056745.1 coordinate 1,224,078,142, forward strand.
GCATTTCATTGCTGTTTAACTGTATTTCACTGCTATTTACTACAATTTATTACTGTTTAACTGCATTTTACTGCATTTTGTTACTGTTTAACTGTATTTTTTCATAATATGAGTTCTGTAAGTGGTTAATCTGTGCTTTTTTGTGAGTTTTACTGTGTTCCTAACCTTTAAATTGAGTAGCATAGTCTGGATACAGGTTTGCTGCATCCAGAGCTGCAGTGAGGTCTTCCAGCTACAAATTTTCCCTTAGTAGCACTTGTGTGATCACCTAGTAGTACTACTCCTAGACCTTCCATCTTTATCCTCTTAGCTCTCTCTGACCTCTCTCCCTCAATTTCTGACAAATATAGATGAACAATTTCTTACATTTTCTCCTGCCAGTCTGGTTGACATGGGCATCCTGAGACAGTGTAGCAAGTGTCTCATGTACACAGACAACTCTCTACTACTACCACCTAGGAGCACAATTTGTGAGAGATGCAATTACATTAAGAACCTAGAGTCAATGCTCTCTCCCTCACAAGCCAGTATATCTGACACTGAGAAGGTTGTCAACACAAACACTACACCTCAAACACCACTCACAGTTACAAAATGCACACCCAATATGTGGAGGTCCTCAACAAAAACATACCCAAACAAAGAGAGCACCGAGGCAAAAACACATTCAAACTTCACTGCCAACCAAACCACACCACCACACATAGTCCACACACCTGTGTCTCACAGACACTAAGGCCTAAACATAAACCCAACATATTAGTCATAGGAGACTCCGTTGTGAGACACTCAGATGTGCCCCTCACCTGGCTGGATGAGAAGAAAGTCACTGTTAATTGTTTGTCAGGTGCCAAAATCCACCATATCACCCATGCACTCAAGTCTCTCAGCAATAGGTACTGTTATGACTGTTATAGTCCATGTTGGCGTGAAAGACTTGAGATGTACCTCCCTGGACTATATGAAGAGAGACATGATTGAGCTCACTGAATATGTGTGCCAGGCAGATATGTTCCTAGCCTTAAGCAGCATTCTACTGTCACACAGAATGATGCCTCAATACAAACAGAAAACAACTGACTTTAACAATTGGATTAGTTTCTTGTGTCATTCCAAGGTAATCCAGTACCTGACAGCCTGGGAAGACATGACTGACAAACCATGACACTTTGCCACAGATGGCTTAAATCTGTCTCCCATGGGCTTCAGGCTCCTGGCAAAGGCTGTTGCCTCCCCCATAGTGCCTTCTTTAGGCAATGCCATGAGGTCAAAACTACCAACATGAAAATTTCATCAAAATGCAAATTAACGGTCATGCTGCTAAACGCTAGGAGTCTAATCATGAAACTGCACTCATTGCAAGCATTCTTAACCCTGGAAGATGCTGACATTTGTGCAGTTACAGAAACCTGGTTCAAAGTTGCGGAGAGCACCCCAGCCATACCAGGTTACTCATCCTATCATACAATCAGACCCCAAACTGTGGGCAGCAAAGCAAAGGGAGGTGAAGTTGCAATATAGATAAAAGACATACAAACCTCCAGGCTGGTCAAACAGTATGATGCACAGGAGACACTCCAGGTGCAGTTAATCATTGACAAGACCCCTATTCAAATCACAGCTACTGAACCCCAGCTTTGACTCAAGATGCCCACTCCACCTAGCAGGACCTCTTCGAATCTATCAAGATTCAACCCTTTACCCTGATCTTGGGTGACTTTAACTATCCAGCCATAGATTGGAAAAACTACTCATGCCAAAACACAAATGCCCAGAGTTTCCTTGATTTCGTCAATGCAAATGCCTTGGACCAGCTGGTTGACACCCCTACAAGAGGTGAAAATATCTTGGACTTGGCATTAACCAACATGAGTAACCACTACAGCATCCCTACAGTGTCATCCTCCCTGGGTAAGAACCGATCACAAAGCAGTCACTTTTGAAGTCACCATCTCACCCTACCCCACCCCCCAGCTAGGGTAAAAAAAAAGTTCTCCAAAGCTGATTACAGCCTTCTGAGGAAAGTTTTAAACAGCTTCACAGCCATCTCCATTACAATTGGCACATAACATCCAAACCTACAATGAAGTACTATACGAGCATTTATATAGCTGCATGTAATCAGGATAAAATCCTCCTCCTCAAGAAAGAGTAAACCTATCTGGTGGACATCTGCAATAAATAAACTCTATAGTAAAAGGAAAAAAAAATTGCTGTCTAGGACCAAGCAGATGCCTAATTGGAAGCAATCTCGCCTTAGCCTGATCAAGCAAATAAGAGCACTAGTGAAATCCTCCAAAGCAAACTTTGAGTCTAAACTGGCCACATCCACTAAAGACAATCATACGGCCTTCTTCACACATGTCCACAGTCTCAAAGGAAGCACCCAGATCTGCTCAGTACTGGTGGTCCAGGACACCACATACACAAATGCCATAGATATAGCCAACCTGTTGGTAGATAGGTTTAGTGAAAACTTCACCCCTCTGTTCCCCATCAGTAAATCAGGACATCCCCAGGACCTGCCCTCTCCCCTTATCTCTAAGGAGCAAGTCATCACTGCCCTCTCAAAGACAAAAGATACCGCCTCCATGGGACCCGATAACATCTCAGGCTGCATCCTACATGAACTAAGGCAGGAACTTGCAGCACCATTAGGCATCCTATTCAACCAAAGCTAGAGTACCGGCTTCATCTCAGCCAAGTGGAGGACAGCCACTGTCAACCCTTTGCACAAAGCTGGAGCATCCACTGAGCCAGGAAATTATAGACCCATCAGCCTAACTACCCTGATCTGCAAGGCCATGTTGAGGATTATCATGGACCTCATTAACAAGGACATTGGTAACCTCCAAAGACCCGATCCCACACAGTCTGGTTTCATCAGATGGAGGCCATGCCTGTCAAATTTGGTCGACTTCTTTGAGACAGTCACCAAAGCTATGGATGAGGGGAAGACGGTGCACACCACCTACCTTGACCTGGCCAAAGCCTTCTATACTATTCCCCACTCGGGTATAATAGATAAACTCTCTAAACTAGGCATCAATCTGTATGTTAGCAGATGGGTAGCAAACTGGCTCACTGACAGAACCAGATTAGTCAAAAGAGGGGAAGCCATCTCAAGCAGTAGACCTGTAATGAGTGACGTACTCCAGGGATTCATCTTGGGGCCTCTGTTTGGTATATCCTTTTCTGAGGTGCAGGCCAAAACCAGTGGGCTATGACTAACCAGGTTTGCAGATGACTGCAAGCTGGGTGCTGTCATCAGTTCACCTAGTGATGTGGACATCCTCCAAGAGGGTCTCACCCAAACAAATGATTGGTGCCAAAAACATGGCCTCAAACTGAATGCCAAAAAATGCATCATCATCCCTTCTGATGAGAGTGACGTCCCCACAAATTATCACACTAATAACAAGGTCTTAAGCACACAATCAGTCATGAGGGACTTGGGCACCCAGGTTGATAGCAAACTGACTTTTGACCACCATATTGCCTCCATTGTATGGAAAGCTTTCTACATGGCCCACCTTATTAGTAAGGGTATCTCATTCAGGGACAAGGTGGTCATAACATCCCTATATTTTTCCCTTATAAGACCCATTATTGAGTACAATGCCCCTTTTGGCATGTACCTCAGAAAGCACATGCAGCAGCTGGAGAGACCACAGAGGTCCATCACCAGGAGAATCCAGGCCTCAAACATCTATCCTACACAGATAGGCTAAAGGCCCTGTCCCCCTACTCAGTCTCTTACAGACTCCTCAGAGGTGACTTCTGTCTACCATACAAAGCAATCTCAGACCCTGCCTTGATGGGGCTGCTGCATATTCACAAGTCAAACTCCACTCAAGTAACCTGCATGCATGACCTCAACCTGGTCTGACATCAATAGGACTTGTTGGGGGGACAGATTTGTGTCCCAGAGACTCCCCCTTCTGTGGAATAGACTCCCTCTTCACGTCAAGCAGAGTACCTCATTAACCCTTTTTAAGTGCAACCTGGATAACTGGATGGGGAACAGAAAATACACCCCTGGGATTCCACCTGTGTCCTTGCTGGACAGGGGCATTGAGTGCTGACTTGTCAGAACATGGGCTAAATTTTTGGCTAGGCTTGTAGGAATCTCAGGGCCAATAGCCTAGTAACTTCCTATGATCCTATAAGAACCTGTCAAAGTGGAAGTTATTCAAGTTTGTCCCAGAGACTCCCTCTTCTGTGGAATAGACTCCCTTACCACGTCAAGCAGAGTACCTCATTAACCTTTTTTAAGTGCAACCTGGATAACTGGATGGGGAACAGAAAATACCCCACTGGGATTCCACCTGTGTCCCTGCTGGAAAGGGGCATTGACTGCTGACTTGTTGGAACATGGGTTAAATTCTTGGCTAGGCTTGGGGGGCCTCAGAGCCAATAGCCTAGTAACTTCCTATGATCCTATAAGAACCTATCAAAGTGGAAGTTATTCAAGTGTGGCCAGTTCCTGTTACTAAAAAGCAAGTGAGAGCATTTCTAGGGACAGCGAGGTACTGTGGAAAATTTGTGCCCAGTTCTAGTAAATGAGGCCAACCAGCGCCTTACCTTGAGGTAGTGATCATAGGAGGTTACTAGGCTACTGACCCAGATGTCATTTCAAGCCTAGGCGTTTTATCCCAATATAATACCAATGACACTGTATTCAATACCCAGGATTGTATTTAATAATGGTTGCCCATGTCCAGGAGGGTTATGGGCACTATCCCCGGTAAGAATTTAAGGTGTCCCATCCACTCGTCCAGATTCCTTTTGAACAGTGTCATAGAGGTGCTCTGCTTCACATGAATTGGCAGTCTATTCCAAAGACGTGGCAGCCACTGGGAGACAAATTTGTCCCTTCAGCATGTCTTATTCAAGTTGCAGGCCATGTTTAAGTTCCTGGAAAGGGTGGCTCTGGTCCCATTTGATTTATGGATGTGCAGCAATTTCATTAGGTTTGGGTCAGAGATTACTCTGTATGACAGGGATAAGTCTCCCCTAAGAAATCTATACAACACTGAGTATAGTAACAGTGACTTTAGTCAGTCTGTGTAAGGCAAGTGCTGGAGTCCCTTGATCATCTTTGTTAGAAACCTCTGAGGTCTCTCCAATTGCTGCATGTGTATGTACAGTACATGCCAAAAGGGGTGTTATACTCAATTGGTTATAGCCTCCTTTGCTCTAGAGGTGATGTCTTTGCTAATCAAGTGTGCTCCATAGAAAGCCTCCCTTACTACAGTAGACACATGGTGGTCAAAGTTAAGGTTGCATTCTACTAGTGATCCCAGATCCCATACCACTTCATGGGTACATAGGGTATTGTTGTTAATTTGATAGTGTGAAGGGACATTGTTTTTACTGAAGGGAATGATGATGCATTTCTTTGCATTTAGTTTGAGACCGTGACTAAGACATCAGTTGTTGGTCTGCGTAAGAACCTCCTGAAGTATATTGATATAATTTGGGGATTCGATAATTCCATAATTGCACCCAGTTCACAGTTGTCTGCAAACCTGGTCAGCCACAGCCCCTTAGTTTTGGCCTGAACTTCTGAGAATTATATACCAAACAGTAGGGGGCCCAGCACTGACCCTTGTGGCACCCCCCTGGTGACAGGTCTGCTGGTTGATGTGGAGTCACCCACTTTGATAGCATGTGGCCGGTTTGTAAGCCAGCTGCCAATCCATCTTACAACAAAGGGGTTTACATTCAGTTTGCTAAATTTATTAGTAATGCCTGAATTTTGGAATGTGTCGAACGCCTTGGCCAAATCGAGGTACGCTGTGTGCACAGATTTGCCCCCGTCAATGGCCCTGGTCACAGTTTTGAAGATATCCTCTACATTTAACAGACAGGATCTGCCCTTGACAAAGCCAAATTGGGTTGGATCTAGGGTTTGGAGGTTGCCTATATCTTTATTTATGAGGTCCATGATGATATGTTCCATGGCCTTACAGATGAGGTTTGTCAGACTTATGGATGTTGTTAAGCCACCTTTGTGAAGGGGGATAACTGTTGCTTTTCTCCACTCTGCAGGAACATAGTCTGCAGTTAGGCTGTGACTGACAAGGATACTTAATGGTGATGTTAGTTCATGTTTTAATTTGTTTAGAAGACAGCCTAGGATGCTGTCTGGCCCATAAAGGCTGTGTTTTTTGCCTTAGACAAGGCTTTACTGACCTGCTCTTCATTATATGTAGGGTTGTGGGGAGTTGGGAAAAGGTTTGTGATAAGCTTGGAGGGAATAAGGGAGTGAATTTTTGCCAAATCTGTCCGCCAGTAGGGTTGCTATCACTGCAGGATTAGTGTGTGTGATATCCTTAGTCAATAGTTCAGCACATGCTTGGGTCCTACTTTTTAGGTTGTGTACGTAGCTGTAAAAGACCTTATGGTTATCCTTAGCTGTGATTGCTAAGTTTTTCTCAAAGTTATCCTTTGAGGATTTGATATGTTGTCTAATTTGCCTGTTGAGGCTGAGGAGGGTGCTTTTCCATTGTTGGGCCCGCCCTCACCTTAGTTTTCTTAGACAGCAATGTTTTGCATTTGTTGCAAAGTTTGTTGATGCTGGTTGTCCAACAGGGTGACTTGTTTTTACTTGGGTCTGGCTTTGATTCTCTCTGGAACAGTTGAGTCAATAGAATTATACCAGTGATTGTACAGGGCTTTAGTGCAAGTTTTGGTGTAGTGACCACTTCCAGCAGGGACTGGGGCTTGGAATGCTTTTATACCTTCCCCTAGAAGGGTACAATTTGCCTTGGTGAAGGGAAGGAGAGAGGTTAGGACTGAAAAACTGGGGATAAATTATTGTGTGGAGAAAGGAGACTGCTAGTATTGTCACAGCTCCTCCCCTTTGGGGAGAGAACCCTGGGAACACCCAAACTTCCCGCTACCTTCCTGCTAACATCTCCCTCTCTGTATTGCCTTTCTAACATTTTGCTGTTTGTGATTTTCCCTGTTTCTGGTAGAAGAGTCCTTGCTTAGAAGGATATCATGTTATATTTGGAAATAAGAAGGTGAGACATGTCTGAGCAACTCAGTATTTTTTTCTTTATTCTCCAGTATTATAAACACGTTATAAGATGTGAGTTTTCAGAGTAACCCAGTAGCTAGCAGGGTATTAAGGAACGAAGTCTTCACAACTGTAGGTAGGGACTGACTCTTTAGCCAAAAATGTCTCAGTCCTGGATGCTGCATCTACAGCATCATACTCACATTTTATGGCATGTTTTCCCAGTTGCAAAACAGCCCAAGTTGCCTTTAGGGATTTATCTGTCCTAGAGTTGTCTGATGATATTCTTCTGATACTAAAAATATGGGTCTGAAGGCTAGAGTTGCTAAAGCAGTAACTTCTTCCCAAACCGGCCAGGCCATCTGCTACTTCTGCCCCTGGGAAGAATATTCCTCCCTGAAGCCAATCTATTTCCCTTAGTACTTTCCAAGGACAATGCCTGGATCTACAATATAATTCTTATGAGTTTCCTGAACCCTATATAATCTGCCAGGCCTACTGGAAGCAGGAGGTTGGGAATCCAGCTCCAAGGATGCTATCTCAAAAAAAATCCAAGAGGGCTTTCTGGATTGTTGGAGCAATCACTGGCTTTAGGACCCAGTTTCCCTTCTTGGAGTCTGAGGCTGATACTTGAAGTGTTCTTTAATAACTGAGAGAGTATCTCCAAACAACAAGTCACCTGTCTGACAGTCAGTGGCCAATTTGCCCTCATTATCTGTATCAAAACCAGGAAAAAGGAAGGCTGTGACCTATAGCCCAGTTCCTCTTCCTCATCAGAATTAGAAAATTGGAATCTCAAACTGGAGAGATTTCCCTCTTTCTCTTCAGTAGGGACATGCTTAAAACAGTGGGCTACTCTGAAGCTGGCTGCAGAGAAAGTGAAGTAAGCTATCTGTCAAATTATTGGAACCCTAGGAGAGAAAGTCTGGCTGGGGGCAAGGGGAGCAAATCCATCCAGAGGTAGCTGTCTGGGTAAAAGGGGCACCAAAGATATGGAGACAGGAGTCTTTGGAGGACAGGAGACACCAGAGACATTGGAATCTTGGAAAGACATCCCTGGATTCTGACTTAAAGTGCAGATGGCATGTACCTGATCAAACAACTACAACAGCTGAAGAGGCCAAAAAGGATCCTAGGCCTTAAACACATGTCCTATATAGACAGACTCAATAAACTTCAGCCGTTCTCAGTCTCTTATCGTCTACTTAGAGGTGATCTCTGCTTGACTTACAAAGCCATGCCCAAACCAGCCCTACTTGAAATGCTACACTTAAAGAAATCCCAATCCTCCTGGCCACAAGGTCCAGAGATCATAACCTCATTACCACAATTATAAACCAAGAACCAAGCTCAAACACTAGAACCAAAATTGACGCAAAAATGTAGTCCAGTGTCACCAAACATGACCAGTAAGCAGTTCAGCAATTCACCAAAGGTATTTATTAAATGAATATCCAAAATAGTTTTTCAAAGTGGTTTAAGTGCTTTCATCAGGAATACATCAAAGACTTCATCAGAAAGAATGAAACAAATTGTTCAAACATTTTTAAGGTATCCAAAAATTCATCACATGGTAAAAACCTACCAATAAAAACCTGGCCATACATTAATTAATAAATTGATGTCGAATTGATTCATTTAAAGTAACCAAACCCCCGTTTTCCTTTCCAAATAAAAGAATCTGTATATACAAAAGTGTAAAACATTCTAAAAAAAACCCATTTAGCCAATATGATATTGAATCAACATATGTTTAAAAGTTGTTATACATTTAAAGCTTTAAGTTTCAGAAAACTACTTATTGATACATTGTCGTTTAAACCTGGTGACTATATGCATTCAATTTGATCTGCCAAAGTAATTCTTTATATTCAAGTATTATTTTCCATGACCTGCCCCCTGTACTTTGTTTTTCACACCTGAAAAAACAAAATGATGGTTGGGAAAATCGGAAATATGTTTAGCAAGAGCATTCTTGTGATCCTTGTTTCTAATATCCCTTATATGCTCATATATACGGTTACGAAACCTTCTCTGGGTCTTGCCTATATAAAAACAGCCACAGTTCTCACATAGTGCACAATAAATCAGCCCTAAAGAATTACAATCAAAATGGAAGGGAATTTTGATATTGATGTTGTTTAACCTAAGTTCATCACAAACTTTCAAAAATGGACATTGTCTACAGTGCCAGCATCTAAAATTACCATTTCTTCTACTGGAGACTGTAAATTGTGAAGACCCTTCAAGAAATTGCTTAATGGTTTTACCTTTTTTATATACTACCAATGGACCTGAACCTAGTATATCAACATACCCATCAAAACACTGGAAAATGTTCGAAATTTTGACAAGAATTGCCCTTAACATCTCTGACCTACCTCTTTGTTAGTGTACTCATTTTTTGAAATAAAGTTATTCATACCTTTATCAGTGATACATAATAATGGTTTAAACAACCCCTCATGCCTATTCATATCAACCTCCCTTTCAACATTGTGTATCAACTTCATGGGATAACCCCTGGCTTTGAACATTTCAACAAGATTGATCACCTGTTTGTAATACATCTGATCTTCAGAAACAAGTCTAGCCAACCTAACAAATTGGCCTTTAATCACTGCCTTTTTTTGGTATAATGGATGGTTACTTTCAAAGTGCAGTATGCTGTTGCAGTAGGTAGGTTTTCTGTATAAATCACTGCAATATCTACCTGCACTCGTGTCTTTAATCACTTCTATATCCAAATAATGCATCCTTTCTTCATGAAAGAAATGTGTGAATTTTAGGAAGGAGGTAGTGGTGTTTAACTGAGAAACAAAGGTATCAAAGTCATCAGATGAATGCTTCCATACAAAAAACAAGTCATCAAGAAACCTTGCATAAAATTCCTAAGGTACTGGTTCAAATAATGTGAACAAATACTTGGTTTCCCAACAAAACATAATGGTGTTAGCAAAGATGGGGCCACAAGCTGCCCCCATCACCACACCATTCTTTTGTAAAAAAATATTGTCCATCCAGGTAGACAAAATTGTGTTTTAGGGCCAATTCCATCAATACAACCAAAACCCCCCACATCGTTGTTAGATAGTTATGTGGTTTTGAAGAGAAATTCTTCGAACCGTTGTAAACCAAGTTCATGTGGTATGACATTAAACAAAGTGATTACATCTACTGTACCAAATCCAAAATTCTTAGCAAATGTGACTTTCCTCAGTTTAAATAGGAAGTCCCAGGAATCACGGCACAAATGTTGACTTCCATCTAAAACTTTCTTTAGTCTAATGTCAATATATTTCCCTATGGGATGAATTTTTGATTTTGCTGCATTAACTATAGGTCTCATGGGTAGGTCGTTAAGGTCTTTGTGGATTTTTGGCAATCCAAAGATGGAAGGTACCACTGGGTACTGACAGTGTAAAAACATCCATTCTTCATAAGTTATTTGCCCCTGATCCAAAAGATCCTGAAGTGCTAGGTCAATTTTTGAGTATGAAATATTAACACGGTTTAAAGATGTTTCTTCATATTGATCACTATCAAACAAAAAAACATGCATCTTCTCTAAGTACAATACATTTTTCATCACAACACCCCCTCCCTTATCGGGTTTCATTACCCTAATACTTTTGTTGGTGGCTAAAGATTTAAGAAGTGTAAACTCAGAAGGAGATAGATTGAAATCAGAGTTAGATACTCTCTGTTTCCATAATTTCCTAATCTTGAATTCACACATTTTTCAAATATTAATAAGGGAGGTACAAGTGGGGGGTTGAAGGTACTATTTCTCGTCATAATACTAAAATTACGTTTGCTCAAATTGTCCTTGAAGTAGATTTTCAAATTAATCTTTCTTAAATAGACTTTAAAGTCCGCTAAACATTTTTCAACCAAAGAGAGTGTCAGGAACAAAATTGAAGCCCTTGGAAAGTAAATCAACATATTCAACTCCAATCTTGAAACTACTAAAGTTGTACATCTTAAAATCACCATTAAGGTTGCAAGTGATGGAAGGTGAAACTGTATTAATCCCTAGCTCAAGTTCATTTGGATTGTTAACATCCTGACCAACTGAAAGATCAATATCACTAAAACTTTTATCACAAACTAAATCATTCAAATCCCTGATTAAACAGTTGTTAACACTTTCATTTACCACATTGTGGTTCTGAACAACAGAAAAACTAGTCTCAGTGTGGTAGTTGTTAAAATATTCATCATTTTTTACCAAACATTTAGCCATTTCACTGGTTTCAAATAGTTCAAGATGTAGATTTATCAATCGAGTCCACCATAAATGTCTTTTCCCCACAGTTGTTCAGATCAAATAAATTGCTACAAAAAAAGCCGGTGGGGGATAAATCAAAACTAAAGTTGCACATTTGTGTTTCATGTTGAGCCTTCGACCCACAGTCAAACTGCTCTAAAAAAACAGAGGAGGAGCCACTGTTGTTTGCCTGGCAAACTGGAGTCTGTAAACCACAGTTCTCCAAACAAGGAGAATAAACAGTCCCACAATATCCACAAGCCACTTCAGCTAGAGGCTCACAGTTCTGAACGCTAGAAACCTTGTTTCCTTGGCAGGAAGTGTCTAAATTAAACAGTTTTGTGTTTTTTCTACTAGGGGTGTTAAAAAGACTCGCCTCCTCTTGGGGTATTGTGTCTTGTTCACGCTGGTGTTCCTTTGCACCGTGTTCTGGTATCCAAATCTCTGGAAGTGCTGATCGTTGCCCTGCGGCTCCATTTTTCTGATCTTCTGTGATCTTCGGACACCCTCTTCCAGTAAAGGAGGATGTAGTTGATCTGCCTCCTGCCGAAAAGAAGCACTATCATTGGCTACATTGTAGTTTGAACGTTCATTCTCCTTCATTGAATCCAGCTTAGGATAAGCTACTCCCTACTCATAATCAATACGGTCCCGGTTCAATTTGTTTTCTTTTCTGGATTTTATGCCTGAAATAATCTTGTCAACTTTAGAAAACACACTTTTATAGTTGGTTGTATATTGTTCAAATAATAAATCTTGGGTAATAAGGGAAGTGAGTTCAGTCGCATCTAAAATCAGTTTGTCTATGCCTATTTGATTGTTCATAATAAGCAGTTCAAGAAGTTCACATCCTTGTCGGTCATACAATTTAGTAAGTTCTTGAGAGAATTGCACATTGTTCTCTATTCTGTTAGGAATTTTGTTTTGTCTCAAACCCTTAGGAATTCTTTTTACCCTGATACTCTCTATAAAATAAGAGTTTTCAGTCTGTAATTTTCATGAGTTTGTCCTCATATAAATCAACAGAATTTTTTAGTGAACCAATCTCACAGAAGTTACCTTGATTCATGTGAATAGGTCTCTTCAACCAAACTCCAAAATTAAAGTCACCATCACTGCTGTTGTTTATCCGGTGGTTCTCTTTATTCCCAGTTAAGGTTGTCATTTGTTCTTGTCTGGGAACCTGGCCAGGTGGAATAGAATAAGAAGGGGTGGGACTCGATTCGTCACCACCACGCTGAAATATAGTATTCACTCTCTGGGAAAGTTGTTGTACTAGTTGTGAGAGTAAACCCACATTGGTGTTTAACTGCTCCAAGGTCATAGAAGGCGCCACAGAGTTCAAATCTGCCCCATTTACTGAAGACATGTTGTAAACCAAGAACCAAACTGAAACACTAGAACCAAAATTGAAGCAAAAATGTAGTGCAGTGTCACCAAACACGACCAGTAAGTAGTTCAGCAGTTCACCAAAGGTATTTATTAAATGAATATCCAAAATAGTTTTTCAAAGTGGTTCAAGCGCTTTCATCATGAATACATCAAAGACCTCATCAGAAACAATGAAACAAATTGTTCAAACATTTTTAAGGTATCCAAAAATTCATCACATGGTAAAAACCTACCAATAAAAGCCTGGCCATACATTAATTGATGAGTTCCTGTTACTAAAAAGAAAATTAGAGCATTTCTAGAGACAGCGAGGTACTGTGGAAAATGTGTGCCAAGTTCTAGTAAATGAGGCCAACCAGCCCCTTATCTTGAGGTAGTGATCAAAGGAGGTTACTAGGCTATTGACCTAGAGGTCATTTCAAGCCTTGGCATTTCATCCCAATATAATACCAATGACACTCTATTCAATACCCAGGATTGTATTTAATAATGGTTGCCCATGTCCAGGAGGGTTGTGGGCACTATCCCAGGTAAGAATTTAAGATGTCCCATCCACTCGTCCAGATTCCTTTTGAACAGTGTCATAGAGGTGCTCTGCTTCACATGAATTGGCAGTCTATTCCAAAGATGTGGCAGCCACTGGGAGACAAATATGTCCCTTCAGCATGTCTTATTCAAGTTGCAGACCATATTTAAGTCCCTGGAATGGGTGGCTCTGGTCCCATTTGATTTACGGATGTGCAGCAAATTGATTAGGTTTGGGTCAGAGATTACTCTGTATGACAGGGATAAGTCTCCCCTAAGAAATCTATACAACACTGAGTATAGTAACAGTGACTTTAGTCAGTCTGTGTAAGGCACGTGCTGGAGTCCCTTGATCGTCTTTGTTAGAAATCTCTGAGGTCTCTCCAACTGCTGCATGTGTATCTACAGTACATGCCAAAAGGGGTGTTATACTCAATTACGGACCTGATTAATGAGTGTATAGAGGGGTTATAGCCTCCTTTGCTCTAGAGGTGATGTCTTTGCTAATCAAGTGTGCTCCATAGAAAGCCTTCCTTACTACAGTAGACACATGGTGGTCAAAGTTAAGGTTGCATTCTACTAGTGATCCCAGATCCCGTACCACTTCATAGGTACATAGGGTATTGTTGTTAATTTGATAGTGTGAAGGGACATTGTTTTTACTGAAGGGAATGATGATGCCTTTCTTTACATTTAGTTTGAGACTGTGACGAAGACATCAGTTGTTGGTCTGCGTAAGAACCCCCTGAAGTATACTGATATAATTTGGGGATTCGATAATTCCATAATTGCACCCAGTTCACGGTTGACTGCAAACCTGGTCAGCCACAGCCCCGTAGTTTTGGCCTGAACTTCTGGGAATTATATACCAAACAGTAGGGGGCCCAGCACTGACCCTTGTGGCACCCCCCTGGTGATAGGTCTGCTGGTTGATGTGGAGTCACCCACTTTGATAGCGTGTGGCCGGTTTGTAAGGCAGCTGCCAGCCCATCTTACAACAAAGGGGTTTACATTCAGTTTGCTAAATTTATCAGTAATGCCTGAATGTGGGAATGTGTCGAAGGCCTTGGCCAAATCGAGGTACACTGTGTGCACAGATTTGTCCTCATCAATGGCCCTGGTCACAGTTTTGAAGATATCCTCTAGGTTTAACAGACAGGATCTGCTCTTGACGAAGCCAAATTCGGTTGGATCTAGGGTTTGGAGGTTGCCTATATCTTTATTTATGAGGTCCATGATGATATGTTCCATGGCCTTACAGATGAGGTTTGTCAGACTTATGGATGTTGTTAAGCCACCTTTGTGAAGGGGGATAACTGTTGCTTTTCTTCATTCTGTAGGAACATAGTCTGCAGTTAGGCTGTGACTGAAAAGGGTACTTAATGGTGATGCTAGTTCATGTTTTAATTTGTTTAGAAGACAGCCTGGGATGCTGTCTGGCCCCATAAAGGCTGTGTTTTTTGCCTTAGACAAGGCTTTACTGATCTGCTCTTCATATATGTAGGGTTATGGGGAGTTGGGGAAAGGTTTGTGATAAGTTTGGAGGGGATAAGGGAGTGAATTTTTGCCAGATCTGTCCACCAGCAGGCTTGCTATCACTGCGAGATTAGTATGTGTGATATCCTTAGTCAATAGTTCAGTACATGCTTGGGTCCTACTTTTTAGGTTGTGTACATAGCTGTAAAAGACCTTATGGTTATCCTTAGCTGTGATTGCTAAGTTTTTCTCAAAGTTATCCTTTGAGGATTTGATATGTTGTCTTATTTGCCTGTTGAGGCTGAGGAGGGTGCTTTTCCATTGTTGGGCCCTCACCTTAGTTTTCTTAGACAGCAACATTTTGCATTTGTTGCAAAGTTTGTTGATGCTGGTTGTCCAACAGGGTGACTTGTTTTTACTTGGGTCTGGCTTTGATTCTCCCTGGAACAGTTGAGTCAATAGAATTATACCAGTGACTGTACAGGGCTTTAGTGCAAGTTTTGGTGTAGTGACCACTTCCAGCAGGGACTGGGGCTTGGAATGCTTTTATACCTTCCCCTAGAAGGGTACAATTTGCCTTGGTGAAGGGAAGGAGAGAGGTTAGGACTGAAAAACTGGGCATAAATTATTGGGTGGAGAAAGGAGACTGCTAGTATTGTCACAGCTCCTCCCCTTTGGGGAGAGAACCCTGGGAACACCCAAACTTCCCGCTACCTTCCTGCTAACATCTCCCTCTCTGTATTGCCTTTCTAACATTTTGCTGTTTGTGATGTTCCCTGTTTCTGGTAGAAGAGTCCTTGCTTAGAAGGATATTTCATGTTATATTTGGAAATAATAAGGTGAGACATGTCCGACCAACTCAATATTTTTCTTTGTTCTCCAGTATTATAAACACTTTATAAGATGTGAGTTTTCAGAGTAACCCAGTAGCTAGCAGGGTATTAAGGAACAAAGTCTTCACAGCTGTAGGTAGGGACTGACTAGCCAAAAATGTCTCAGTCCTGGATGCTGCATCTACAGCATCATACTCACATTTTATGGCATGTTTTCCCAGTTGCAAAACAGCCTAAGTTGTCTTTAGGGATTTATCTGTCCTAGAGTTGTCTGATGATATTCTTCTGATACTTAAAAATATGGGTCTGAAGGCTAGAGTTGCTAAGGCAGTAATTTCTTCTCAAACCGGCCAGGCAATCTGCTACTTCTGCCACTGGGAAGAATATTCCTCCCTGAAGCCAATCTATTTCCCTTAGTACTTTCCAAGGACAATGCCTGGATCTACAATATAATTCTTATGAGTTTCCTGAACCCTATATAATCTGCCAGGCCTACTGGAAGCAGGAGGTTGGGAATCCAGCTCCAAGGATGCTGTCTCAAAAAAAATCCAATAGGGCTTTCTGGATTGGAGGAGCAGTCACTGGCTTTAGGACCCAGTTTCCCTTCTTAGGGTCTGAGGCTGATACTTGAAGTGCTCTTTAATAATTGAGAGAGTATCTCCAAACAACAAGTCACCTGTCTGACAGTCTGTGGCCAATTTGCCCTCATTATCTGTATCAAAACCAGGAAAAAGGAAGGCTGTGACCTATAGCCCAGTTCCTCTTCCTCATCAGAATCAGTAAATTGGAATCTCTCACTGGAGAGATTTCTCTCTTTCTCTTCAGTAGAGAGATGCTTAAAACAGTGGGCTACTCTGAAGATGGCTGCAGAGAAAGTGAAGTAAGCTCTCTGTCAAATTATTGAAACTCTAGGAGAGAAAGTCTGGCTGGGGGCAAGGGGAGCAGATCCATCCAGAGGTAGCTGTCTGGGTAAAAGGGGCACCAAAGATATGGAGACAGGAGTCTTTGGAGGACAGGAGAAACCAGAGACATTGGAATCTTGGAAAGACATCCCTGGATTCTGACTTAAAGTGCAGATGGCATATACCTGATCAAACAACTACAACAGCTGGAGAGGCCAAAAAGGATCTTAGGCCTTAAACACAGTTACTATACGGACAGACTCAATAAACTTCATCTGTTCTGAGTCTCTTATTGTCTACTTAGAGGTGATCTCTGCTTGACTTACAAAGCCATGCCTAACCCAGCCCTACTTGAAATGCTACACTTAAAAAAATCCCAATCCCCCTGACCACAAGCTCCAGAGATCATAACCTCATTACCACAATTAACAGAATGTGCTGGAGGGATGGGTTCATCTCCCAAAGACTGCCCATACTCTGGAATAAGCTTCCCATTCATGTCAAGTGGAGCACGTCGCTGGCCCTCTTCAAGAGAAACCTTGACGAGTGGATGGGTAACAGAATGTTCACCCCAGGGATCACTCCAGTTACCCTACTGGATAGGGGCACTGTGAAATAACATTGGGTAGCACAGTGCCTGGGCAATTTTTTGGGGTTATGCTTGTAAAGGCTCCAAGCCCATTAGCCTAGTGCACACCTATGAACCCATGAACCTATGACTCCAACTGTGGGGATATCATCCTTCACTTCTTTGACAAAGCAATTTTGTTTAGAGGTGGAATCAGGGATCCAGTGTTTTTGTAGCAGAACAAGGCCTGGTCTTTGGCAGAGGCAGGACTGGCTGTATGCAGAGGCCAATTAGGCCACCTAGGGTGCATGCTTGTAGGGGCACTCTTTCTACATTTAGTTATTTATTTATTTAGAGTAATTAAGTACACTATTTATTTGCTCAACTAAATGAATATGGCACCCTGTAAGAACAAAATATACCCACGGTGTGACAAGTGGGGAGATTCTCCACTTGACTTGACCATTCAAATCAAGCAATGTCATCACTCTAGACTTCAGCATTGCAAGGTCTGTGCTTGCAATGTTCAGATGTAAGTGTGAAGCTGTGTCACTCAGGCAGGACTGAAACTTTGCATCAATCAGTCACTAAAGGAGCTGTCGCACCACTAAGGAAGGTAAAGATAATAAATTCACTGGCCCTTTAATTACCCTTCTGTGATGAAGTACACCAGTGTATGGTATTCCACGTCTGTCAGATAAGACAACTGATTTCTTGGGAAGTGCAAGCTGAGGAATAGGTTCCCTGGTTCAATTGGTATATACCAGGCTAACAACTTCCTGGGCCTTTATAAGCCTAGCAGTGCAATGCAACCCAATTGTGTCCCAATGTATCATGGGTGCTTATTAGGCGGGGGTATGTTAGGAAATTTCTAGAGGTTATTGGGGGGTATGTTAGCTTGCGCATTACTGTCTGCCTCTGTCGCAGACATGAGGCCAAACCCGGGGTGAATTTCCAATTTACCATCCACTGGTCAAGCTTATGCTTAAACAGGGTTAGGGATGGGCTCTGTTTCACATGGATGAGAAGCCTGTTCCAGAGCCTGTGGATCCTCTGAGACACATACCTGTCTCGCCAATATGTCTTCTTTATGTCACAACCAAAATTTAAATCCTTAGATCAAATGTTTTTAATACTGTTCATTTTATGGATGTGTAAAAGTTCCATCAGAGTTGGATCACAGGATGCTTTTTATGGCAGACAGTAACCTCTAGGAGACCGAGTACAGAGATAGAGCTTTAAATGTGATCTGTATATGTGGTGAAGAGCCTTTGTGGACAATCTAACAGTTGCATTTGTCTGGTTAGATACATGCCAAAGACAGTGTTACACTCAATGATGAGTCTGATAAGGGCTGAATAAAACAGCCATTTCTTATTTATTTATTTTTTTATGTAATTAACATTTGTTAACAAGTCCAACTTGGAACAAAGCCAATTTTCAGCAGAGGCCCGGGGAGTAATGTTCCAGACACATGTCTTTGTAACGTGGGAGGAAACCGGAGCACCTGGAGGAAACCCACATGAACACAGGGAGGACATGCAGACTCCACACAGAAGGCACTCCAGCTGAGAATCGAAACAGAGAACCTCTTGCTGTGAGATGACAATGATACCGCTGCACCACTGTGTTGTCCATAAACATATGACTTTCTTTGACCTGAATGCCATGCCCTTAAGTATAAGTTGAACAACATACAATGATTTTCTTACTACCTTGGACACATGTTGGTCAAAGGCCAGATTACTGTCTACATATGTTCTCAGATCCCCGACTACTGGGTCAACTCTTGGGAGTGTTTTATCAAAGGAGTAATTAGCCTAGGTGGCAGTTTTCTCAAAAGGAACTATAATGCATTTCCTGGCATTGAATTTTAATTTGCGACTTTGGCACCAATCATTTGTCTGTGTCAGACCTCTTGTAAGATGTTTGTGTCATGATCATGAGGGGAATCTATGATATCTCCCAATTTGCAGTCACATGCACACTTAGCCGGCTAAAGGCCCTTTGCATTAGCCTTTACCTCCAAGAAGTAGATGCTATATAGTGGCGATCCCACCATGGAGCCTGGAGGTATCCTGTCGGTAGTCAGTCTCTTAGTGGCGGTGGTCTCACCAATTCTGACTTCCTTGGTCCTAGCTGTGATCCAGCTAGCAATCCAGCAAGTTATGTAGGGGTTTATGCCCAGTTCAGTGAGTTTGTTAATCATACCAGAGTGGGATAATGTATCAAATGCCATAGCTAGGTCAAGGTAGATGGTATGCACTGTTTTCCCTTCATCCATCACCTTGGTGACCTTCTCAAAGACATCCACCAGGTTTAATAGGCATGAGCATCCCTTGACAAAGCCATACTGGGTTGGGTCCAGTATCTGAAGATCGCCTCTGTCTTTGTTGGTCATTTCCATAATAATTAGTTCCATGGCTTTGCATATTAGACTAGTGAGATTATTTAGGACTCTAGTTTCCTGGGTCAGTTGATGATCCACCCCTGTGAAGTGGGATAACCAATGTAGTCCTCTAGTCTAATGGTACAAAGCCTGTTTTGAGGCTATAGTTAAAAAGTGATAACTGAAGTGGTCCTGATAGGTCACTTTTCAAGCTATTTAGGAGGCATCCCAGGATACTGTTGGGGCCCACTGAGGCTGTGTTTTTAGCCTTAATGAGCTCCTCTAGGACCTGCTCTCTGTTTATAGTTGGGGGGAGCCAGTAGGTATTTCATGGGGGAAGGTGGGGGGTGAAGTTTGAGGTGAATCTGTAAGCCATCAAATTTGCAATGTTACTCTGCTCAGCGAGGGAGGCATCACTGACTACCAGTTCATCATAGTGATGGGTTGTTGCCTTTGAGGTTTTGAACACAGCTGTGGAAAGCACTGTGATTGTCTTTAGCCAGTGAGGCTATCTCGACCTTATAACTGGCCTTGTTGGACTTAATTAGTCCTCTAAGTTTCCTGTTTAGTTTAATTAGAGAGCTCCTATCATTATGGGAGTTGCTCCTCCTGATTTTAGACATGATTTTTTTTTCTTTTGTTAAATACCCTACTAAGATGAGGATTCCACCAGTGTGGTTTGTTTTGGGCTTACTTTTAGTAGGTATAGGAGCCGCTATAAAGCCATTTACATGGTTGTACAGGGTCTCTGTAAACAATTTCTCAAAGTTCGCTTTGAACTTGGGGTTGGGTAGGAGCTTTTGACAAAGTATCACTTGAAAGGATGCAGTTTGCTTTGGAATAGTTCCTAACTGTTACAGGGTTACAGGGATTGCTGGAGTTACTAAGTTGATTTTTATTTTGAAGGAGACAGTTGTATGGTCCAACCTCACCAGTAAGGACCGGATATTGGGAAGGTGCAGCACTCTCCTATAATGGCGAGTACCAGGTTCAGTATATTTGAACCTCTGGTATGTGTGAACTATCTGGTCAAGGGTATTTGTGTTAATAAAGTCCAGGAATCGGTGTGCCTGCAAGTATGAAGAAGTGTATGTTTCTCGATCTACAGAGTGTAGATAAAGATTCTCATGAATAGGATATTTGATTTGTGTGTATATCACGAAGTTGAATGATAAAAAGAGCGAATGCTCTTATATCGAACACTAAAAACCAAAAGCACTGAATGTCAAACACGCGGAACAGTGATTTTTTTCCCAGGGAAAAAAATCACTAGGACATTTTCAGGAGTTTGCCATTTCCTCCACTGTGGTGCGATCTCAGAGTTGGTATATTTAAGTAGGGGGGGGGGGTTTGTGGCTTGTCTTTGGATTTGTTTTTTCTTTTTTTTTTTTTTTGCAGAGCAGCAATTTTTTTTTCCCAGGGAAAAATCACTGTTTCATGTATTTGACATTTACTGCTTTCGATTTTAGTGTTCGATATAAGAGTGTTCGCTCTTTTTATCCTTCATCTTCATGCTATAGACCCTTTGAATTAATGGTGGGTGTCTCCAGGAGGTATAGGAACAAGCTATGGTGTCTCCAGTAGGTACAGAAATGAGCTATGGGATTCTAGGGACATAAATGGTCACCTATAGCTTGCTAGGATATGGTATGGGACTTTTGTCTATGGTGATCTGCATGTAGATAAATGTCAAGGCATCATCCTGTTTAACCACGCAAGAGTTATGCTTGTTGCTAATGCAGATTGAGACTCCTTTACCTTATGTATGCCTGTGCAGCTATTGGTCTAAATGTGTGGAAGATACTGAAGCCTTAAACTGCCAGAGTACTTTCTAAGGATTTAAACCATCAGCTAGATTCAATAAAACCTACACGATTCATTTACACTGTGTGCCCATCTCGCCTTGATGCTCACACGGTAGCACACCATTTTGAATTTAATAAGCTGTACAGCCATGCATAACAAACAAGGTAAACACTGTGGCATGCAAATTACAGCATAAGTACCTGAGCTGTATGCTAATCAACCATCCAAGATGGAGGAGATATTCAACAAGCTATAAAGCAACTGTGTAGCCTCAGTGTTGGTTTTTCCTGCAAATTCCAAAACCTACTGAAAATCAGCCACGGAAAGGATTCTACACAGAAACAATGTTAGGGGCTGCTGTTGCTTTAATTTATGTGTATGTGCAACAGGCTGAAGTCTATGTTGCTGCTGCTCCAAACAGACTAAGGCCAAGAATGAGAAGAGTTTTCAGAACCCTGGTAACTTATTACAACCTATAAGATGTGGAAATTGTAAAACATTACAAGGTAGATACAGACACACTACAGGAACTCTGCAACTTCTGTTGTCCTCAACTCAGAACCAGGGCATACCGAGGGGAACCCATTGCAGTGGAGACAAAGGTATGTGTAACACTTAGAATCTTAGCTACAGGTACCTTTCAGAGACCAACAGGGGACATGCTGGGAGTGTCACAGGCATCAGCATCCAGTATCCTCCATCAATTCTGGAATGCTATGCTCCAACATGCTAGTGACCAAATATATTTTCCCTGTACTGCTGTGGATAGTGGCAGAAATATGCAGGAGTTCTACCCTGTAGCACACTACCCTGAAGTACCGGGTGCCATAGATTGCACACATGTAGAAATTAAGGCACCACCCAGGATCAGGGAAGGCTCTACATTAATACAAAGGGTTTTCGCTCTATTAACTGCAAAGTTGTGTGTAAAGCCAAGGGAATAATCTTGAATGTGTGTGCTGGCAACCCTGGCAGTTACCATGACTCATCATATCTGGCATACTTCCCAACTGTATCAGATGTTCACTGGGGGGATATCCCACACAGTCATTTCCTGGGAATGCAAGTTATGCACTGGAACCGTGGCTGATGACACCCATCAAAAATGCACACACACCTGCTGAAGAACATCATAATGAGGCAGACGCTCAAACTAGAGATATCATACAGCGTGTGTATGGGCTGCAAGTCACGGTTCTGGTGCCTAGATACATCTGTGGGAGCCCTGCAGTATGATACATGGAAATATACTGAAATATTCACAGTATGTGCCATGCTACACAACATCATCCTGCTTCAGCAGGATCAGCAATGGGAAGAAACATACAACCCACCACCATTGCCAGGGTCACCACAGCCACACACAGGTGAGGAGTCAGAGGAGGAAGCAGCAGCTGCTGAGGGTGTAGGTAGATGTAGGTGAGCTCAATATGCCCTTGCATTGGCTAAGAGACAGTGTATAGCACACTCACGCACCACCTAAGGGCCTAAAACCTTCCTACTTTGCAAATACATATAGTAACATTGATGCCAGACAACTCTCACAACCTTTCCTCCCCATGTATTGGCTGTGTACTGTTTGTACCCGACAGAGTCAGCCCTGAACTAAAACAGTTGCAACTGATGGACTTATGAGGCAAGTGTTGAACATGGAGTGTATTGTGTAGTAATATGAATGACTGGCATATTCTTGCATTTTGTTACTTGGTAGTGTAAGCAAGTAAAAGGTGGAAAATTTGTACAGAAATGACTTTAACATGTGACAGCAGAAACTTATTTGACCTATAAGTGTCCATTAAGTAGTAGGCCTATGGCAAAGATTCACAAAGTTATACCTCTCAAAAGTAGTGATGGTCACTACTTGCTGTCAGTTTAGCACCATACATTTGTACTGGAAAATAATTAAAGAGAGACGTTAGAAAGTAATGATATACATTGGAGTTTTAGACTTCACAACCCTCACAAATCATTCACAATAAAGTTGGAAAATGTTGATGCAATCAACTGTCTAACTTTCTAAGACCAATATAACTCAATAGTACAATTACCAGTTCAACACCACAAATGTAGACATAACAAGCACTAAGTCAGCTATGCACGTTGAGCATCAAATGCATCAAACACAAAGTTTATTTATCCCTGAATCCAAAAGATACAAAACAAGGATATGGCGCAGTTATCATCACTTGCACAGGGTGCGTGTGTGTGTAGGGGTTGGCAGGACCCTAGGCTGACACAAAAGGTCTATGGGTTAGTGTGAGTAAGAAAGCAAACCAGGCAGATATTTGGATAAAGCAACAAATGGCCAGTGAGACATAGTGAGTTTTAAGCTGCACGTCTGAACCATGTAACTGTTGTGTGTGTGTCTGTCGGGGTCCTCTTGATGAAATTGGTGTGTGACTGTCTGCATGAACACAGCCAAGCTCTGTGCCACCTCTACATCTTGGTATGTTAGACAGGTGTGAGCCATGCATGGTAGAGGTGGCAGCTCATCATTGTCATCCCAGACCATGAGAAGTGGCTCTGCTAGGAGATGCACTGGCACATCCATGCCCATGGTCAGATGCACTGCTGCTACCTGAATGTGACTGATGTCTGTTGGACGAACTCCCCACACGAGTACACCCAGGACCACGAAACCATGGCCTACCATGTCTGGGTGTGAACAGTCCACTCACTGATGGAGCAGTGGAAGTAGTGACACTATGAGAGCATGATCAAACACGGTCTCGTTGACTAACAGCAGATGATGTGGCTGACATACACCAATGTGGATGCCATCCCTATTCCAGCAGATGCTCCATCACAGACACTGCTTGTTCTGTATCACTCACCTGATTCACTGAATTAGCAACACAGTGGAGGCAGTCACACATGTCAGCCTGTGCCACATCTACAAATCTAAGCATTTGGCTAGAGCAGTAGCGCAGCAGTTTGCATTGTCACCTCACACAAGAGGTTCTCTGGTTTAATTCTCAGCTGGGGTGCCTTCTGTGCAGAGTCTGCATGTCCTCTCTGCGTTTGTGTGGGTTTTCTCCAGGTGCTCTGGTTTCCTCCCTCCCATTCCAGAGATATGCGTCTGGAGCGTTTCTCCCCAGGCGTCCGCTGAAAACTGGCTCTGTTTCAAGACAGACTTTCCTGGTAAACAAATGTTAAATAAATAAATTTCTCTGGAGCACCTATGGGAACATGCCTTGCCCTCCAACTGTCCAATATCTGAGGACTCATGGAATGGGTAGGCGTAGGCCTATTGGATGTTTGATAGAATTTCAGGGCACAGCTATATGACAACCCCAGTGTCAGATTCAACCTCTGCACCCCCCCCCCCCCACTGTGCCTATGTTTGGCCACCATCATCATCTCAGAGTCTCCTGATACTCTGACATCAGGTGGTAGAGGTCCCACACTTCCACTGTCAGGATCACCTGTGATAATAAGCAACAGATGCAGGAAAAAATAATACCTAAACTACTATACTCCAATAAATGCTAAAAAGGTAACAGTGCTGCCACTATTAGACAGTACAGCAATACACCCAACAGTCCTGACATCAACATCACACACTAATATATTTATTTGAATTGCTCATCAGTACTGACATAAAAATGTTTGGCTTATCATGTGCAGATGATGGGATCCTCTGCATGCCAGATGGTCCTGGAAGAAGTTAAGCAAAAGGTAAGGAAAACATCATCACAAGTAACAGTAACATAGGGGGTAATACCTTTTCTCATTTATATATCCATTAACTATACTTTCAACAAGAACTTGGAAGACAACTTCAGCCTAAGCTAATCAATCAGAATGTGTTAAGTGTAGCAATCTTCAATCCTCCCCCACAAAAAAATATTGTGAAACAGAAGTAACACATTGATTTAAACTGTTTTACTGTACAACAATATTCAACAATTGAGATACAAAAGCCTACCTGGAAGCTCTTCCTGGGACATGCTTACTCTCCCTGAAACAATAGCACCAATGTCAAGGACATGCTGTTCTGCACTTTCCTGGGAGTTGACTGGATCTCTGACAGTGAACAGGAACTCTTAATTTGCTGTTAGTGGTGGCTCTGTAGCAGTCCCCCCTCCAGTACCCTTCTGATCATGGCCCACTGCAGATGCTCTCTTCCATGCAGATGAGATCATGTCAGTAGCCCTGTGGCATGCTTGGTCATATGTCCTGCCGTGGCCACTGACTGCATTAACATCTACAACAATCTGCCAAATCTGCATTCAGACTGACATATCTCCACATCCCCTCTCAAGCAGGAAGGCACCATGTTGCCGAAAAGCATCAATAATGACCTGATTCTCAAGGCCAGTGAAGAGTGTTTTTCAAGGACTGAGATGCCTGGGTGGCATAGTCCTATGTGTCCTAACAGACAACAGAAGGATAATACACATAACTACAAAATAACTGTTCCCAGACAAAACAGAAAAGGTAACATTTCTGTATTACCCACTGGAGAAACATAAAACAGTCTAGAGATTTGAAATAAGAACAGAGCTGGATGCAAAAAAAGGAAAGTAACAATAGCAACATATCCGTTGTGCCATAACAGAAATGCAGTTTTACTTCCCCCCAAAAAGCACAGGCAAATGACACATTTTGCTAACAAACCATCTTTGAAATGCTAAAAGTGCTATGAAATGAGTTGTCCTTGAAACATGTCTACAGATTTAGCATAGAACATTCAATTTTAAGGTATAGCCAATCGTGTATACCTGTGAAATGCCCTGACAGACATGCCCATGCCATCAGTACACTTCTAACTAATGCATACAGATAAAAGTATAAAAGCTTTTGCTAATCAAAAACAAGAAGTTATGTACTCACCATAACGTTCGATGCATGTAGTCCATCTTGTCTCACATTCTTACCCGTGGGTTCGGAGCCGAAGGTCGGCTCCGACTCGGTCATACTTTTAGCTCAAAGTCTTTCTACTGGCTGGGCTAAGATGGTATCCCATGCTGCACTGCTCTCTATCCCCAGATCTAGTTTGCTGCGAGCACCAGCACTCATTCTCCACGCATAACAACACCTAAGAAAGGAAGAACAAACCAAGAACGAAGGGAACTCTGAAACCAGGCCTAACCTCCAGATCCTCCAGGACGGGGGAAGGTGGGGGGGTAAGTAAGAATGTGAGGCAAGATGGACTACATGCATTGAACGTTATGGTGAGTACATAACTTCTTGATGTTATGTAGTCCAATCTCACCTACATTCTTACCCGTTGGACAGCGTCCCCAGCACCTAAATCCTGGGAGGCTCAGTGGAAAATACTCCTGAGCACTGTGGAACCAAAGGAAGACCTGCCTCTAGATATCACATCTAACTTGTAATGAGTAACAAAGGTGTGAGGAGATGCCCAAGTAGCGCAGCACAAATATCATCCATAGACAATCTAATCTGATAGGCTGTAGATGTAGATACAGACCGGGTAGAGTGAGCCTTCACTCGGAACAGTAAATCTCTTCCCCCTGAAGTATAAATGAAAGAAATACAACTGGAAATCCACCTGGACAATGTGACTTTGGAAACAGGAGACCCAATTCTGTTTTCCAAAAATGAAACAAACAACTGATCAGATTTTCTGAGGTACTTCATTCTATGCAAATAAAATCATAATTGTCTGTGCACATCCAACTGATGAAATTTGAATTCTGCCTTGTTTGAGAACTGAGGAAAAAACACTGGCAATTTAATGGATTGGTTAAGGTTACTAATTTATCACTACTTTGGGAAGAAAGGAAGGATTTGGTCTGAGAGAAACCCTGTCCTTATGAAAAATCAAATAAGGAAGTTTGATTGATAAAGCTTGAAGCTCCGAAACATGTCTGGCTGATGTGATGGCTACCAAAAAGATAGTCTTTCAAGTTAAGAATTTTAAATCACAAGTGGCTGCAGGCTCAAAGGGGGGTGAAGTAAGACCCTGTAGAACAAACTTTAAGTCCCAAGTCATAACAGGTTCAGAGACAGGAGGACGAAGCAACAAAGTGCCCTTCAGGAAAGCCTTACAGAGTCTATGTGCCATTAGGCTAGGTTTGTCTGCGACATGAAAGGTAGAAATCGCCGCCAACTGGACTTTAATGGTTGCAGCAGCTGAACCCTGGTTGAAAAGCATAGAAAAGAACTCCAATACTGATGAGATTGGAGCTGTGTAAGGGTCCATCTTTTTGGCATGTGCCCAGATGTAAAACCTCTTCCATTTGCTGTAATAAATCTTCCCGGACGAAGGCTTATGAGAGGAAGATAGAATATCAACCACCTCCGGCGAAAATTGGTGAAGCCTAACTAATGATGGAAGTGGAGTAGCCAGGCTGTCAACCGGAGGGTCTGAAGAGAGGGATGGAGCTGCCCTGATATGTGAGTCAGTAAGTCTGGTTGTGGGTCTAGAATCCAAGGAGCGTCCATGAGATAGGGATGGAGAAAGGGGAACCAAATTTGACGAGGCCAGTGTGGAGCAAATAGAATCATTTTGCTTCCCAAGGATTGCGCTTTCTGAATAACCTTTGACAACAAGGGAACAGGAGGGAAGGCATATAGTAGACTGGAGGGCCAATCCCTGAGGGGGGATAAGGGTGAAGTAGCTGCTGCATTTGGCATTGAGGGGGCTGGCAAAAAGGTCGCAGCAAGACTGAAAAGACGGAAATCTGCTCCGCAACTTGACAGTTCAGGGACCACTTGTGAGGCATCAGAATAGCTCTGCGTAGCCTGTCTGCGATCACATTAGACTTCCCCGGAATGTGCGTTGCTACCAGAAAACATTGGGAAGACACTGCCCACTGCCACACTTGCATGGCCTCTCTGCAAAGGGGATACGACTTGGTTCCTCCCTGTGTGTTCAGATACCATACCACCGACATATTGTCTGAGTGGATTAAAATAGTCCCGAGAGGAAGAAAGCTCTGAAGTGCTTGCAACGCTCGTAGTACTGCTCTCATCTCCAGGACATTGATATGCAGATGCATCTCGTGCTCTTGCCACATGCCTTGGACTGTCCTGCCTAGATAATGCCCCCCCCCCCACCAATCTGGGAGGCATCCGTGGTCACCATGGCAACCGGATGCGTAGGAATGAAGGGCTTTCCCGCATTGAGGTTGCCGGTGTGAAGCCACCAACTGAGATCCTGTTTGTACCTGTCTGTGAGTAGAATAGGGTGAGAAAGTGGAAGACGTTGAAGAGACCACTGGGTGAAGAGTAGCCACTGAAGGAGCCTCATATGTAACCTTGCCAGGGGGACTAAGATAATCGTAGCAGCCATTGTCCCCAAAAATTGGAGGAGCAGTCTTGCCTTCACTCTTCTCAGAGGGAGTAAGGCATAAACCTGTTGTTGTAGGACTCTGATTCTTTCCTGTGGTAGAAATGCCTGCATGATACTGTGTCTAATTCGGCGCCTATAAAGGTGATATGCTGTGAGGGCAACAAGGCAGATTTTTCCCAGTTCAAGGTGATGCCCAACTGTTGACATAGGTTGATAGTAGCATCTCTGGTCTGAAGTAGCAGATGCCTGGTGGTGGCAGTAAGGAGCCAGTCATCCAGGTATGGAAACACTTGGAATCCATGACGTCTCAAGTGAGCAGTCATCACTGTCATGCATTTGGTAAACACCCTGGGGGCTGTGGTGAGACCAAAGGGCAGGGCTCGAAACTGAAAGTGACTGGCTCCCAGCCGGAACCGTAGGTGACTTCTGGATGCCCTGTCCATCTTTATATGGTAATAAGCATCCTTGAGGTTGATGGAGCACATCCACACTTCTTTTCACAACAATGGGAGAACAGACTGCAACGTGACCATTCGGAACTTGGACTTTTGCACATGGGTGTTCAATCAGCTGAGATTCAAAATGGGTCTCAGGTCCCCTGTCCTTTTCGGCACCAAAAAGAATCTGGAGTAAGTCCCTAATCCAATCTGGTCGAAGGGGACATGTTGGATGGCTCCTTTTTCTAGCAGCTTTGAAACTTCTGAAGCTGTGGAATCCCTTTGACTAGGTGGAACATCCGCGATTTTCTTGACTGAAGGGGGATTTGACGAGAAGGGAATGACATATCCTCCGGAAATTATTTGTAGAACCCATTGGTCCTGGGTGATATCTTGCCAGGCCTCCGGGTATAATGAGATTCGACCCCCGACTGGCTTCAGAAATGTACAGTCGGGCCTCCCATCAGGAGCGGCGGTAGGGAGAACCACCAAAGGAATTGTGGTTTCTCGAGTTGCAAGGGCCTACTCTGCCCCTAGGGCGGCATCTACCTGAATAACTACCCCCTCCCCTGCCTCTGGAGGGGGGCTCACCTTGTGCACCGGGAAAAAAACCTATGTGATTTCTTGAACCACATCTTTCCACCCCTCTGGGCCTTGGGATAAGGCCTAGAGGGAAGGGAAAAATGGACTCCTACGGCAGACAGAGTTTTTCCCTCCTGCTCGCACCTAGTGAGAGTGTCTTTCACCTTGGTTCCGAACAAAGAGGAACCATCAAATGGGGCGTCAGTGAATGTAGACTTGAAGGCCTCCGCGAAATGACAAAAGCGCATCCAGGCCTGTCTCCTAAGAGCGACTCCTGAAGTTGCTGCACTACTCGCTCCCTCTGCTGCGTGGGAGATCGGCCTCTTGGAGGAATTTGCAATAGAATTGAGGGTAGACATCTGAGCGTTGACCTTCTGAGCCACCGCCTCAGAAACGTTACCCATTAGAGTATCTCCAAGCTCCTTTAGGAGATCTCTCTGGAGCCATGTAAAGTGTGATAAGTAATTCAGTGACCGCAAAGTAAAGGCCGCTGAAGAAAAAGTAAGCTTCCCATACCGGTCCATAGTCCTACACTCCTTGTTAGTGGGATGGACGGTGGAAGAAGTCTCAGATAATTTCTTCTGGGTGGCCGCTGCCACCACCATGGCATCCACAGGGACTCCCTTGGATAAAAAGTCATTATCAGGAGGAGCAGACAAAAATTTATTGGGTCTCCTGAGGACTGGTTCCACAGAGTCAGGGGTTTCCCACACCCTTCGACAAATCAGATCCAAAAGCTCGTCGAAGGGTGGAGACACCCAGGAGGCAGAGGGCTGAGCACCAAAGGCCTTCAGGAACACAGACTCCTCTTCGGAGGGGGCTTTGGATGGCCAGTCACCTCTTTGCTTCAAAATCTCTAGTATGTCAGAGAAAGAAACATCCTCAG
The DNA here is from genome assembly GCF_019279795.1 of Protopterus annectens. NCBI lineage: Eukaryota > Metazoa > Chordata > Ceratodontiformes > Protopteridae > Protopterus > Protopterus annectens. The sequence goes on from NC_056745.1 coordinate 1,224,108,499, forward strand.
AGGATGACTTAGGGGACCCCTCCGATTCCTCGAGGTCAGTGTCTGACGAGAGAGACTCATCTTGGGAATCTATGTGCTTCCTCTTGCACGTTTTCTTTCTGGGTGGCTCCTCAGGCAAAAACTCTGAGGGGCCCTCAGAAATATGGGGACCACTCGTGGGGGTACCCTGAGGCCTTGGGGCTCCACTGTCCAGAGATAGAAGGCAATCAGAGACCTACACCGGTGCTGTAGGGGACAGAGTGACCGAACCGTATGATGCCACTGACGACCTGGCCAGCGCGCTCCGTATGGCCTCAAAAGCTGGTCCTCCCAGATCCGAAGATCAACCAGCCTCCAAAGCCAAGACAGGAGTCAGGCTTCCCCGCGCTGAAGCACCGAGAGGGAGGCTAGGAGCCGAGAGGTGTCCAGAAGCCTCTCCCTCAGGTCTGACCAATGAATCCTGAGTCCTGAACCCCGTGGATGGCGCCGACGGGGTTGGAGCTGATGTCGGAATGGATAAGCCAGAAGGGGCTGTTGGAACTGACCTAGGGACATCACATGAAACCGAGCACTCCGGCTCTGAAAGCTGGGATGCACTCGGAGGAGGAAGTATTGATGTAGGTTGAGGGACCGGCTCCTGGGCCAACTGGGTCGGAGCCAAAAACAATTTTGCCAGTACCGGTAACTGAAGAAGTCTCTGCATCACTCTATCGATGTCCACATCCGATAAGGTCCTGGAGGATTTGGAGGATATGGAAGGAGATTGAGACCTCCTCTCTGAAGGAAACCTGCAAGGAGGAGATACCGGCCTAATGCTAGGCGACCGGCTCTGAACAGGCTCCAAGAAAATTGGAGCCGAAGCAGGTTCCATAACCACTGACACTTCCTGCGGCCCCGAGAACAATGGAGCCAAGGATGTCGTAGAAGATTTTGCTGTTTTCTCCAGCAGCTCCAAGGATACTGATGGAGCCAGGGATCGCTTTTTTGCCTTGGAAGATTTAGCTTTTGATGGAGAAGCCTTAAAGCTGGAAGCACTCTCCAAACTCTCCTCGAAGGAGGGTTTCAGAAGTCCCTTCAAAATCAATTTGTTCTTCCTTTCCTGAAAAACACATGGGCTAAAGGCATGACAAAAACTACATGATTCCTGGAGGTGAATCGCTCCCAGACAGTACACACAAACAGAGTGTCCATCAGTGATGGACATCTTATAACTGCACTTGGAGCACTTCTTAAAGCCCGAGGGCTTATGCTCCTTAGTATCTTTAGACAAGTTACCACAAACACCAAGTAACTAACTCAAAACTAGACCAACGGTCAAACAACCACAAGCGCGGGAACAGGACAAACAAACAGTACACCACAAAGACCTCTAACTAAAACGGTCCTTAGACACAAGTACAGGGGGAGAACTAATTCCTCTAATTTAAATGGTTTTAGCCCAAGGTAAAAAGTTAGCACACAAGGAAAGCAAGGGGACAGACTAGGTCCTCTAACTGAAATGGGCCTAGCCCATTGGAAACAGCTAGTGGGATGCCAAGAACACGCTATAAGAAACAAACAACTTTTCCACAACACAGTCAAGAACACACAAATAGCTATGAAAATAGCTTTTTTGCAAAAAACTTCTCTGTTATAAAGAAGAAAAGGTACTTAGCCACAGCCAAGTGCGAGACCACATCCGAGCTACACGAGCGGCAAACGAGATCTGGGGATATAGATCAGTGCAGCATGGGATACCATCTTAGCCCATGCAATAGAAAGACTTTGAGCTAAAGGTATGGCCGAGTCGGAGCCGACCTTCGGCTCAGAACCCACGGGTAAGAATGTAGGTGAGATTGGACTACATAACATGTACAGTTGTGTACACTTACCATAAATATAGATGTTCAAGTGTATTCACTGTTGCAGTCATCACAATTGGGTTATCTGCTTGCAGTAGCCATCAGTTGGCCTGATTAACAAAGTCTTGGGTCCTGCGTCAGTTGCTGTCTCTTCTTCCATGACGTCAGGTAGTCAGGGGTATAAAACATGCAGCCGATGCCATTACATCAGTTTTTCTTGCCCAAGATATCAGATGCCCCCTTAATGGGAAAGCAATAAAAAAAAAATATATATATATATACATATATATATATATATATATATATATATATATATATACACATATATATATATATATATAAAGTTATATCTCCAACAAAAAAGCAAATACATCAAAAAGCTTTTATGCATAATAAAGGAGAGTAGAGGTATAGCCAAAAGAAGTCAGGGGGCTGGAAGGAGGGTAACCAGGAATGCAACAGTGAATACACTCGAACATCTACATTTATGGTAAGTGTACACAACTGTACTATGTTCTTTGTGTTTCACTATTGCAGTCATCACATTTGGGTAGATTCCCAAAGCTAAGGATGGGAGGAGGAATTTAGATAGCATTAAGACCAGCTATAAAGCCCTGCAAAACTGTAGTGGCAAAGCCAGCTCTTGATTTAGAGAAAATTGGCAAGTGGTAATACTTGGTGAAAGTATGTACAGAACTCCAGGTAGCAGCTTCTAGGATGTCCCTGGTAGGGACACCTCTGAGAAAGGCTGTAGAGGTAGATGCAGCTCTGGTTGAATGGGGTCTGATCCACTGTGGGATAGGTTTTCCATGGTGCTTATAACAGAAATTAATGCAATGGCCTATCCATTTAGAAATGGTTGCTTTGAAATAGCCTTCCCCTCTGCCCCTGCAGCAAATGCCACCAGCAGTTGTTCAGACTTCCTTTGAGGTTTAGTCCTGTCCAAGTAAAATCTAAGTTGTCTGTGTACATCTAAGGAGTGCAGTATCCATTCCCCTTTGTTCTGTGGATTAGGAAAGTTTGGCAAATGAATGGACTGATTAACAGCCACACTGGAAACCACCCTGGGCATGAAGGCGAGATTGGTTCTGAGGGACACCCTGTCCGCATGAAAGATGATGAAAGGCTCCACTGCCATAAGGGCCTGTAATTCAGATACCCTTCTTGCTGAAATGATTGCTAAAAGGAAGGCTGTTTTCCAAGAAAGGAATTTTAAATCTGCACTTGCAGCTGGCTCGAAAGGAGGAAGAGTGAGTTTCTCCAACACAAAGTTAAGGTCCCAGGCTGGAGTTGGGGCCCTCCTGGGAGGTCTTAAGTTTTTGGTCCCTCTGAGGAGCTGCTTGAGCAGTGGATGAGAGAAGAGGGGTGGTTCTGTGTTATAATGAGCTAAAATGTCTGAGGAGTGAATTTTGATGGAGGAAAAACAAAGGCCCTTGTGAAGCATCTCAGTTAAGTACTGAAAAATCTGAGGTAAGTTGGGTGCTACTGTGCCCATCCCTTGTGAATAGTTCCAGGCACAGAATCTTTTCCATTTTTCAGCATAAGATTTTCTAGTACTAGGCCTCCTTGCCACTAAAATGATATCCAACACTTGTTTACTGAGGGATGGTAATGGAGAGATTAGGTAATTAACCAGGCTGCTAGGTTCAGGGTTTAAAGTTGAGGGTGCAGAAGCTGGTTTTCCTGCTGTGACAACAGGGTAGGGGTCTGAGACAGGTGCCATGAAGCCAGCAGTGACACGCTGCGCAAGAGGGGTTACCAGTGTTGGCGTGGCCAGTCTGATACAATAAATATCATCCTTGGTTTGTACTGTTTAATCTTTAGTAGTACTTTAGAGAGGAGAGGCAGAGGAGGAAAGGCATAAACTGATAGGTTTTTACAGCTGAAGGACAGAGCATCCACTTTCCAAGCTTGTTTGTGGGGAGTCCTTGTGCAAAATTTGTCCAATTGATAGTTCTGGGGGGAGGCAAACAGGTCCATATCTGGGCTTCCCCATTTGTTTGTCAACATGTTGAAAGTCTTTGGTTCCAGTTTCCACATGTGTGGGTCCATGAGGTTTCTGCTTAGTCCGTCTGCCAGTGTATTTAGCTTTCCTGGTAGGAATTGAGCCTGTAGATGTACTTGGTAGCGCAAGGCTGTGTTCCACAGCACCATGACTAGTCTGCAGAGGGGGTAAGAATGCTTACTTCCCTGCTTGTTTATGTACCACGTAACAGTGGTGTTGTCCATTTTTATCATTAATTGTTTTGGAAGAATGTGGTCCTTGAAGGCTGTCAGAGCATTCTGTACAGCTAACATTTCTTTTTTATTGATATGCAGGTGCATCTGACTTGGGTTCCATTTGCCCTGAATGCACTTCCCTGTCAGGTGAGCCCCCCCATGCATAGTCTGATGCGTCTGCTGTTAGGGTTTGGGCGGCAGGAGGTAGAGTGAATGGTAGTCCCTTGTTCTGATGGCAGGTCTCTGCCCACCAAAGGAACTCTAACCGTAGGCAAGGTATGATAGGAATCAAAGCTTCTAGATCCTGAGAATGTTGACACCATAGGCTTTTTAGATACCATTGTTGTTTCTTCATATGCAGTCTTGCATATAGAATTAGAAGAATGCAGGGGCTTACCTTCATAACAGCGAAACACAGTGGTGCGATTGCTCATATGAGCAAATCATAACCATGAAACTTAAAACAGCGATAGGTGTAAATGTTCGAAAATCAGCAAATCGAAAAGCCGATTCACTGATTTTCGAACATTAATGTCGAAAAAAAAAATAGATAAAGTGCAATGCAGGGGGCAAGCCCCCCTGCACCCCTCACACACCCCTACTTTATTATTCTAACTCCGAGATCACACTACAGTGGGGAAAGAAACCATTTCCCAATCCCCACTACAGTGCAATCTGCCCCAGAATGTCGAATGTGCAATGAGCGAATCTCACTGTGCATTCGCTCATTGCGCATTCAAACCTTTCTTGGTTCGGTGTTTGCAAACTTTGCAAACTGCCTTTCGGAAAATTTCTGTTCGCCCTTGTGCAATACGCACATGTAAAGATAAACCGAATGCAGGAAGCCATGAACCCCAAGGCTTGCAGTATTTGCCTTGCAGATAGCAGGGTTTTTGTGGCCATTAATTTGAAGTAGGTTGTCAAATGAGTTTGTTTCCCTGGCGTGAGGAAAGACATCTGGGAAGTTGTATTCAAGCTTGCTCCCAGGAATATAATTTGTTGACAAGGTACCAGGTGTGATTTCTTTTTGTTTATGGTGTACCCCAGATAAGTTAGCACCTTTTGTATAAATGCCAGATGATTCAAAAGTATGTCCTGGCTTTCTGCCTGAATTAGACAATCGTCCAGGTATGGGTATATCAGAATATTTCTTTGCCTGCAAAATGCAATGACTGGAGCTAGGCACTTTGTGAATACCTTGGGCGCAGTAGATAAGCCAAAGGGCAGTGCAGAGAACTGATAGTGCATGAAGCCTGCTTTGAAGCATAGGTATCTTCTGCAAGATTCTCTGATTGGGATGTGCAGGTAGGCTTCCTTTAAATCAAGTGGTGCCAACCAGGCATCTTTGCCTAGCATAGAAAGCAACTGATGAAGAGTTAGCATCTTGAATTTTGGAATCACCAAGGTAGACAGGTCTAGGATAGGACGCCATGAGTTGTCTTTTCTGGATACCAGGAAAAGTCTTGAGTAGAAACTTGTCCCTTTTTCTCTTCTGGTACAGTCTGAATAGCCTTTATGCTTAAGAGAGAGAGTACTTGCTTTTGAGCCTCTGCCCACTGATTTGGGGGTAGATCTGGCCAACCGTTTGGGGTTTGTAATGTATGGAAGTGAAATCTGTATCCTTGGGAAACTATACTTAAAACCCATTTGTCCTGGGTAATTAGTTCCCAGTTTTGTGCCTGCAGAGCAATCTTTCCCCCCAAAGGGGCAGTCAGTTGAGATGTACTTGGAAGTTTTAAAGTTAAGTCACTGAGACAGTTTACCATAGGAGGGAGTTTTACTACTCCCAGATTTGGAAGTGGGAGCCTCCCACTGCTTAGTCCTATGCGTACCCTGGGACTGAAGCCTGGGTGTTCTGCTGGATCTGGGTTTGGACTGAGAAGGCCTGGAAGAGGCAGGAAAGGACCAGTTCTTAGAGGGCCAATGCCTACTAAATCTTGGAGGATGTACTTGTAGGAAATCTTTAACAGTCTGCATATATATTAGCTTTTTCCTCCATCTTTTTGAGAACTTATTCTGCCTTGTTGCCAAACAGGTGGTCCTGATTTAAGGGAGCATCCAGTAATTTAGCTTTAACATGATCTGGCAAGGATTGCTCCTTAAGCCAAGCATGCCTTCTAAGTACAGACCCAGTGACAGCGGCCCTGCAAGATGCTTCTAGTGAATCAAAACCACATTGCAAAGTATGTTTTCCAACCTGTTCAGCAGAATGCATGAAATCCTGTAAATCCTAATTTTCAGCACAATCAGGAATCAACATAATTTTCTGTTTAACAATCCAATAATATGCTGCTGATACTTTAACATATGAAACTGGCAGTTTAAGGCCCTAATGGCCAAGGTTGCAGAAGTGTATACCTTCTTACCTCATCTATCCAGCGCCCTTGGAGTCTCTATCAGAGGGGGTAGGATTTTTGGCAGTAGTAGCCTTAATGCCCTTGGATCCACGTGAAATGGTCTCAGATTACGCAGTAGAATTTTTGAAAAGGAAATTGTGAGAGTCGGGAACCCTGTAATATCTATCAGGTTTTCTGGGAGCAGGAGGCAAAGAGCCAGGGGCCAAGCTGGATTCTGAAAAGGCATCATCAGCAATGTCTAGTACAGGAGGGATAGCTAAAGGCCTGTGCTGGGGCAGGAGAAAGAAATCCCTAAGCCTCTTTTTTGAATCAGAGTAATCCTGATTTTCTGAATGAAAATGCTCCCAAGAGTATGCAAGGTTTCACCAAAATAAAAATCCTCTGGGGGGGGGGGGGGGGTCAGAGGGAATACAGTCCTCAGCATCAGAATCCTCATAGGTATATAAGGGAAAATCCTGGTCATCAGAGGAAACAGAAATTTCAGAATCCTGGTTAGAAGTATCATAAGCAAAATCAGTCCTAAGTCTCTTAGAGGGGGAAGGTTGGTTTCCCCTGATTAAACTAATAAGGTCTTCAGCCATTCTTATAATTTGTTTTTTAGGCATAGAGGCCTAACCATGTGGTCTGAGCGTCAGTTTTCTAGGCATGGTTCGAGTTTTAGGCCTTGAAGAAGAAGTTGGGGTCGGTTTGATATGCAAGTCAGTAGGGCTGAATACACCCTCAGAAGCCGGTGCCTGCACAGAGGTTCTGAACCTATCCAAGGTAGAGACATCCACAGGCTCCACAGTTGAAGCATCTCGCGGCATACCGGACTCCGAATGGGTCTCAGTAGAGGCCTGCGAATTTGAAGTAGTGGGTATCAGATGCTGCAAAAGCACCTCACTGAGTACCGGTGAACTGGTGACTGGCTTAGGAGAAGCATCGGCGGCAGCTTTGGACCTAGGTGGCCTGTCTCTGTCTTTATCTTTGCATTTTTTTCGGAATGTCGGTAGTCGGGTGGCTTACCGAAGACATATCTGGATAACTGAACTGAGTACCAAAATATTTAGAAGCGAAAATTTACCGACAACGGATAGTTTGTTTAAATAAGGCACAAAACCGACAGCGAGGTACGTCGTGGTCACGGCCTAGGCAAGGAATACAGTACAAATGGAAATCTTTATGAGGTATTTGTTTTCCACAAAAAATACAATTATTTACTTTTACTGATATCAGTTTAGAGCAAGAAAAAGTTTCCCCAACAGGGTACTTAGCTTTAGTTGAAGACTTCGGTTCTGAAACTCGAAAATGAAAATTTCAGGAGTCGGCCAACCGGCACTTGCGAACTGCTTCTGCTTTGGGCACTGCATGGCAAGAAAGACTGATATAATGGCGTTGGCTACATGTTCTATACCCTTAACTACCTGACATCACAGAAGAAGAGGGAGCAACTGATGCAGGACCCAAAACTTTGTTAATCAGGCCGACTGAGGGCTACTGCAAGCAGATAACCCAAATGTAATGACTGCAACAGTGAAACATGAAGATTATATATATATATATATATATATATATATATATATATATATATATATATATATATATATATATATATATATATATATATATATATATATATATAAACTATTATACAGATTGTTCTTAATTACATTCCAGCATATGCAGTATGTAGCTGACAAAATGCAAGCATACCTTCTCAAGTTCAGTTATCCTCTGTGCAAATATAATCAAAAGTAGCCTCTTTTCTCTGTTCTCCAAATAAACAAGTCTACTTGCCTTCAGTTTCCTAGCTACATGGTTGCTTTTTTCTTTTTATGGTGTAGATTCGAGGCTGGTAGCATGGTGAAGATGCAAATCAGGTGTGAATTCATTAGAATTGCTGAATCCCAAATACTTGGCTCCATGTAGCAGGTGTAAATATAGTGCAGGCACTTCCTTACTGTTTGTTTTTAATGGATTGCAACTGTGAATGATCATTGGTTGGGAGAAGGAAAACACAACAGTACTCCAGGCTGCCCTATATGCAATGGGTGTATCAGGTTAGACTTACAAAGTGTTAGATGTAATTTTGTCAAGGTTGGAAAAGTAAGTAAGCAGCACCCAATTCACAGGTTCTGTTCATTAACATCCAACCTCCAGTTCATTTGTTGACAACTGCATATGATATTATTGCCATTTAATATAGTCACACATTTTAAGGACAATGTTATACAATGTCTTACAAACTGCCTGTCTCAGATGACTGGTCAGACAAGAGAAGAATGACCAACAAACACAGACAGGGAAGACAGAGATGTACATCTGCAAGCAATAGTCATGACGGGTTTTATGATCACTTAGTGCATTACATCCAAAAATAATAAATGTACAAATAACACTTGTATGTTTCATATTACTGTAGATGATGTTGCAGTTCGTTATATGCAAAATTATTTCAGTTCCTTGCTGCAAAGCTGTTTCTGTTGCAAAGAGGGATAAAGAACCCTTCCTGTTTTCTGAAGGTTCATTGGAGTGAGAGTTCAAATCCAGACCTATGTAGAAATATCTCATGTATCATATTCTAATGTGTATGTCATAGATTGCTTTTCCTGATTTCAACTACTTATCCCTTTTTTCCCTTTTTTTTTTTTTGGCCAGTGTTTGTGTGATGCACCGCTTAGCACAAACACGGGAAAAGGAGAAATGTGAATGTCAGGTTTGGCTGTGCTTATCTCATTTGCATGAAACGTGGCATGCACAAACTGGACTAGTGGGCCACCCAGGAAGCACACAGCTCACCTGCAAACAAGGCATCTGAAAAAGGGCAAAGGGAAAAAACAATAGCAATTTCTGAATTTCATTGCACAAGTGCACTTAGTGACATTGCGTGGCAGTTATCAGGGTTCCCTAGCAGCTACAAACATTGAACACCTGCAGACAAGACTCAGACAGCCAATAATTGAAACCGGATACATTCTATTAAACCTGTTGGGCACAGTGCAAACTCACTAAGTGGTGTTGCATGGCAGTTAACACAGAGACCTTAAGAATGATTAGGAAATTGTATGTAACTAGTCCTGTGGCAGGAGGTATATATGTAGGGCTGCAGTACAGACGGTCTTGGCTTTTAGTACACGGTATGCAACCTCTTTTTGCTGTTGTGACAGTGCAGTTTATAGCAATGAACTGAAAAATAGGCAAGTGCTATTTCAACAGTCTTGTGGCAACAAGTGTAAGTATAGGACTACCATACACATGGTTCTGTGTTCTAATACAGGATATTCCAGATATTTTTACTGTTGTTCCATTTCCCATTATATTCACTCTTAATTAAAGCACTTTAGATAGCGGAGCTGATATGAATTATATGAATGAGGGATGAGACACCATTATTGTCTTTTCAGATGTATGACTGAGGGTTTACCCTCTACTATATTTCTGTAAGTATAATTCTGCTATCTAGACTTGCATGGCCTTCAAAATTAACCAAGACACGTACACGACCTGCTCTATATCCAACAACTTTGTCAGGTCACACACATACACGTGTAACAGTTCAAACAGTCACCTGTATTTATGTATGATTCCTATGTCTGAGTAGCACTTCTTCTGTGGCAAAGATGAAAAATCAATGATGTGGAAGAAAATGTTCTGTCACTTATACCTTGGTTTGAAACCTACACTGTACAAGTAAATTTTCCTCAGTGTATCAAGGCAAAAAATATGTCAGGTCATTATGTTTATGCCTCAGTACATGTCTGCAAATTTAACTCACCTAACAGCTAACTTCCAATTTCTAATATATATTTCCAGGGTACATCAGTAAACACCCCTCAAACTAAGGCTAAGTGTCAGATTAACCTTCCAATTTCAATTATTTAATTCCTCCCTGCTTGGCACTGCTGAGCTCTGCTTAACATTGCACAAATGCAGTTGGCATTATTGATCTGGTTTGCACACTACCAGTAAATGCAATAACTGGAACTGGCGGGAAAGCATCAGTTTCTATTGCTCTAGTTCAGCTGACTTCAGCTGGTGGACATGGCTGGCATTGAAGAGGAAGGTGCACACTTTAGGGCACAGAGGTGGGGTGTCCAGGAGTCCAAGATATTTGCTGGACTCCTGGAAAAGCACCACAGCAGGGGAACTATTCTGGCTTCCAGTACAAGTCTGAAGCATGAAATAGTTTGGCCAAGGCTGTGTCCGGTGCCACTGGCATCCTGCACAATATAGGCATCATTTAAATGACAAATGCTGGAGAAAAAGGGATACTCTCTCAACTGCAGGTTGCAGGAATTTGAGACTGTGGACATCCCACAGCTGTGTAAGTATGACAATAAGAGAGTACTTGTAAGACTTTGAAATACAGGCAAGACTGTTATGCATAATTCTTTTCTGTTCTTTCCCCAGCTACCACTGAATGTGAGTTCAATCGACAGGCTCATGTTGCTCAACTGGAGAGACTGAGGGAAGCAAATGGTATGTGTGCAGCAGAAGAGAAGTGTTATTGTAGCATTAAAAGTTAAAGACAGCTTTTTTGGTCTTTTATACAGTGGTATCAAATTGAGCATGCATATCCCAAATGTAAAAGCAAGTATGCATGCATTAGCTTGTAGCACAAACCAATTGTAAGAGTCCAATATCAGACTATAGTCAGAGATTGTGGGTTCAAATACCATGATTTTCAACTATACAATACTGTTATTTCTTCAATAATGTTTACGTTAAATTAAAAACTCTGTACGAGTGGCATAAATGTCCTGCTGTAAACTGTAATCCGTAAACCTGGAACATGCATATGTGCAATATATGCATATTTCAAGGATTACTTTCAGTAATCTGTACTACAGTACGTACTGGTTAGAATGTATACTGAAATGTAATACTTCAGACAAAAAAGTTGTATAATTGTGTTAATGCATTGTATGTCACATGTGATGGCACTAATTTTCTCACCCTCTCTCTTTTTTTACTTTCTATAATGTGTTGTCAATATGTCTCCATTTCATCCAGATCTACCACATCGCCAAATGCTACACAGCACGGTGAGGTAGGCTAGCCCTAGTGGATCAGCCTGACCCTGCTCCACTGGTTCCAGCAATGATGCCCAGCATGTCTGGCAGCCAACCTGACAGCACTGCCTCTGCTGTCTCTGCACTACCTGTTCCCTCAGGTAGTACTGCCCTGGAAGCGGGTGCAGGGGTACCCTCCGGAAACATTGCCAGAGATTTCATCACATACAGGGAGTTGCCAGGGATGGTGTGTAGGGTCGTGCACTATACCACTGGTGTACACCTACACCTGATGTAGATGCTGCTCTCCCTCATGGTCCACAGGAAAAGAAGACATCAAGCCCTCCAGCCGCCAATGAAGTAAGGAGACAGTGATGACAGTCCAGTGGGTGAGGACATCATTCTCACAGTCTCCAAGCTTGATGTCCATGAGCCTGCCTTGTCCCATCCCTCACCGCAATCATTGTGTCCCCCAACCTTTTGTGTCCATCACCATCTCTGTCTCTTGTCTTGTTTGTCTTGCTTGTTTGCATTTGCTTCCTCATCTACTTAATTTACCTGACCCAGACATACCTACACCCCCTACCCAGCAGTCCTCTCTTACTAAATAAAAAAAAAAATGGGCACCTGTCCCACAAAAAATAATCGTTGCATACATAGCTCTCCATTTTGCACAAGTGTCTTCCTGACACACTTTATTCAGTCCAATTGGCTATACAACAAAGAAATGGATAGATATGGTTCTTTCTTACCTCCTTTCTGCCCTTTCCTGTATTTCTTTCCTTTTTTTTCTTCCTCCTGCCTGCTCCCTATTTCACCACTTTCCTACCTACCCCATTTTAACACTTATAACCTGGTCAGAAAATTGAATCACACACAACACACATAAGGAGCAGAAAAGCAATGGATCCCTTCACTTTCTGGCCTCTGTGTTTGCACAGAGTTTTGCATTATGCACCAATGTGCAGTGAAGGTGAATGGCAGTACAATGCTGAAGTTATCTCCATGCAATGCCGCTTAACCCCTCTGCACTATGCCAACACACAGCAACACATATACTTTAAAGGACTCATGCAACTGCATTATCACTGTTTATTGAAAAGTCTTTAAAAGTTTTATAGATTCAAATGTAGTATCATCTGGGCTCAAAAAGAAATGTGCCAATGCATTTACACCTGCTTTCAAAGTGTCAGGTATGTTTCATAGACTCAATATAACTCTCAAACTTTTCTCAATGGGGTTCACATTTGTGCACTGCTTAACTACACACAAACATGAAAAGTATTGAAAATCTGTATATCGCATGCACAAACACTTTGCCAACCATCGTGCAAACCAGCTGCTTGTCGTGCTATAGAAAAGTAAATATTATATACTACTGCTTTTTACTTTCCATTTCCTGTCTATGACATGAAATTATAAGTGGAAACATAACAAACTGAAGGCCCTACTTTCCATTTCCTGTCTATGACATGATGGAAACATAACAAACTGAAGGCCCTATCTAACAATATTTTACATATTTACAATACTTCCGTGTGTTGCCTCCCTGCAAGCACTGCAACCCCGGTGTTTCAGTACATTTTCCACACATACATCACCTACACTACAGACATTAATATCAAATGTTATGCGATATTCAATGCATGTCAATCTGGTAACATGTAGAACTAGAACTATTGACCCACAAGCCTAAAAATCATTATCTGCAAGGCTAGGGATGGGATCAGCATGGATCTTATCCACTGGGACATAGGTGGCCTTCAACAAACTTGACCCATCCCATTTTGGTTTTGTCAAGAGTAGATCTTGCTTATTAAACATTGTAGAATTCTTTGATAATGACCCCAAAGACCTGGATTAGGGATAACAGGACATACTGCTATGTTGATTTATTCAAGGCCTTTGACACTATCCCCCATTTAGGTAACATAGAGAAACTCTCCCATCTGGGGAATAACCCATACATTACTAGACAGATACCCAACTGAGTCGCTGACAGAATGCACACTAACAAAGTTGGGGACTGCACCTCCACCACTAAACCACTTAGAAGTGGAATATCACAAGGATCTGTGATGGGCCCTACAACTGCTTGGAAAAGTGCAGTTGTGTACACTTACCATAAATGTAGATGTTAGAGTGTATTCAATGTTGCAGTCATTACATTTGGGTAATCTGCTGGCAGGTTGCCCTCAGTCGGCCTGAATAACAAAGTCTTTGGTCCTGCGTCGGTTGCTGTCTCCTCTTCCATGACGTCAGGTCATCAGGGGTATAAAACATGCAGCCAACGCCATTTTATTCAGTTTTTCTTGCCCCAGATGTCAGGTGCCCCCAAATGGAGACCTAAAATACATATATAAATCAATAGTAAATATATAAATGCACTTTTAAAAAACATAAACTTTACCTTCAACTAAAAGCAAATACACCACAAAGTTTTTTTGAGTATAGTGAAGGAAAGAAAAGATATAGAAAATAAATAGATGCACTTTTAAAAGCATAAACTTTACCTTCAACTAAAAGCAAATGCACCACAAAGGCTTTCTGAGTATAGTGAAGGAATGAAAAGGTATAGAAAGGGGGATGGTGGGTGGGTAACCCGGACTGCAACAGTGAATACACTCGAACATCTATATTTATGGTAAGTGTACACAACTGTACTATGTTCTTCATGTTTCACTGTTGCAGTCATTACATTTGGGTAGAATCCCAAAGCTATGGATGGGAGGATGGAACTATACAGCAATAGGAGTGGCTATAAGGCCCTGCAGGACTGCAGTGGCAAAGTCTGCCCTGGATTTGGAGAAGAGAGATAAATTATAATGCTCTGTGAAGGTATGAACAGAGCTCCAAGTAGCAGCTTCTAGAATGTCTTTGGTTGGGACCCCTCTGAGAAAAGCTGCTAAAGTAGAGGCAGCCTTGGTGGAATGTGATCTGATCCCCTTGGGCATAGGTTTCCCATGTTGTAAATAGCAGACATGAATGCAGTGGCTTATCCATTTAGAAATAGTTTGCTTTGATATAGCCTTCCCCCTCTGATCCTGCAGCAAATGCTACCAGTAGTTGCTCAGACTTTCTTATAGATTTGGTCCTATTTAAGTAGAATCTTAGTTGTCTGTGTACATCCAATGATTGGGACCCTTCTGAGAAAAGCTGCTGAAGTAGAGGCAGCCTTAGTGGAATGTGATCTGATCCCCTTGGGCATAGGTTTACCATGTTGTAAATAGCAGAAATGAATGCAGTGGCTTATCCATTTAGAAATAGTCTGCTTTGATATAGCCTTCCCCCTCTGATCCTGCAGCAAATGCTACCAGTAGTTGCTCAGACTTTCTTAGAGATTTGGTCCTATTTAAGTAGAATCTTAGTTGTCTGTGTACATCCAATGAATGCAGAATCCACTCCCCCTTGTTCTGCGGATTTGGGCAAAATGTTGACATGTGAATGGTCTGGTTGACAGCCACATTGGATACCACCTTAGGCATAAAAGAAGGATTGGTCCCGAGGGACACCTTGTCCAGGTAAAATATAATAAAAGAAAAGCTGTTTTCCAAGATAGAAATTTTATATCCGCAGTAGCTGCTGGTTCAAAAGGAGGCAGGGTGAGTTTTTCCAGCACAAAATTGAGGTCCCATGCAGGAGTTGGTGCTCTTCTGGCCTCTCTAAGATACTGTTTAAGCATTGGATGAGAAAAGAAGGGAGGCTCTGTGTTGTAATGAGCCAAGATGGCAGAAGCATGGATTTTTACTGAAGAAAAAGATAGGCTCTTGTCAGGTATCTCAGTCAAATATTGTAAAATCTGAGGAATATTGAGCTTTGCTGTGTCTATTCCTTGTGCTTGGTTCCAAGCACAGAATCTCTTCCATTTATCAGTATAAGATTTTCTAGTACTAGGCCTTCTGGCTTCCAAAATGACATCCTTCACAGATTTACTGAGAGGTGTTGTTAGAATAATTAGTTAAATAGCCATGCTGTAAGATTCAGAGTTTGGAGCTGAGTGTGCAGAATTTGATAGTTCTGCTGAGACAGTAGATGAGGTATTTGAGGCAAGTAACATGGAGGAAGGTGAGACATATTCCTCAGAAGCAGGTACCAGTGCTGGCGAGGCCAGTCCATAGCAATTAGGAGCATTTTTGTTTTTTCCTGTCTCACTTTTAGTAAGACCTTGGAAAGCAGAGGCAGAGGGGGAAAGGCACAGACTGATAGGTTTTTCCAGCTGAAGGATAGAGCATCCACTTTCCATGCTTTTTTGTGATAAGTTCTTGTGCAGAATTTGTCCAACTGATAATTTTGGGGAGAGGCAAATAGATCTATGTCTGGGCTCCCCATTTCTGTGTTAACATGCTGAAGATTTGTGGATCCAGTTTCTATTCGTGTGGGTCATAAGATTTCTGCTTAGGTCGTCTGCCAGAGTATTTTGCTTTCCTGGCAGGAATTGAGCTTGAAAATGTATTTGGTAAGTCAAGGCTGTGTTCCACAAAGCCATGGCTAGTCTGCAAAGGGGGTTGAAATGTGTACCCCCCTGTTTGTTTATGTACCACATAACTGTGGTGTTGTCCGTCTTTATCAGCAGTTGTCCTGGATGAAGTAAGTCCTTGAAGGCTGGCAGAGCATTTTGAACAGCTAGCATCTCTTTCTGGTTGACATGCAGATGCATTTGGTTTGGGCTCCATTTGCCCTGAATGCATCTCTCTGCCAGGTGGGCCCCCCAAGCATAGTCTGATGCATCTGTAGTTAGGGTTTGGGTGGCAGGGGGTAGAGTGAATGACAGTCCCTTGTTTTGGTGATATACCTCTGCCCACCAAAGAAACTCCTGTTGTAGGCAGGGAATGAGAGGAATCATTGTTTCCAGGCTGTGACAATGTTGACTCCATAAACTTTTTAGGTACCATTGACATTTCCTCATATGCAGTCTTGCATATGGAATTAGTAGAAAGCAGTATGCCATGAACCCCAAAGCCTGCAGAATTTGCCTTGCAGATAACTGGATTTTTGTTGCCATTAGTTTGAAGTAAGTTGTCAGTTGCTTTTGTTTGTCTGGTGTGAAGTAAGCCATCTGGGCAGTTGTTTTCAAGCTTGCACCCAGGAATGTAATTATTTGAGAGGGTACCAGTTGTGATTTCTTTTCATTTATAGTGTACCCTAGGCATGTTAGAAGCCTTTTTACAAATGCCAGATGTTGAAGAAGAGTATCCTTGTCCTCTGCTTGAATGAGACAATCGTCCAGATAAGGATAAATTTTAATGCTTCTTTGTCTGCAGAATGCAATAACTGGTGCCAGGCATTTTGTAAAGACCTTGGGTGCAGTAGATAAGCCAAAGGGCAGTGCACAGAATTGGTAATGCAAAAAACCTGCTTTGAAGCGGAGGTATCTTCTGCATGATTCCTTTATTGGGATATGCAGGTATGCCTCTTTTAAGTCTGGAGTTACTAACCATGCATTCCTGCCTAGCATAGGCAGTAGCTGTTGTAAAGTCAGCATTTTGAATTTTGGAATGTCCAGGAACATGTTCAGAATCGATAAGTCCAGTATTGGACGCCATGAATTGTCTTTTCTGGGTACCAGGAAAAGTCTTGAATAAAAATCTTGTCCTTTTCCTTTTCTGGTACCGGTTGAATAGCCCCTATATCCATGAGGGGCATGACTTGTTTCTGGGCCTCTGCCCACTGGTTTTGTGGCAGATCCGGCCATCCGTTTGGAATTGGCAAAGTATGGAAAAGAAATCTGTACCCCTGGGATACTATGTTTAATACCCACTTGTCCTGGGTAATTAACTGCCAATTTTGAGCATGAAGTGCTAGTTTTCCCCCCAAGGGGACTGCCAGAAGATAAGTGCTTGGTGCTGGTAGAGGAAAGCCATTGAGACGGCTTACTGTAGGGTTGTGCTTTGTTTCCTCCGGTTTTGGAGGTGGAGGCACCCCATTACTTTGATCTATAAGAACCCTGTGATTGGTATCTGGAGCCTTTTGAGCACCTGGATTTGCCCTGAGTAGCTCTGTTGGACACAGGAAAGGACCAATTTTTAGTAGGCCAGTGCCTACTGAACCTGGGTGGCTGCACTTGCAAGAAATCTTTTACAGTTTGCATAGATTTAGCTTTGTCTTCTATTTTCTTTAAAACCTCTTCTGCCTTATTACCAAACAGAGTATCATGCTGCAAAGGTGCATCCAACAATTTAGCTTTAACATAATCAGGCAGATTTTGCTCCTTGAGCCAGGCATGCCTTCTAATCACAGATTCAGTAACAGTGGCCCTACAAGAGGCCTCCAAGGAATCAAAACCACATTGCAAAGTATGCTTTCCAACCTGTTCTGGTGAATGCAATAATTCCTGTAACTCTTTATTTTCCGCACAATCAGAAATCAACATAATTTTCTGTTTCAGTAAGCCCATAACATGCTGTTGATATTTAAGCATATGAAACTGGTAGTTTAAAGCCCTGATTGCCAAGAGTGAAGACATATAAACCTTCTTACCCCATCTATCCAGCACCCTGGAATCTCTATCAGAAGGAGTAGGATTTTTGGCTGTAGAGGCCATTACACCCTTTGGACCCTGAGAAATAGTCTCAGGATCAGCAGCAGGATTTTTGAAAAGAAATTTGTGGGAGTCAGGAACCCTGTAATATCTGTCTGGCTTACTAGGAACCGGAGGCAGGAAATCAGGAGCCATGCTTAATTCCGAGAACACATCATCAACAATGTCTAATACAGGAGGTATTGCCAAAGGCCTATGCTGAGGAAGAAGAAGGAAATCCATAAGCCTCTTTTTTGATTCAGAGAAGTCCTGATTTTCCCAGTAAAAATGTTTCCTTAAAGCATGCAAAGTCTCTCCAAAAGAGTAATCCTCAGGAGGGGATGCAGAAGGGATGGATTCCTCTGCATCAGAATCCTCATAGGGTGGAATAGAAAATTCCTGATCAGAAGAGGAATCAGAAATAATGGAAACCTGATCCGAAGATTCATAATCAGTGCCTTGCGTAGGCCTCTTGGGAAGGGGGGGGGTTGGGAACCCCTGATCAAGGTAATTAAATCCTCAGCCATTTTGATAATCTGTTTTTAGGCATGGGGCCTGAGCATGTGGCTCATGCGTCATTTTTTTAGACACAGAAATTGTTTTTGACTTTGTTTTTGTTGCTGACGTCAGTTTAATATAGAAATGTTGAGGCCTGAAAACAACCTCAGAAGCCGGTGCTTGCTCAGCGGCTCCGGACCCATCCAAGGGAGAGACAACCGCGGGTTCAATACTCTGAGAATCTCGCGGCATACCGGACTCTGAATGGGTCTTGGTAGAGGCCTGTGACTCAAAAGTAGCGGGTATCAGGGGCTGCGAAAGCGCCTCACTGAGTACCGGCGAACTGGCGACTGGTTTAGGAGAAGCTTTGTCATCTGTTTTGGACCTCGACGGTCTGTCTCTTTTTCTTTGTGTTTTTTATGAACTCTGGTAGTCGGAATTTTAACCGACGATATTTCAGGATAATTAAATCTTGAACCAAAATATTTAGAAGCAAAAATATAATGACGCTTAATAGTGCGTTTGGTAAATCTAGCACAAAACCGACAGCAAGGCACATTGTGATCAGGGCCTAGGCAAGGAATACAGTACAAATGAAAATCCTTATGAGATATTTGTTTCCCACAAGTAATGCAATTATTAACTTTTACTGACATCAGTAAGGAGCAAGAAAATGTTCCCCCAACGGGGTACTTAGCTTTAGTTTGAAGACTTCGGTTCTGAAACTCGAATATGACAATTTCAGGAGTCGTCCGACCGGCACTTGCGAGCTGCTTCTGCTTCGGGCACCATGTGGCAAGAAAGACCGAATAAAATGGCGTCGGCTGCATGTTTTATACCCCTGACGACATGACGTCATGGAAGAGGAGACAGCAAATGATGCAGGACCCAATACTTTGTTATTCAGGCCGACTGAGGGCAACCAGCCAGCAGATTACCCAAATGTAATGACTGCAACAGTGAAACACAAAGAACATCTATTTCTCTGAAGTCCAGGAAAAGGTTGTTGGCCTGTGGCTTACCAAGTTTACAGATGACTGTCAACTGGACGCAGTCATACAACGTCCCCCAACTATGTTAACACGTTACAGAAGGGGCTGACAGACACATAATTGGTGTCAAATTCACGGACTGAACTTTAAAGCAAAAAATGCCTCACTGATGCTAATTGTGATGTAAAAGAATAAGTTGGACATACCACCACAAGCACAAATAAATAATATCCTTTAATAGCTTCCAAAACAAGTATAGTAAAAACACAAAATTCCAGCACAAACAGATTCTTCTTTTCAAATGAGCAGGATAAGTGTTTTCAGCCATAGCCTTCTGCAGATCCTTAATTACAAAAAACATTTTCTCTCACTTAAGAGGGTAACATCCAGTCATCCACTAAAACACCAGCCAATGCCTCCTTTTTTGCCAAATCGATTCTCTCTATCACTCATCCAATCCCAAAAGAACTGAGACAAGCCTCCTTTCTTGGCCAATTAAAAAAGCCTAAAGGCATCGTCCTTTTAAAATGGGTTTTAGTGGAACTATTTCATTCAATCCCAGATGGTGATCAGCTATTAAATCCATAATCCACTTAGCCTTTATACTTTCTGTTATATTTTGCATGTCACCACCTCTTTTATTTTCCTTTACCAATTCCAATGCCATAAAGCTGAAGGTGTGTCCAGGAAAGCTCGTACTGCGGTTTGCTAAAGCATTCATTTTAACATAGTTGCTTATATCATGCAGATATCGAAGAATCCTTTCCTTAAAAAGCATGCTCGCTTTGCCAATATAAAAAGCAGAACAACACTGGCAAGTTGCTGTATAAACTATGTTCTTGCTGTTACAGTCAACAAAACCCCCATAATAAAATACCCTTTGTGTAACTGGGTGACAAAAGCGATTGCTGGTATTTATGAACGGACATGCCTTTCATCTTCCACATTTATGAGTGCCTTTTCTCATGCCGTTTTTGGGTTGTGAAAAGCCATCTTAAAGCACAAAAGTCTTTTTAAATTCTTCGTATTCTTTAAAATAAAATGTGGAACATCCCCTACTATGGTTTTTAGAGTGTCATCTACTGTGTGAACAGACCAATATTTTCTTATGATATCACATATATGTTGAGTATCCATGCTGAAAGACAAGGTACATCCAAGTCGTTTATCATCAAATGTTCATTGCTTTATGCACTTTGAGTTATTTCTAGAGTAATATGGATGTATTTTCCTTTTCTCATCTCCTCCATCATCTTAGAATCTCTCTCTCTCTCTTCTCTTTTGGCTAAATCCCATTAGGGGTCACCACACTGGAGCATCTATTTCCATTCCTTCCTGTCCTCTGCATCTTGCTTTGTCACACCAGCCACCTGCATGTTCTCTCTCACCACAT
Source organism: Protopterus annectens (assembly GCF_019279795.1). Taxonomy (NCBI): domain Eukaryota; kingdom Metazoa; phylum Chordata; order Ceratodontiformes; family Protopteridae; genus Protopterus; species Protopterus annectens. Next base: position 1,224,129,287 of record NC_056745.1, read on the forward strand.
CCATAAACCTTATCTTAGGCCTTCCTCTTACCTGGCAGCTCCATCCTTAGCATCCTTTACCAATATACCCAGCATCCCTCCTCAGCACATGTCCAAACGAATGCAATCTCACCTCTCTGGCTTTGTCTTCACACCGTCCAACCTGAGCTGACCCTCTAATATACTGATACCTAATCCTGTCTATCCTCGTCACACCCAGTGCAAATTTTAACATCTTTAACTCTGCCACGTCCAGCTCTGACTCCTGCCTTCTTGTCAATGCCACCATCTCCAACCCATATAACATAGCTGATCTCACTACCCTCTTGTAGACCTTCCCCTTTCACTCTTACTGGTACCAGTCTGTCACAAATCACTCCTGACACTAATCTACACCCATTCCACCCCGCCTGTACTCTCTTCTTCACCTCTCTTCCGCACTCACCATTACTCTGAACTGTTGATCCCAAGTACTTAAACTCATCCTCTTAGAATCTATTTTAATATCTGTACAGTTATATCCTCTGTCTATAAAACTGGCAGTTTCTCATATTCCTGAATAAAAATCTTGTCATTTGTGCATAATCCCAAGACTTGAAGAACTTGATTATTCACAATATTTGAGAAAATATGTTTCGGGTGTATACTTGTTTTATGTAACAGCTGATTTATCCAGGTCAATCGAAGCCAACCAATATCCGAATAAAGGCTTTATTACAACAAAATAAAGATGAGTGAGTGCTTTCACGTCTCCTGGACGTCTGATGAAACGTCCAGGAGACGTAAAAGCGCTCACTCATCTTTATTTTGTTGTAATAAAGCCTTTATTCGGATATTGGTTGGCTTCGATTGTCCTGGTGTATCCTCCTTTTGTGACTTTTGGATTTTCTGCTTCTTTGAAGGGGATACTTTATCCTGATTTGTGTTTATATGCTTTCTGATTTATCCAGGTGTTCTTTCTGTGAAGACTAGTATTAATGCCCACTGTTGGATCCAGACTTATTTTCACATCAAAACAGTATATTTCTATACTGGAAGTATGTACCTCAAACTCCAAAAATACAGTGGAATTTTGTGTTTTTACTATACTTGTTTCGGAAGCTATTAAAGGATTTTATTTATTCGTGCCTGTGGTGCTACATCTGACTTATTTTTTTTACTGCTTACGTTGTTTGCTGGACTACCTTTAGCAACACACTGGTATGCGTGTTTTTGCTTATGCTAATTATGATATGCATAGCACCCTGCTAAGCTCAAACACAGTGCTGCAAGACTTGGAAACAGATGTTGATAGCAATCTGCACAATCACTATGTGTGCATAGTGGTGAGACACACATTCTACACTGTGCACCTCATAAATGAAGCCATCACATCCAAGAGCAGGGAGGTCATAGCTCTGCTATACTCCACCCTTATCAGACCACTAATTAAGTGCAATGCTCCCTTCTGTCTGTACCTCACCAGATACCTACAGCAAATGGAGAAAACACAGAGGTTTGTGACTGACAGAATCCAGGGTATTGACCTGTCATTGTACTCAGTATCATGCAGGTTGCTGAGAGGTGACCTATGCCTCATCTACAGAGCAGTTTCAGACCCTGCCCTATTGGAAATGCTGGACATCTGCAAATCAAATGTGACAAGAATAACTTGCTCAAGGGATCTCAACCTAGCCTATATTTATGCTGGGAAAACAGATATATCTCCCAGGGATTGCCACTCCTCTGTAACAGGCTCACACTGCATGTGAAGCAGTACTCCTCAAGGACCCTATTCAAGCTCAACCTTGACAACTGGATGGGTGATTGTAAATTCACCCCTGGGGTGGCACCTATGTCCCTCATGGACAGGGCCATTCAGTGCTGATTACAAAATATTTCTGCTAACTATGCTCAATAAGGGTACTTATGTTTTTACATGACTAGTCTTGTAAATGCCCTACGGTCATTAGGCTAGTAACCTCCTATGAGCCTATGAAGCTATGAACTTATGCAGGCCTCCCAACATCTTCTCTCTAACATGCCCTGCTGATGCCATCCACTATAAGCTGACCTGCAGTCTTGTAAAAGACAGACTTGTACTGTGGCACTTCTGTAAACTACCGAGTTCTGTAGTCTGTGTACTTATACAGGTAGGGGTTCTGTTCTCACTTCAGTCAAGTGTGTGTGTGTCTAGCCCAAAGAGCAGAAGTGCATAAACTACAGTTACCACTCCAGTCCCATGGACTGACAGTATTCTGATAGCTGCACATGCTTATACATCCATTTCATGCAGGCCTCCCAACATCTTCTCTCCAACATACCATGCTATTATCCACTATAAGCTGACCTGTCTTGCAAAAGTCAGACTTGTGCTGTTGTACTTGTGTAAAGTACTGTAGTCTGTGCAGTTAGACAGATAGGGGTTCCATTCTCACTGCAGTCAACTGGGGCTATGGGTCTGTGTGTGTTTGTTCTCTTACCTGACATTACAAAGAGCCTTTTACACCCAGAATGTGGGACACTGTTATTACCATAGTCTCCTCAACAGACACTGCTGATTGTCTGTGACACTCCAAGTCAGACTTGAACTGTGGCACTGTGTACTTGGGTAGGGTTCTATTCTTACTGCACTCAACTGGAGGTGGGTCTGTGTTTGCTCTCTTGCTTGACATTACAGAGAGCCTTTTACACCAGCATGTGGCACACTGTTACTACTATATTCTCCTGAACAGATATTGCTGATGTCATCAGCAATATCTGATTTATGGATCTGCACTATTCTCACCAGGGCAGGGTCAGAGACTGGCCTGTAGGCCAGGCAGAAGTCAACTCATCCTATACAATACAGATTACAGTGACATGGCCTTTAGTCTATCCACAGACATCATGGCGTGGTTTGTAGGCTCTGTGTTTTCTTGGTGAGAAACCCCTGTGGTCTCTCCAGCTGCTGCATGTGTCTGGTGAGGTACATGTGAAAGACAGCATTATATTCTAGTAGTGTTCTGATGAGGTTCGAGTATGGTGCTGTCACACAATCCTAAGATCTGAATATGATACAGTAACTTATGACGTGAACAACATAGGCTTTCAAAACCAGTGTGGACACTTGGTGTTCGAAGTTCAGATTGCTATCTACATGGGTTCCCAGTGCTTGCATCACTGGGGTTCAGAATAGCAGGACTGTAGTCAATGCTTTAATTAGCATGGAATTCCACTTTTCAGAAGGACAAAATAAAGACACAGTTCTGCATTTATGTGTAGACTATATGGCTTTGTCACTAATCATTTGTCTCTAGTAACCCCTCCTGTAATATGTTACCATCGTAGGTGGACTCAATGATTGCACCCAGTATGCAGGAATCAGTAAACATGGTAAGCCAAAGGCCATATACTTTAGCCTGAACTGTCAAGAAATAGATTCTAAACAGTAAAGGGCCAAGCACAGATTCCCTGGGGTACACCAGTGGTGACAACTCTACTGGTACAGGTTGATTCATCAACTTTCATAGTATATGTTCTGTCAGTGAGTCAGTCAGCCAACTGGTTACCTATCTAGTGACATGAGGATTAATCCCCAGCTGGGAGACTTTCTCAATGATCCCTGTGTGGGGTAAGTGCTCAAACCCTATGCCAGTTGAGGATAGCCAGTATGCACTGTCTTATCTACATCCAGGCCTAACAGACAGACAGAATCAATGGGCTGTGACATCACAGATCATCTATCACATGACTCATCATAATACACCTTCCTGACATGGTTTAATACACACTTCAGCACACCCTCCACACAAACTATGTTGCTATATAAGGGTGTTTTCAATATGCATCCATGTGAATTGGTGGAGGGGGGACAGCACCAGGTGCATGCATGTATAGCTGCATCCTGACTCCCCTCATCTATGAGGTAGACCAACATGTCATCATGGACCTTCTCTAAATGGGCACTAGTGATATCCCAGCTGTGTGCAACAGACCTGTGTGAGCTGTTAATGCTACATCATGTCTGTTACATTTGATAGATGTCCTCAAAGAGATCATCGAGGGCATGTATGAGAGCCATGGCCTTAAGCTAAATGCCAAAAAATGTATAGTCATACCCTTTGGGAAAAACATAGGTGGTAATCCATTAAACACGGAAGAAGTTATCAGGGACCTGGGGACCCAAGTTGACAGTAACCTCTCTTTTGACACTCACATTGCCAAAGTGGTTAGGAAGACCTTCTACATTGCCCACCTGATCATGAAGAGATTCACATCCAGATCAGGAGAGGTCATTGTACCCCTGTACTCTTCACTTATCAGACCAATGACCCGTACAACGCCCCCATTCGAATGTACCTTACCCGACACCTGCAGCAGTTGGAAAGACCCCAAAGTTCCTCACCAAAAGGATAAAGGGCTCAAACATATGTCATACGATGCCCAACTGAAGAAACTCCAGCTCTATTCAGTCGCATACCGTCTGCTCAGAGGTGATCTGTGCCTGACATACAAGGCCATGTCCAACCCGGAATTAATGGACATGCTCCACCTCAAAAAAATCCAAATCCACCAGAGCCACGAGCAAGAGACTTAAACCTCAACACGGATATAAATAGGGCGTGCTGGAGGGACAGATTCATCACCCAGAGACTCCCTACACTATGGAACAGAATCCCAGTCCATGTGAGGCAGAGCCCCTCACTGACTCTGTTCAAGAGAAATCTTGACGAGTGGATGGGAGATCAAATCATCTCTGTATCACTGCTGGACAGAGGCACAGCAAACTAATGGGTATAGTATTCTCATCCTAAGGGGTGGTGAAAGCCACACACACTCTGGCTAGGCTTATAAATGCCCTAGGGCAGATAGCCTAGTATGAACCTATGAACCTATGAACCTATGACAACACTATCATCCTTTTGAACTTGACAAGCCCGAGACATCTGACACAAATCCACACTGAAGTATTCACTCAGCACTGTCAGATGTGGCCATATACCTATATCACCAAGTGGGTAGACCACTGTATCACATACATGGCATCTAAATATGTTGACATGTGTGAAGTGACCTATATCTCAGGTCCAGTGATTAGGTTTGTACCTCATGGCTGTCTGCTAGGGCCTTTCCTGTCCATTATTTAAGTAATGGACATCACAGATGACATACACATCCTGTGTCCAAACAGCTGCCCAAAGGACTACATATTGTGGGCAAAGATTGACTCCAACTGTGACATTAGTATAATACAGACAGTATCAGCACACACACCAAAGACTGCTCCCACAGCCATGACAGCACCTGCAATGACAAGAAAACATGGAGGGATTTGTTAAGTCAGTAAAACAAACACACAACCCAAGTATGATGTGGACATCATACCCTATAATCAGACCAATAGGTATGTGACCTGTATCCTGGGGTAAGATGGTAAGTGGAACATCCACCAGCATGTAGTCACAGTGATTATTACGCCCCTGTATGTAACACAAGTACTGACTATGTGAAGGACATCCACATCAGAGGCCATAACTGAGTACAATACACCCTTCTTCATGTACCTCCCTAAACATCTTCCACTGATGTGTAACTGAAGTGTACCACCTTTGTCACAGTGAGCTGTCACACAGCTTAATGGCCATACATAGGTAATTTTTGGGGGGCATAAACATTACCGTCTGAACCCCCATCAAGTTGTTACACCAGATGCATGTGTGCTACCTGTTCTGGTGATACACAGTACATACATAGGTGTTTGACAATTAATGGCAAGGATAATATTATTGACAGTGTGGATTGTGCTGTCTCTCTCTCTCTATGTATTTATACACACATATATATAAATATATGGATTCACTATGTAATTTTGAAATACTGAAATCCTGAATTTCAGTATTTCGAAATTACATAGCTGAAGACACCAAACACTGAAACCCTAAAACCACGAAATTCAAAATCCCAACGCTACACTACAGATACAGCACACACAAACACATACACACCACTTCCCCCTAACTCAAATATAATATCCTACACTACAGATAAGCACCCCCCACTTATATATACAAACACCAAGATTGCACAATCAGACACACACAAGCAACTCACTCCCACACGTCATACACACCCTCGCACACACACATCACAGTCAAAACACACACTGACAGACACTAAAGCCCCTAACCAACACACATACACATACATATTTACCCAAACTCACATCTTACCATTCACACACCACAACACCAGAAGCGCTAATTCAAAATCTCCGTACTTTGGGATTTTGAATTTCGCGCTTCTGGTTTACTGGTATTTCAAGACTTCGGTATTTTAATTTCGAAATACTGAAATTCAGGATTTCAGTATTTCGAAATTAAAAAGGGAACCCATATATATAAATATATATATATATATATATATATATATACACACACACACACACACACACACACACACACACACACACACACACACACACACACACACACACACACATATAAATGCTTTACAATCAAAATCCCGAACACAGATTCTCTTTAGATGGGATATCGGATGGCAGATAGCCAACTGCCGTGTTGCCAACCATTACATGCTCGATAGTTCATATCAGTGAATGCCACTGTGCATTCGCTGATATGAACTCGAGCCAATGACTAGAGATTGTGGTACAATGCGGATTGGGATAGTCATCCCTTTGCTCACTGTAGTGCGATCTCGGATTTGGAATATATAGTTAGCAGGGGGTGTGGGGGTGCAAGGGGGGCTTGTCCACTTGCAAAAATGTGATGTAAAGTGTAGGAGTTGCACTTACCTGATATCATGTTTGATATTTGGCAAAAATGTCGAATCTGCTGAATTCGTTCAGCAGATTCGACATTTCACCTAAATAATATTTTGCAATTTGGTATTACCGTTCGAGGTTCTGAAAAGATTTTGTTTAAAAGTTTGAGATTTTGATAGTAAACTATATATATATATATATATATATATATATATATATATATATATATATACATATATCTGTGTGTATATATGTGTGTGTGTGTGTGTGTGTGTGTGTGTGCATGCCATGCACACCAGTCAACTAGCCTGTATTTTTCATAATGTCACATACAGGTATAGCAGTGCCCCTCCTAACACCTTCAGCAGATGTTACAGTACCAGGACAGAGTGAGTGATTACCCTCATACAGTGTGGATATATCATAATAGTTGTACAAGTGTGTTTGTGCAGAATCATCTCTGATCACTGTAAATCACATATGTTATGTCAGAGGCATGGGATTACTGGTGGTATTATTCTGATATTGTCCATGATTGTGGTTGCTTCTTTTAATGTTGCCCATGAGCCTTCACTGTGTCCCACTTGCTGGAGACCTCTGCTGAGATTACACTCATGTTCAGGCAAATCAGTTTGCACAGCTTCACGATATGCACCCTACCTCAGCTGTATGTCAGATCCCTGATGCATGTCCTCTGCATTAATCATGTAAGGATGATTATCTCACACAGACATCCTCTCCATTGTTTTGTCACCTTGTATGAGTCACATAATACGCATTTTCACTGTGCAGTCCCTATTGTACCATACTGATGTGTGACTGGTGTTGTTGCTACAACTGTCTTCCATTGACATGCCCTCATCTGCTGTATATTAGGCTGTTTCACCTGTCCTCTTTCCCCGCGTTCATTCCTTCAGTTCATATGTGTGGCCCTATTCATTGCACCCACTTCCCCTGAGTGTTTATTTTACATGGCAGTATATGTACCCTTATAGATCATTTACACAACTTCAGTACAGAATGCCAGGAATGGGATTTCACAATACTCTGCACTCTAGGTACACTGTTCTGTACTGTGTTTACGCTATATACTTAACATTCATAATTCTCAACTGTCCATATTTTCAAAGAATTTCCAGATGTGTTCCTTAAATTTGTGGCTTTCTGCCATACGATTGGGATGATCTCAGTACTGATGTGACTTAATAATTATGTACACATGAGTTTCAGACTTCAAATCCTTCAAAACATGTATCTTAACACCAACCCCTGGTTATTCTAGCACATTTCTATACGGCAAATATGTCAAATAATTCCCTGTTTTTGGGTTATTGTCCCCTCATTATGTTGGCCTTTGTCCAGATGTCTTGCACTAAGAGATTGACAGCTATCTGTGAAGCCCTGATTATTATTGTGGCATTCTGCGCAAACCATGGCCTTCAGTGCTCTGATTTAAAAAGGAGTGCTATCCGTGTTCACTTACATGGTTTCCTGGCCAGCAACATTGTTGCCAGCTACAAAATCTCACTTACTTATGTTTAAGTCCAGTGCACGGCATGAATATGTAATGAGTGCTGCTGCTCACCTCGCACACATCTAAACTTTGTGTAGGTTCTATGCAAAGCTTACACAGAGTTTATTGAATCCCACTGCATGTCTCAGTAATAGGGCAAATGTCTACAGAGTGAGGAGTTTCCTGTTTAGGCTCCTAGCACTAAGCAGTAACACCTTCAGGTTTCTTTGGGTTTTATTTGTTATGACAGTAGGTTTGTCAATTTGACATTGCCTAAAATAGAAAAATATTCACAGGTTGGTCCTTTCCAATAAAATATTTTGCAGGACTAGTGTGCATTTGTAAGACATAAGATGGACTACTTAACTTGACAACTGATATGAAGACAGAGTAGGTATAATTGTTTGGATTGTCTGTGCAAGAAAGTGACTAACTGCCTGCTGTTGTTTTCTTATTATTCTGGCTTTGATGGATTAATGTGATTTTTGTGAGGCAAAGCTGAATATTTTAATTTGTGGCAACTGAAATGAAGTTGAAATAAATTACATGGCCACTTTTATCACAATCTAACATCTAAACTGTACACAGATGTTGCTACAACAGATTGGTGATGTTTTTCTGGATAAAAGTCACTGACACTCTTGTTGCTCGGTTTACAGTCCTTTCCCAAAAAAAAGGGGGGGGGTAATAAAATGCATTGCAGAATGCCAAGATGTTCAGAGCTTCTGGGTGGTTAACGGCACCCAAACAAAAGCTGTATAACTGTATTCTGAGATAGGTTTAGCAGTGGCCTCTACCCTAAGCCACACCGAGTCTAAAACCAGCCCTGCTCACAGGTGAACAAAGGAGTCTGCTTTAGCTTGTGTGAAGAGCTGGGGATAATGTCATTACTTCTTTAACTTTCCCCTAAAGCTCAGCGGTGTGCAAATAGGGTCACTAAGCTTACACAGGAGCAGTGTACTGTCTAAAATAAATTGGAAACATTAGAGTAACTACTTTTTTTCCCATTTTCCTCACAATCAAACATCAGATGCATATACAGGTGGCTATCTTTTAGGAGAGTAAAGAAGCATGCTGTTTATATATGTCTGACAGTAAATACGCCCTATTTGTTTTTTCAGTTTTGTCCAAGAATGACATCAGAGGGCTACGTAGAAGGTGACTGTTTTTTTTTTGTATAAGGGTGAGGAGGCATACTGTGTGTTGCGTGGTTGTGGGTGGGTGTGTTTGTGTAGGTATGTGTGTGTATACATATATATATATATATATATATATATATATATAGACAGATGGATATGTAAATACAAACCTGTGTGTGTGTGTGTGTGTGTGTGTGTGTGTGTGTATATTTATATAGATTCATAGGTTCATAAGTGTGTACTACACTAATGGCCTTGGAGCCTATATAAGCCTAGCCCAAGAATATTCCCTGGCATCATGCTGCCCAAAATTATTTACCAGTGCCCCTGTCAAGCAAGGCCACTGAAGTGATCTCTGGGGTGAACTTCCTATTGCCCATCCACTCATCAAGATTTCTCTTATAGAAGGCCAGTGAAGTGCTCTGCTTGATGTGAATGGGAAGTTTGTTCCAGAGTATGGGATGTCTCTGGGTTAGGAACTTGTCCCTCCAGCATGTTCTGTTTATTGTGGTAATGGGGTTTAGGTCCCTGGAGCGTGTGGCATGGAGGGATTGGGATTTCTTTAGGTGTAGCATATCTAGCAGCTCTGGGTAAGACATGACTTTGTAGGGCAGAAATCGCCTCTAAGTAGGCGATAATAGACAGAGTATAGCTGGAGTTTTTTTGAGTCTGTCCATACAGGGCATGTATCTAAGGCCTAAGATCCTCTTAGTGAGGTATTTTTGCGGCCTTTCCAGTTGTTGTAGGTGTCTAGTGAGGTACATACCAATTGGAACGTTATATTGTATAATAGGTCTAATGAGTGACAAGTAGAGAGGGATTATGACCTCTTTCTTCCTGGATGAGAAACCTTTTGTAATGAGATGTGCCACATAGAAGGACTTTATGACTACAGTGGCAATGTGGTTATCAAAGGAGAGGTTGCTGTCAACCTGTGTCCCAGGTCTCTTATCACGCCTTCGGTGTTTAGTGGACTACCACCTATGTGGTAGTTCATGGGCACTGGATTTTTCCCAAAGGGAATGACAACACACTTTTTGGCATTGGCCATGGCTCTGGCACCAGTCAATGGTGTCAGTGAAGCCTTTTTGTAGAATGCCTACATCAGTTGGAGAATCAGTAATGTTTCCCAGTTTGCAATCATCTGCAAACTTGGTCAGCCAGAGTCCCTTTGTGTTGGCTTGAACTTCAGAGAAGTAGATGCCAAACAGGAGAGGACCTAGGACTGATCCCTGTGGGACAGCACTTGTAACTGGTCGGGAGTCAGATTTGGAGTCCACTACTTTCACAGTCTGGGTTCTATCAGTGAGCCAGTTGGCAACCCATCTTATGACATACGGATTTATGTCTAGTTTAATGAGTCTATCTGTGATTCCTGAGTGAGGGATGGTGTCAATGACCTTGGCAAGATCTAGGTTGGCTGTGTGAACTACCTTGCCCTTATCTACAGCTCTGGTGACAGACTCGAAGAAGTCTACCAGGTTGAGCAGGCATGATGTACCTTTCACAAAACCAAACTGTGTGGGGTCCAGAGTTTGGAAATTCTCTATGTCCTTATTTATAAGGTCCATGATGATGCAGTCCATAGCCTTACATATCAGACTCGTCAGACTAATGGGGTGGTAGTTCACAGGGTCTGTACTCACTCCCCCTTTGTGGAGTGGGATGACCGTAGCAGTGTGCCATTCAGTAGGAACAAAGCCTGAAATGAGGCTGTGGTTGAACAGGGTACTCAGGTGAGGTGCCAGTTAATTTGTAATTCATGTAGAACACAGCCAGTTATATTATCAGGTCCCATGGAAGCTGTATTCTTGGCTTTGGACAGCAAGGTTTTTACCTCTGTAGCTGTGATAACAGGGACTTGGCATTCCTCAGGTATTGTGATAGGCCCCTTAGGGGGTGAAAGGGGGGGGGTAAAGTTCGCACTGAACCTGTCAGCCAATATGTTGGCAATATCAGTTGGTTCTGTATATGCAATGCCATTGTGCTGTAACTCAAAGCAGATCTGAGTACTGCCATGTAGATTCTTGACATAACTATAGAATGCCTTGTGGTTGTCTTTAGAATCTTCAGCAATTTTGTTTTCATAGCTAGCTTTAGAGGATTTGATGATGGATCTCAGTTTTTTGCTGAGGCTAACAAGGGACTTTTTCCAGTCTTGGGAATGCACCCTTTTCTGCAACAGATTTTCCTTCTGCAGAGTTTGTTTATGGTGGGGGACCACCAGACTGGCTTCCTTTTTTTTGGAGGAGAGCATCTTGGTTCTGTTTGGTATGGACCATTTCATGCACTTGTGTATGTGCTCATACAGTGCACTGATGTATGATTCAAACGTCATGCATCTATTTTCCATTTGCATGGGTATCGTGAATTCAGCCACCTCTGTTTTTAGAAGCCCAAAATTGGCTTTGGAGAAGTTTTTTAAGGTGGTTTCCTTTAGGGAGGATGAGGGTGGGATGTGGATATCCATGGTGATTAGCTTGTGCTCAGATATGACCGGGGAGGAGTTGATTACTGGTGTAGAGCAGTGGTCGCCCATGTTAGTAATGACCAGGTCAAGGATGTTTCTACCCCTGGTGGGAGTAAGAATGAGTTGGTCCAGGGCATTGGAATTAATGAATTCCAGAAAACGTTAAGCAAGTGTGTTGGTACATGAGTAATTTTCCCAGTTAATGGAGGGGTAGTTAAAGTCTCCCAGTATAAGGGTATTGGGTTGTACCCTAATATTTTCCAGTGTGTTTAGAAATGTGGAGTGGGAGTCTTGGGACGTGGGGGATCTACAGCAGGCTAAAACCTGGATTGCAGTTTTACCTAGTGTTAGTTGTACCTGAAGTATCTCTGATGCGGTATGTTGGACTACTAGTCTGAAGGTGTGCATATCCTTCATGAACATGAAGACACCACCGCCTTTAGTGCTTCGGGTCCAGGTTTAGAGGCCGAAAGGTGTGGTATGAATTATAGCTTGGTAGTGCTGGGGTGCTGTCCAGAGCCTTAAACTAGGTCTCGGTCATTGCACAGATGTCGATGTTCTGCATTTTAAGGACTGCTTCGAGTGAGTGCATTTTGAGATTTAGACTTCTAGCAATGAGTAGCATAACCCTCAAAGTTCGTTTGCTTGTAGCTGCTATGATGACAATTTTGTCTTCAGGAGATTGCCTAAGAAAGGCACTACAGGGGTGGAAAGATCATTGGCCAGTATCCAGAATCCCTGGGGTGACAGGTGCAGGACATCTCTGGTGAAGCATCGAGGTCTGTCGATCATGTCATCCCAGGCAGACAAATACTGGATCCCCTTCGAATGACACCAGAAACTTAGCCAATTGTTGAAGTCAATCATTTTCTGCTTGTACTGTGGTATCATTCTGGGTGACGGTAGAATGCGACTCAGAGCCAGGGTCATACCTGCCTGGGCTACAAGATCTGAGAGCTCCTCTATGTCTCTTTTCATGTAGTACAGGCAGGTACAGGTCATTCACACCAACAAGGACAATGACAGAGTCATATTGGTACCTGTTGTGGAGTGACCTAAGTGCGTGCGTTATGTGGCGGATCCTGACACCTGACAGGCAGCTGACCATAAATTTCTCATTATTCAACCTAGTGAGTGGGACATTAGTGTGCCTTACTATTGAGTCACCTGTGACTAGTGTATTGGGTAAGTTGTTTTGCCTTATGGGCTTTGGTTGAGTGGCACACTGTTTACGTGAGCTATGAGTCTCATGGTTTGTGATGGGATGTGGTGATTGTTTGCGTTTCTGCCTCGGAGGTCTCTGTTGTTTGGGGAGATTTTTATTGACAGCCTCCACAAACGTAGGTGCGCATTTTGTGTTACTATGTGAGGGTTATGGTGGTGTAAGTTCTGGAGGGCTATGTGTTGAATGTGTTGTGGTGCAGGTGTTAACCTTCTCCTCTTGACTGGCTAATCCAGTCTTGGCTGGAGAGTGTTTAGCTTCCAATTTGACTATATATGTGCATCTCTCACAAGTCACAGTGTTGGGGGTAAGAGGAGAGGGTTGTCTGTGTACATGAGGCAGTTGCTACATTGCCTCAGGATGCCCAAGTTCACCAGGTTGACAGGAGAAAGCACAGTGAACTGATCTTTAGACATGCCTGGATGTGAGCTCAGTGTATTAAGTACTGAAGCCTTTTACAGGAAAAATGTCACTCAAAGTTTCCTAGTCTGTACAGAGCACTGCCAAACACTTGAGGGGGAAACTAATACATAGACCCTTATACCTCTCTCTCTATATATATATGGAACCACTACTAAATCTCAAAAACCCAAACTACCAATGCCCAAAATCCCAAGACCAAATACCCAAAACACTAAAATACCTGAAACATCAAAACCGCGAAATTCAAACTACCGAAAACTACACTCAACATACACCACACACACATACACATACACACACCGTCCCTCAGAAAAAGAACACACAAACTAAACTACAGACAAGCAGGGGGGGAAGCCCCCCTGCACCACCCATGTGGGGGGCTGTGCCCCCCACAACCCCCCTACTTAAATATTTTAACTCCAAGGTCGCACTACATACACAAACACATGAAACACCACCACACACCTACATTCCTCTCGCACATACACATCACTGTCACAACACACACTTACACACTAAACCCTAGCCAACACATTTAAACATAGATACTTACCTGACCTTCCACCATACTGCAACACCAGAAGCATGAATGTCAAACTCCCAATGATTGGGATTTTGAAATTCGGGCTTTTGGTCTTTTGGTAATTAGGGGTTTCGGATATATAATCTCGAAAGTTTGAAATTCAGTATTTAAAACTTTCGAGATTATGTAGTGATCCCATATATATATATATATATGTGTGTGTGTGTGTGAGTGTGTGTGTGTGTGTGTGTGTGTGTAGCATGTCAATACATCAAAGGCAATTTCACAGAATGCAAAGAAACCAAAGCCAGTTCACTAAAATTGCCTTTGATGAAAGTGGAGATTGCCTTTTTTTCCACCGTTGTGCGACCTTGGAGTTGGTATATATAATTCTAGGGTGGGGGTGTCCCCCACATGGAGGTGCAAGGGGGCTTGCCTCCTACAAAAATAGTTTCAATGTTCTCTGAAGGCTGTTTTGGTGAACTGGTTGTGGTTTAGTTACGTTCGTCAGAACCACCTTTGACAGATCAAGATGAATTCGGTGGGGGGGGGGACAGGGCCACAGAGCATTTTTGCCTAGGGTACCAGCTGACCTAAAGCCAGCCCTGTATCTGGGGGGGATGCCCTACTGATAGCAGGCATGGTGCTTATTAAAGGTGATGTTAGAGACCTTGGCTTGAACAAGCATCACTGCTTAGGGCTGACATCATTCTGCTATCATTGCAGAATTTCTGTCCTTGAGCTTAAAAGGTATCTGCTGGAACTGAAGGTTAGAGGGTTTCCCCATCTTCCCTCTCTATGGGCATGTTGCATTTTCTTTTTTGTCTGGATATCCATGCCACCCCGTTGCTTACATTCTGCACACATGACTTAATGACCTTAGGGTGAAACATCTGGCAAAAGTTGCAGATACCAAACCAAAGCAAATAAGTCCCACCATGACAAACCTGGAAAACAAAACATGGCCTAGTCCATGTAAACAAGCAGCACTGTGATTTCAGAAAATCTAAGACTAATGGTATGAACACCACTTTAATAACAAAGACAACACAGAGCAGGAAAATGTTAAATATGTTAAATAATTGTTGGTCGTTTTTAACATTCTCCTACTCTGTGGTGTCTTCTTTATTAAAGTGGTGTTGGCACTATAGGTCTTGGATTTCCTGAAATTACAGTGCTGCTTGTTTACATGGACTAGGCTACATTTCAAAAGTTGCAGATAACTACGTCAAGTTCTAGGCCAAGGCAAAAGATTAAATGGACATTGGAATCTGGATCTCACACTGGGTGTATTTTATAAGACTGAATATACTTTGTGTACAGAAGACAAACCAACACTACTGTAGAGGTTGTCCCCCAGACTAAATTTCTAGGAGTTATACCCATGACGAAAATCCGACATTCGACCTTCACACCCACAATATCAAAAAAACAAACTATAAACTAGGCACCCTCTACCGGCAAAATGCTATCTTAACTGCTCCACTACGTGTACTCTCATCCTAACCTTTCTCTTACCTTCACTTTTGTATGGTGCTCCTCTCCTCATTAAAATCCACTACACCCTAAAAACTAAGGTAGCCAAGTTTGCAACCAATGCAAAATGCTCTTTCTATTATTGCATTGCCTTAAAATCACTTAACTGGTTTGAACTTCCACATCATCTAACCTACCTACAGTTAATCATAGCTCACAAAATCATTTACAAACCCTCAGAATGCCCAGCCCTCTCTTCCATCTTAACCCACTACCACCTAAATAGGCCACTTAGATCTGAAAATCAATTTCTCCTGCAAGTAGACAAAACTAAACTCCCAGATGGCAACATGCTTTATTCCTTCTCTATTGCCAAGCTTTAGAACTCTCCCAGTAGCTATTAGAACCTCCAGTAATATCGCTTCCTTCAAAAAATCTTTGAAGCAACACCTCTCCACCCTATGGCAATACATGTCTCAATTCTCATCCTTCCATAACCTTACTACCTATACTCTAAGTTTGTTCACACCTTAATTTACATCCTTACCCCTTCAAACTTTCTTTTATCACTACTCAAAACAATTAATTTAACTTTTCCTCTGCTATCCATCTTTGCCCTTCACACTATCTACACCTTCACTCCACTCTACTGCCTATACCCTCAAAACACCTTGAGAATACTGCTAAGTTATTGTTTTTTTTCAGTATATTTACCTCTAGTGTATAATAATACAATCACTTGATTAGTTTATAACTTTTACCTGTATGTACATATCGTGTGTTTGCACACTTTTTCAACTATTGTATGTTACTGTTTGTTTTGTGAATATTGCTTGTATCTTCTAATCGTTTTTTTTTTATGTACTGTTTTATATTTTATATAAAAAAAATAAAATATAAAATATAAAACACAACAACACAGTTTTATATTTTATATACTGTTATATTGTGGAGCTTTTCTCCCCGGGCCTCCACTGAAAATGTTTTTTTTTGACCCGGTGAACTTTCCCAGCAAACAAATGCCAATCATTCAATCAATCAATCAATCAATCAATCAATCAATCAATCAATCAATCTATCAATCAAATCAAGCAAATCAATCAATAAGTCATTGCTGGATATCAGCTCAACATAAGAAGCCTAGCAACTGCAATACATGCAACTGCAATATATAAATACAAACAAGAAAATTCATCTCCCCAACACGGCACTTATCTCTCAATATCTGGACTGATGGTTGACTGGGATGCAGCCTCCTGAAGTGAGAACTTACTCAGGAAGAAATAATTATTTGAAGACTCCTGAGGTAAGCAAGATCAGCCCAACCATGGGAGAGATCTCAAAAAATCAACCAGATATTGGACTCAACTCAGGCAGGATATGATCTTTCTGTATTTTTTATAAAAAAAAAAAGTGATGGGCTACTAACCATATACCTGCAGTATGAGGAATTCAGACAAGAACCTGTTCTCAGTACCAGCTTAGTCCCACCTTTGTTTTTATTTACTTTTTCTAACTCATTTTTCAAGTTATATACTGTTTTATTTACAAATACTGGTTCCTCCACAACTAAGAACTTACACTTTGTCCCCTTTGAAAATATTCCAATTTTCTTTGATAATATTTCTTATTGCACGGGTGTACAAACTGTAAGTAAGCACCTTATCAAGTTTATCTCTATCTGTCTCTGGGGATTCTCCTTCTAAATTTTGGTTATTTGATTGTTGAGTGTATGCTCTGTACACATTTTTCTGCCTTCATACACCTCATTACCAATACCTTTGATTAATTCAGTGGGGCACCCCCTCTCAATAAACATCTTTCAGCCGTTCAATTTCAGTCCTGTACTCTTCATCCTCTGACACAAGTAAACTTGCCCTTCACTACATTTCTCTTCATTTGTTTCAGATGCATGCTGTCGTACTTTAAATAGTTGTTGCTCCAACTTTTTTTCTCATAACGCTGGTTAAAATGCATTCATTTGCACATGTTTACTAATCGAAATGTCCACAAACACCATACTGACTTTGCTGACACTGAATGTAAACCTAAGAAATTTAGTAGTCTTATTTAAGAAATTTTTAAACTCATTTAGCAAACTTTCATTTCCTTCCCATATAAAAATGAGTTAATCAATAAAAAAATAAGTTATGCTCTTACCATAACATTCCATGTGAGTTGTTCATCTCACCTTTGTTCTTACACGTGGGTATGGAGCCGATCCATCGACTACGAGCCGGCTGCTTTCCAAGCTCAAGATCTCCGAGTAGCTCGAGGCACAGCCCCTATCCCATTATGCTCTCTGACTAACCTCAGATCTAGTTTGCTGAATCCAGCATGAAAAAATATGACTAATATGCCAACATATATACACATATACATATATTTACAATTTGCCAAACACTACCCTGGTTGGAGAGACGGAAACTAGTCAGACCAACCAGACCACCAGTCACACCCGTTCTTCTAGAACTTGGAGAGGGGAAGGTGGGAGTGGATGTAAGAACAAAGGCGAGATGAACAACTCACACGGAATGTTATGGTAAGAACATAACTTCTTTATGTGAAGTTGTTCAAACTCGTCGTTTGTTCTTACCCGTGGGTAGTGTCCCAAGCACCCTAATCCTGGGTGGCTCATGGGAGTACATTACTGAGAACAGTGGAACCAAAGGAAGCCCTGTCCCTAGAGGCCCTGTCCACTTTGTAATAAGTGATAAACATATGGGGTTTGGACCAAGTAGCAGCTGCACAAATAGTATCCAAAGGCAAACGGGCTGCGTGAGCCAAAGATGTAGACACAGCCCTGGTAGAATGTGCTTTCACACTATGCTCTAAAGGTTGATTGGATGATGAGTATATATATTTTATGCAATCAGATAACCACTTGGACAATGTAACTTTAGCCACAGGCAGCCCCTTTTTATTGTCCGCAAAGGATAAAAAGAGTTGTTCAGATTTCCTAAGCTCCTTTGTTCTGTCCAAATAAAACTTCAGTTGTCTGTGAACATCAAGTTTATGTAACATATATTCTAATTTATTGAAATGGTGTCTGAAAAAGGTGGGTAGCTCAATAGATTGGTTCAAGTTGACTTCGGAGCAGACCTTAGGAAGAAAGGTGGGATTCGTCCTAAGGGACACTCTGTCGGGATGAAAAACAGGTACGGAGGTCTGATAGAAAGAGCTTGCAGTTCCAAAACTCTACGAGCTAAGGTAATAGCTACCAAAAATATTGTTTTACAAGAAATAAACTTCAGGGGGCAAGAAGATGCCGGTTTAAAGGGTGGAAGCATAAGCTGAGATAGTACTAAATTTAAATTCCAGGGAGCAACTGGTTGTCTGACAGGTGGCCTAAAGTGATGAGTCCCTTTCAGGAAGGCTTTACATAATCTGTGAGAGATCAGACTAGAGCCTTCCAATCCCAGCTGGAAATTGGATATTGCAGCCAATTGAACTCTTACAGTGGCTGCTGCTGCACCCTTGTGAAAAAGCATAATGAGAAACTCCAGAGCACTATCAATTGGAGCGACATAGGGATCAATATCATGTTGAAAGGCCCAATGCATAAAATGTTTCCATTTACTGTTATACAGTTTTCTGGTGGAGACTTTATGAGAGGAGATAAAAATATGTTGCACTGCTGAAGACAAATTGTATGACCTGGCTATATTGGGAAGTGGAGCAGCCAAGCTATCAATTTGAGGGACTGCAGAGAGGGGTGAAGCGCTCCTGACGAGTGGGTCAGAAGGTCTGGCACTGGGTCCAGAAACCAAGGTTCTTCCAGTAGAAATTGATAGAGGAAGGGGAACCATATCTGCCGAGGCCAGAAAGGGGCTATCAGAATAACAGTCCTTCCCGAGCTCTTTGCTTTCTGTAAAAATTTGGGGATCAGAGGAGTTGGAGGGAAGGCATAAAGGAGACCCGAGGGCCAATCGTGTAAGAGTGAATCCCTTGGGCTGTCCCCCGGAGGTGGATTCAGGGCAAAGTAGTTTCTGCATTTGGCATTCAGCGGGTATGCAAATAGGTCACAGCAAGGCTGGCCCCATCTGCGGAAAATCATTTCCGCCACTTCTTGTTTCAGGGACCACTCGTGAGGCAACAGAATAGCTCTGCTCAGTTTGTCCGCTATCAGGTTGGATTTCCTCGGGATGTGTGTTGCTATCAGAAAGCGCCCGGTGGATACAGTCCACTGCCAAATTTTCAAGGCCTCTCAGCATAAGGGATAAGATCTGGTTCCCCCTGCTTGTTGATGTACCAGACCACCGACATGTTGTCCGTCTGGATTGCAATCGTGTCCTGAGGCACAGAGTCGTGGAAGTGCTGCAACGCTAAAAGCACTGCTCTCAACTCCAGGACATTGATGTGCAAATGAGATTCCATCTCTGACCAGGTACCTTGGGCAGTCCTTCCCTGAACCCCCCCCCCACCTTATCAGGGAAGCGTCCATGGTCACCGTGGCTACAGGAGGGGGAAGTACAAATGGTCGACCTATCGTCACCTGATGACTGCTCAGCCACCAGAGAAGGTCCTTCTTGCAAGCGTCTGTTAGGAGGATCTTGAAGGACATTGCGAGCTGTTGGTAAGACCACTGAGTGAAAAGCAACCATTGGAGTATCCGCATGTGCATCCATCCCAGAGGAACCGCTATGAGGGTGGCTGCCATGGTGCCTAAAAGTTTTAGAACCTGAAAGGCAGGGACTCTCTTTTCTTTTAGCAAGAGGGACACATGATTTCGTAGAGAGATAACTCTTTCGTGAGTTAATCTGACCATTGCGGCGGTGGTGTCTAGATCTGCTCTGATTTCTGGAAAGCTCCTTGGGACTTCCGGAACCACATTTTTCCACCTTTCTGCCCTTTGGGGTATGGTCTGGTAGGGGTGGAAAAACGGACTCCTACGGCAGATAGAGTCTTTCCTTCCTGCTCACACCTAGTGAGAGTCTCCCTGACTTGTGGCCCAAACAAGGTAGAGCCATCAAATGGGATGTTGACAAAGGAAGACTTGAAGGCTTCCGCAAAGGAGCATAAGCGCATCCAGGACTGTCTCCGCAGAGCTATCGCTGAACCTGCTGCTCGACTCGACCCATCGGCTGCATAGGAAATGAGCCGCATGGACGCATTGACAATGGAATTCAGGGTAGAAAGCTGAGCTGTAACCTTCTCAGAGACAGCCTCATCTGTGTTACCATTTAGAGTACCTCCAAGTTCCTGTAGGAGATCTCGCTGAAGACGGGTAAAATGGGATAGGTAGTTAAGTGATCTCCTGGCAAATGTCGCAGAACTAAAGATGCGTTTCCCATACCTGTTCATAGTCCTAGAGTCTCTATTAGGAGGATGGACAGTAGTAAAGGTCTCTGACATCTCTTTCTTGGTGGCCGCCGCCACCACCATGGCATCAACAGGAACTCCTTTAGTGAGGTACAATTTGTCTGAAGGGGAAGTGATAAATTTATTGGGCCTCCGAGGGACTGGCTCCATGGAATCAGGGGACTCCCACGCCCTTCGAGCAACCACATCCATAAGTTCATCGAAGGGCGGAGTAACCCAGGTGTTGGAAGATTGAGACCCAAAGGCCTTCAGGAGCACCAATTCATCCTCAGTTGGAGTAATGGACTTCCAGTCACCCCTCCATTTCAGTATTTCCAGGATGTCTGCGAAGGAGACATCCTCAGAGGGGACCGCGGGGACCCTTCTGATTCCCCTAAGTCGGTGTCTGTTGTCAAGGATTCCTAATGGGAATCCAAATGCCTCCTCTTGCAAAGTCTCTTTCTGGGGACCCCATCAGTGCTCCATCTGTTGAGGTCTCACCCAAAGGGGTTACCTGAGGCTCTGGGTCTCGACGCTTAGTAGGGACCTGTGATGTAGAGGCAGAACGCAGTATTTTAGGGAGGAAGAGGAAAGACCTGAAGAAGTGAGAGTCTTGGCAGACATTGCCCTCCTCATGGCATCAAAGGCACCGGAGTCTCGACCCAAGGACCCCGCCTGTTCCGAGGAAGAAGGCGGCTTCCCCGGTGCCAAGACCACTGGCTCCGAACCCGAGCTCATCTTCACCGAGGCCCCGAGAGGAAGGGTCAGAACCGATGCGTCGGTTTGACTCTCCCCTCGGAACCGACGAGAGAGCGTCGGCTCTGAGATTCTTCAAATGGCACCGAAGAGATCAGGGTGGATGGAGCCGAAGTCACTGGGACAGGACTCGGCTCCGAGGGATCCAAAACCATCAGATCTTCCGCCTCTGGCTCCGAAGGCCTAGGTAAGGTTGGAGGAGGAGTAGGCACAGGCAAAGGAATGGTAGTAGGAACTGAACCCAGCTGGGCCGAAACCGAGAGTAATTTAGCCAATGCCGGGTTCTCTAAAAGCCTCTGCACCACACGATCCACATCGATGTCTGAAAGGGTCCTAGAAGAATGGGTCGAAGGGACCAAAGAGGCCATGGCTCGAGGACTGGAGACTTCAACACCTCTGACACCAGCTCCAGCTCAGAAGGTTGGCTCCAAAACATCGGTTCGGTGCACAGCTCTGATGACTTAGGAACCGGCAACCGCACCTTAACAGAGGTGCTCGGAACCGAGGACTTGGGTTCTGAGGACACCCTTGATGACTTTGACCCTTCGAAGACTTGGAGATCTGGTCAGTCTTATCCAAGG
This sequence comes from Protopterus annectens, assembly GCF_019279795.1. Lineage (NCBI taxonomy): Eukaryota > Metazoa > Chordata > Ceratodontiformes > Protopteridae > Protopterus > Protopterus annectens. Next base: position 1,224,151,415 of record NC_056745.1, read on the forward strand.
CTTCCTAAAATTCAGGTTTTAACAGTCCTCTGTCTATAAGTTTTCTCCTCCTTTCAAACAAAACTCTGCCACTAAAAGAGTAGAAGATGGAACAATCCTCTTGTAAGTGCAGAGCTCCTAAACAATATACACAGGACACATGATTGTCTGTAATGGACATTTTCTGCCACAGTCACACCTCTTGAAACCTGACTTCTGTCTCTCTTTTTGGTCAGACATAGTAACACACAGTTATCAGGTCCCTGATAACACAACACAAAAACCGGAACTATAAGAAGTTCTAAATATATATATTTATATCAACAAGCACACTATCCCTAAATATATGGGATACAGCTACTTAAGTATATTATAGTGATAACACACTATCTAAAGAGAAGGGATAGGGAAAAGAAGTTGACAGGGCCCTGTTCAACTATAAGAGGGAAGCACAGGAGTGCCTAAACGAAAAGGAGGCAAGGCCCAAGAGCAACCAATCCAACAACAGAAACACGACTAAATCACACAACAACAGGGACACAGCCCTAAAAAGGAATAACAGTACAAAGTATATATCAATTGGAGTATAAACTCACAAACTCTAACAGTACAAATAGCCCAAAGACAGAAAAAATAATTATACATGCCCGAGCATTCTGGAGAACTTGCGATCCGTTGCAGTGGCAAACTAGATCTGAGGTTAGTCAGAGAGCATCATGGGATAGGGGCTATGCCTCAAGCTACTGAGAGATCTTGAGTTTGGAAAGCAGCCTGCTCAGAGCCGATGGATCGGCTCCGTACCCACGTGTAAGAACAAACGGTGAGATTGAACAACTTCACATCATTTTTTTAGAAAGACCCTATCATTTATATATATATATATATATATATATATATATATATATATATATATATATATATATATATATATATATACACACACACACACACACACACACATATATATATATATATATATATATATATATATATAATATATACACACACACACACACACACACACACACACACACACACACACACATTTCTTCCCATTGCACAAGCATTACATTGGCATAGCTGGGTGCCATCTCTGTACCCATTGCTACACCCTTATCTTTTGTTAACACTTACTGAATACAAAAAAATTTATTTCAACACTAATTCCAACAGATCCACAGTAAACTCAAATTTCTTTTTGTGTAAAATCAGACTTGTTGCACAACTATTTTTTACACTATACTAATCTCAAATTAGTGGAAATCATAGTGTAGAAACTTGTAATGCCTGCAGTTACAAAAAAGTAATCTACTGTCACTTTAATGTTATTCATCTTTATAATACAGTCGCAGTGTTTTTAATATCTGATATAATACAATACATTTTACTACATTCTTAACTTTTCATTCTTCACAGTTGGCTAAACGTTCAGTTTCTGAGCCAATAGTTAACATAACTGGTCTCAAGGGGGGTCTTTTTCATCCTTATGTGGCTTAGGAATGTCGTATATTATCTCTAATCTTGAAAGTTTCTCAGTCAGTATCTCTTTCAAAGAGTTGTTACAAAATCCAGCTACTACTGTGCAGTCCAAAATCAATTTCTTTATATTGTTCCTCTATGTAATTTCTGTCCACCTCTTTATAAAAGTTCTCACCTGAGAGCATATCAAACACTTTTTCTTTATATCTGCCCACATTCATCACCACAGTTATGCCCCCTTTGTCTGCTTTTATGAATTGCAAAGAACCATCACTAGACAATGTGTGAAGTTATTGGGCCTAAACAAGGCTTCCCTGATATCTTTTTCACAAGCCTTTTCAAAGGCCTCAGTAACACTATTCTGTGGTGGGATGACCATACTGAGTTTTACTACACCACTCCAGGTGGTGGTGGACTGAACATGATTTTTAAAGAAAGCAGCCAGATGTATTTTCTTAATATACAGTTTAAGTGCAGTGACTGACTACTGTAGATGCTTGCCTTGCTGGTATAAAACCAAGCCCTTTTTGCAGCACTTGTACTTCTTCTGCAGTCAAGCCTCTTCTAGACACATTAAATATCTTAAAGTTATTACATATCTCTAATGATGGCCCATTAAGCTGTTAATACTCCCTCAAACACTGGATAAATTCCTTTGAGTGGCCACCTGAAAACTGCATCTTCCTTTTAATAATCCATCCAAGTTGTCTGCTGTTTTTTTTTTTTTTTCTTGTTGCAGTTCCCTTCATTTCAAATATTTTTTTTGCCCTTTTTTGTGTTACTTCCATATTTTTTGTTAATTCCTGTTTTGACCCAACTTCTTTTTCTCTTTGCCTTGTTGGTCTAAAAAAAAAAACTTTAGTAGCTTCCTCTTCTTTGTCGCCACCTGTTGGCCAGTAATTCCTTAACGTACGATCATCTGCTTCTCTGAAATGTATTAACCTTCTTGCTTTTCAGTGTCTTTTCTTCTTTATTGAGTTTGTCTTCTAAACATTTCATCTGTACCAGAACCTTATCTTCTGTTACCACTTCATATAATTCATTAATGCTGCTGTATAACACACTTTCCAGTTTTATCAATTCTTCCTTCTTTAGTTTAAAAAAAGCAATCAACTCTAAACCAGCCTTCTGCAAAATATTATTCCACCTATTTCCAAATTCTTTATCACACTCTTTGGTGCACTTCTTTCCAAGTCTCAAACATCTTGGCACTCTATTATTGTCTACACATGCTTGAAAATAGTTAATGTTACATGCAATTCTTCTATGTTTTATGGATTTTTCTAAAAATCCATAAAACAATCTTATTTCTGCAGTGTCCTTGTTACTACATATCTTTTGGAACACACACAAGGTGAGAAAAAAAGCAGTTTATTAATTCTGCCTTCCATCTTTTCATAATGGCAATTGCTGGTGTTAACTTCATCACAGAGATTCAGCAAGTTGTCCTTCACTGACATAATTTTCTATACTTGTTCAGAAACAGAACCATCCTTTTCCACTACACCTTCCTCATCCATATTATGGAAGTAATCAAAGACAGAAATAGTAGTGGAGGGGTGATCCTGGACTATGAGCTCTGCCATCATTATTAATCCCTTGTGAACTCATAACTGTCTCTTCCATCAGATCACCAGAGTCCACACCAGTGTAAACAACTGGTGCCACTATGAAAATAAAACTGATAAAATAAAACCGCATATGGCAACAGCCACACACTGGAAAAATAAAAATAAAAACAAACCTAAGTGTAACACGGTTAAAAATTTTATCGACTGGTGCCACAAATAAAGACTTCATCAGATTTCTGTTGAAAATTAATTCATCCAAACTTAAATAACAATTAAAATGTCATGCAGAAAATACCTATAAGACTTCTTTGTAACTTGAATGAAGCCTCTACAAAAATATCTGCAGAATATTTCTGCTATACAAAATAAATATTATTTTTTCACATTTTTCTGTCTTTTCACCCTAGACATTGCTCTTAGGCTTTATTTACACCATAAATACATGTTATTTCTGCAGTGTGGGTTCACACTAAAAGTAATTGCCAATATCACACGAAAGGGGTGATTTCACCTTTACCCATCCAAAGTTATGTCTTCAGACATGAATTTATTAACATTATGAAGGGAGAGGAGATCACTAGACCTCTTTACAAAGCAGAAATTGTACTAATTATTTTGTATAAGTAATTTCAGTATTCTCAGGCTTTGAATGGTAGGACATGGTTGCATTTCTCCAAACCTAACAGTTTCTTGTCTATATCTAACTAGTTCACTTCATTTTTACCAGCATTTAAGCAGAATATTTTCCACAATGCCAGTGTCTAACAAACATTTAACCCAAGTACCAGTAATAGAATGCACTCTAATAAGGAACTTTAAACAGGATATGTTCTGTGGGAAAGAAGTGTGAAGGCAGGAATCCAGCAAAAACAACTGTATGAAGTAAGTATTTGCTAGAGACATCGAATAATGAAGGTTTGTAACATAACTTGTGCTGGAATTGGAATGTAATAAACTGAGGAGCACAGCAAACCATGAGTGAGTATGGGGGCAATATAGAGTAACAGTAAGTGTAAAAAAATCATAAACACAATACCCATAGTTTATTTTTACCACTAGACAGTCACACACAGATATAATGTACTATTCCAAAATACAAATGGAAATATTTCCAAATGTACTATAGGAACAGGTTTAACTGTGCTGTAGGAAATGCACTGTTGAAGATGCTGCTTTGAAGTCATCTCCATCACTGAACAAAAATACTCAAACTTGTACAAATACCTCTGTCAAAGATGGTACATCTGGCAGATTTGCAGCCCCCTTCCCTATGATTTTGAACAATAGCACTGTCTTATATTTACTATGCAGTTTTACATGATAGCTATCTCCTCTGCAAACACTTAAGAAGAAAAAAACAAACAAATTAATAACTAAGAAACAAATTCATTACCTTTGGTCCATTGAAAAGTATGTCCTGCATGTCAAAACCATCCAGAGGCACTGACGGCAACTTGGCATTAGCCAAGGCAGCAATAGTTGGTAACAGGTCCAAGGTGCTAGCCAATTCATGGGTCACCCCTGTAAAATGCAGAATTTATAAATCAGAAGAGTGTTTTACAAGCAAAAACATATTTAGTTTGCAAGACTATTTGCAAACCACAGCAACCTGATGTGGTCTTTGAAACACAGGTTGCTTTTAGAAAGTTGGATGTTTACAGTTTCCTAATTTTTGCTCATTCAATTTTATTATAAAGCATCAGCCAGCAATGTCCAGTAATTAAAATCTGAGTCAATATACACGTATAGTAACTCCACAAACCTTACATTACATTTACTAACAACCAGACTGCACTATGAACACTATATGTGAAACAAAGTTAATTTACAAAATCTTATGTAAGTGATCTGAAATAAGTTTAATAGACAAGTGTTACTCAAGTCTGCAATAAACACACACAACTTAAGTGCTAACCCTATAACTGGATGATAAGGTGGACTGTTAAATAATACATCTAGTATTTTAAAGACTACATTAACAAAAATGCAAATTGTTTATTTTTTATTTATTTATTTATTGTAGTTTCATTTTCTGAACAAAGATACTTTTGTAAGACACAGTGCTACATTAAAATGACTAATCAGCAATGCCTTTATCGTCACATGACAAAACCGCATGTTCATATACAATACAGACAGCTGCTATAAATAAACATTCTTTATATTCTCTGGGTAGTACTGTCATTCTGTTTTATTTATATTACTCAGATCCTGTCAATGAACATGGAAACAGTATTACAATTAATCAGAGCTTTACTGAAAGTAGGCATGTGAGCCCCCACACCAAATCTCCATCATTCTCCACAGTCTTCTGTCACTGCTTTGTGATGTAGGCATGTGAGGCCCCTACACCAAATCTCCATCATTCTCCACAGTCTTCTGTCATTGCTTTGTGACGTAGGCATGTGAGGCCCCTACACCAAATCTTCATCATTCTCCAGTCTTCTGTCACCGCTTTGTGACATAGGCATGTGAGGCCCCTACACCAAATCTCCATCACTCTCCACAGTCTTCTTTCACTGCTTTGTGATGTAGGCATGTGAGGCCCCTACACCAAATCTCCATCATTCTCCAGTCTTCTGTCACTGCTTTGTCATGTAGGCATGTGAGGCCCCTACACCAAATCTCCATCATTCTCCAGTCTTCTGTCACTGCTTTGTGAATTAGGCATGTGAGGCCCCTACACAAAATCTTCATCATTCTCCAGTCTTTTGTCACTGCTTTGTGAGTTAGGCATGTGAGGCCCCTACACCAACACTCCATCACTCTCCACAGTCTTCTTTCACTGCTTTGTGACGTAGGCATGTGAGGCCCCTACACCAAATCTCCATCATTCTCCACAGTCTTCTGTCACTGCTTTGTGACGTAGGCATGTGAGGCCCCTACACTAAATCTCCATCATTCTCCACAGTCTTCTGTCACTGCTTTGTGATGTAGGCATGTGAGGCCCCTTCACCAAATCTCCATCACTCTCCAGTCTTCTGTCACTGCTTTGTGAATTAGGCATGTGAGGCCCCTACACAAAATCTTCATCATTCTCCAGTCTTTTGTCACTGCTTTGTGAGTTAGGCATGTGAGGCCCCTACACCAAATCTCCATCATTCTCCAGTCTTCTGTCAATGCTCTGTGACGTAGGCATGTGAGGCCCCTACACCAAATCTCTATCATTCTCCACGGTCTTCTGCCACTGCTTTGTGTCATAGGCATGTGAGGCCCCTACACCAAATCTCCATCATTCTCCACAGTCTTCTGTCACTGCTTTGTGACGTAGGCATGTGAGGCCCCTACACCAGATCTCCATCATTCTCCACAGACTTCTGTCACTGCTTTGTGATGTAGGCATGTGAGGCCCCTACAACAAATTTCCATCATTCTCCAGTCTTCTGTCAATGCTTTGTGATGCAGGCATGTGAGGCCTCTACACCAAATCTCCATCATTCTCCAGTCTTCTGTCACTGCTTTGTGACATAGGCATGTGAGGCCCCTACACCAAATCTCCATCACTCTCCTCAGTCTTCTGTCACTGCTTTGTGAGGTAGGCATGTGAAGCCCCTACACCAAATCTCCATCATTCTCCAGTCTTCTGTCACTGCTTTGTGACGTAGGCATGTGAGGCCCCAGTACCAAATCTCCATCATTCTCCACAGTCTTCTATCACTGCTTTCTGACATAGGCATGTGAGGCCCCTACACCAAATTGCCATCATTCTCCACAGTCTTCTGTCACTGCTTTGTGTTGTAGGCATGTGAGGCCCCTACACCAAATCTCCATCATTCTCCACAGTCTTCTGTCACTGCTTTGTGTAGTAGGCATGTGAGGCCCCTACACCAAATCTCCATCATTCTCCACAATCTTCTGTCACTGCTTTGTGACGTAGGCATATGAGGCCCCTACACCAAATCTCCATCATTCTCCACAGTCTTCTGTCACTGCTTTGTGACGTAGGCATGTGAGGCCCCTACACCAACTCTCCATCATTCTCCACAGTCTTCTGTAACTGCTTTGTGACGTAGGCATGTGAGACCCCTACACCAAATCTCCATCATTCTCCGGTCTTCTGTCAATGCTTTGTGATGTAGGCATGTGAGGCCCCTACACCAAATCTCCATCATTCTCCAGTCTTCTTTCACTGCTTTGTGACGTAGGAATGTGAGGCTCCTACACCAAATTTCCATCATTCTCCAGTCTTCTGTCACTGCTTTGTCATGTAGGCATTTGAGGCCCCTACACCAAATCTCCATTATTCTCCAGTCTTCTGTCACTGCTTTATGACGTAGGCATGTGAGCCCCCTACACCAAATCTCCATCACTCTCCACAGTCTTCTGTCACTGCTTTGTGGCGTAGGCATGTGAGGCCCCTACACCAAATCTCCATCATTCTCCACAGTCTTCTGTCACTGCTTTGGGTAGTAGCCATGTGAGGCCCCTACACCGAATGTTCATCATTCTCCACAGTCTTCTGTCACTGCTTTGTGACGTAGGTATGTGAGGCCCCTACAGCAAATCTCCATTATTCTTCACAGTCTTCTGTCACTGCTTTGTGACGTAGGCATGTGAGGCCCCTACAGCAAATCTCCATTATTATTCACAGTCTTCTGTCACTGCTTTGTGATGTATCTGCATTTCTAATCATTACTCTTAGGTTCATAGTGATACAATGTGGATTGATTTCAAGCTAAGGCCTAATGGGTGCTTTGACAGAATGTTTATCTAATGATGTTATATATTTTTGTTCATTTCTGAGATAAATATAACATTACCATATTTATTGCTGTGATAAAACATTTATGCAACTGTTCCCATGGAGGAAGGCAAGGACAACTGCAGTAATACCTAACACAGATCAACAAATGGATAGAGTGAAATGCTTGCTGAAAAGAGGAAAACACTTTTCATTAGTAAAAAGTGGACAGAAAGTAACAATATCTGTAAATGCACCAGAGTTTTCATACTCAGAAAGACATAGGCCTGATCTTTGCATAAAATGTAAACTGTGGATCAGGATTGCTTTCTTTAATCTACATGGAAAAACTGGTCTTGTTTTTGGGTACCCTGCAGGCAACATGGTACAACACATCAACAGCAAGGCCTGAAACAGCAGTGATAAACTACAGTTCCTGGGAAATGTGCAGCTGATACTCTGGGTTTTGATCAAGCATGAGACTTAAACATCCACAAATATATTTGATGTGTGCATGCCGGGTCTATATTACATTATTGAATACTTACAGCATCGAATGTTATATGGTCGACACCATATGTTCGAAGTTGCAAGTATTCGAAAATGAAAGTGGAAATTTCCGTAGAGAAGATTTGCGTTTACTGCACTGTAGTGGGATCTCGGAGTTGTTATATTTAAAGAACAGGGAATGGGGGTACAGGGGGCCTTGCCCCCCTGCTTAAAACATTCAGGGAAGTTTTTCCTTTTTTTAAAATTTTTTTTATTTCATTTTCAAATACTTGCAACTTTGAACTTATGGTGTCGACCATATCACGTTCGATGTTGTAAGGATTCGATAACGTAATACAGACCCATGCATGCGTATACCCTGACAAGTCTGAACCACAATGCTCAAGGAAAAGAGGAGTGGGTACACTATGAAGATAGGGTTTATACAGATTGGGGGGGGGGGACAAAACAGTGAAAACAGACCACAATGACTTCAGTTCATAGTTTACCTGGAGGGATCTTTCCAGGCCAGTAGGCAATAGCTGGTTCTCTCATTCCTCCTTCATAGGTTGTTCCCTTCCCACACTTCAGGAGTCCAGAGTTTCCACCACGAGATTTACGAAGTGTTTCTGGTCTAATTAGAAAAAAAAAGCAAAGAATATTATCTGGCTGCCCTCTCAAAACATCTGATGGTTTGGGTACTTAGGTGAAACATTTACTTGGTATATATTATACTATACATAAGTCACTTGACACATACTACTTAGTACAAACATTATCAAGCAAGTTGGTCAAATTTAGGTCACTCAGGAAAAGATGAAAAAAGCGTTAGAAATAGTTGATCACAAAATATTACTGTGGAAAGTTCAATGCTGTGCCTGTGACACTGAGGTTTGTTACTGGCTTGTGAACTTTTTATTTGTTTATTGACATTTGATTACCGGGAAAGTCTGACTGGATAGAAGGTGATTTTCAACAGGGGCCTGGGAAGAAAAGCTCCAAATTACTGCAAAACATTTAAAGAACAATAATTTTACAATCTTTAAAAATAAACCAGAAACATCTGCAGTTTAAAAGATTATAACAAATTAGACATAATATAATAACATTGGTTAAGAATTGATACAAGTTTTATGACAATTAGTTAATACCTAAATACATTTTAGACAGTTTGTAAAGAAATTAAAGGTAAGTTAGTCTAATACAAACAGGAATTGCAATATTAAGTGAGGGAAAACAGGCTTATGGTACACATAGAGAGAAAGTCAGGGAACATAATTTGATAGGAGTAAGGAAGTAAGTGAAGAAGGGAGAGTAAGGAGATATAAGGAATGAAAAGGTACTTGTTCACATTTAGGGATAACATTTATCCTGGTTTTGTGAGAGACATATTTTACCTAGGAAGTCTTTCAGATTGGTTTTGAAAGATGGGAGTGAGGGTACTGACCTGATGGGCACAGGTACGGAATTCCATGCCTTAGCAACCACATACAAGTACAAACAATGCCCAGCAGATTTTAGGTTTGCAGACAGGAGTTTTTGGTCACTGGATCACAATGACCAATTGAGAACACAGCTGAGTAAAATGTTTTTTAGTGCTGGACAGGCAGAAGGATGCTGGATAATTTTATAGGTGGTAAGAAGCTGTTTATATGTTAGTTCATGAGGCAATTCTAACCAATTTAGGCATTTTAGTGCTATACAGTGGTGGGTTCTGAAAGGTATTTGCTGCAAATTTATTGACTTTGTTATAGCATTGTTTAAGTTTTAATATTTGTGAAGTCTGGAGGTTAGTGAGGATGGGAGCAGCATAAAGAAGTGTGGGGATGAGATAAGTAGTGGCAAGTGTAGTTTTAGTTGCATCGGTGAGAAAGTTTTTGGATCTATAAAGCTTCCCTATTTTATAATGAGCTTTCCTTATGCAATTTTGTATATGCAGGTCAAATGTATGATTATCATCCACTATCATCCCTAATAATTTGCTACAAGAAGTGACTTCAGTGACTGTATTAGCAAGAAAGAGGACTTTACATTTTGTTTTTCATGAGAGAGGGATTTGGGGGTAGTAGTAGTTTGGTCTTTTTTGGATTGAGCATGAGTTGTGCGTTACAAAGCCATGTTTCAGTTACTGTTAAAGCTTCCTGGGTAATTTTTTGGAGGTGTACCATGATGTCAGATGTGCAAATGAGAGTGGAATCATCTACATACTGTATTATGGTGGCCAGTTGTGTGGATGTATAGAGGGTGTTGGTGAAAATGTTAAAGAGGAGGGGACCAAAGATAGCACCTTGTGGTACACCAGTGATGACTGGGAGGTAAGGAGAGAGCATGAAGTGCCATTTTACTGACTGATACCTATTGGACAGGCAGCTTTTGAACCACAGAAGGGTTGGCTGACAGAGACCTAGTGAGGACATCTGAAGTATGACGTTGCTGTGATAATCTGTGTTGAAGGCTTTAGACAAGTCTAGAAGTAAGGAAGAGACTAATTTGCTTTTATCTCTAACTTTATTGATAGTATCTATATAGGTTAGAAGGGCAGTGCTAGTACTCTGGGAAGGATGGAAGCCACGTTGTGTGGAGGGTAGGAATTTTTCCTGCAGGAAATAGTCTAGCAATTGTTTTTCAATACATTTTTCAGTATTTTTGGTGAGAGGAGATAAGATTACTGTAAGACTAAAGTTATTAATGTCTTTTGAATTTCCTCCTTTGTGAAGAGGGATAATGTGTGACTTTTTCCAGAGAAAGGGAATGTGGAATTCCTGGACTGACCTATTATAATTATACAACAACCCCCCATTAATATTCCAAAACATGCATGCTGATTGGTCAGCGTGCACATTGTAAATCAGATTTATACTAATGGAAAAAAGTCCGGTCGCCCAGACTTTTTCCATTAGTATAAGTCTTTTTTTTTTTTTTGGACAGCAACAGAGAATGGAAGAACTCTGTTGCTGTTATCTCACTATGTTAAACGAGTTTAACATAGCGAGATATCTTAAAAAAAAGCAATGGAGATTTTCCTTTCTCAGTTGCTTTTTTTAAAGCTGTCTCGCTATGTTAAACTTGTTTGACACAGCAAGACAGCTTTAAAAAAAGAAATGGAGAAAGGAAAATCTCTGTTGCTTTTTAAAAGCTATCTCGCTATGTTAAATGAGTTTAACATAGCGAGACACGTTTTTAAAAGCAACAGAGATCTTCCTTTCTCCGTTGCTTCCACACACAGTTCTGATGTACTGCATATGCATACCCATGTGCAGTACATCAGAACTACCGCAGAATACTGGACAGCTGCAGAAAGGCAGCAAGGAGGCATTATACAATGCCATTATTTAAGAAAAGTAAGTATTTTGTTTCTTAAATAATGTCATTGTATAATAGCAATAACCCACTTCTGGGTGTGGGTAATGCTGGATTTACCCACAGTTGTCTTTGTCTTTAATTGGCCACTCGGGCTTCACCCTCATGACCAAACCACACCAACCGTGGGTAAATCCAGCATTACCCACACCCAGGCATGGGTTATTGCTTAAATATTGATACAGGACAGGCAATGCTATAGGCTGCTTATTTTTAAGTACTTGCTTGGAAGGTCATCAGCTGAAGAACAGCACAGTTTAAGTTTGTCAAAGAGTACTTCTATATAGGATGTGGGTACAGGTTTGAAGGTGAAAGTGGATGCGGTGATATGTGGCTGATGGGCAGGGTTGGGACAAGATGTTGAGGATTCCCTGTATAGTGATACTTTACTAGCTATAAAATAAGAGTTTAACTGTATTGCAGTTGTGAGTAATGAATTATCGGGAGAGGGGTTTGGGTTGAATTTTTGGTCAGGGTGTAAGATTTCTTTAATGGGTGTCCAAAATATTTTAGGGTTGTGTTTAGTATTATTTTGAAAGTTATTACATTACAGTTTTTTTTTAATTTACCTGCTTTTTGGTATGATTGAAAAGCATTCTGAAATTTTCAAGTTATTGAGGTGTTTCATATTTGTGCCACTCTTTTCATGCTTTTTCTCTATCTTGCAGTAGCATTCTACTCTTTTTGGATAGCCAAATTGCAGTATTTGTTTTTAGTAACTTCCTTCTAGAAGGTTAAAAGCTATTTAGGATATTTAGGAAAGTTGTAATGAATTAATTTACACCATCATCTAAGGAGAGGATTTTTAGGAAGTTCCAGTTAATAGACAGCAGTCTAGTAATGAACATTTCTGGGTTAAACTTGGAAAGGGTGAGTGTTATTCTATAAATATGCTGTTTAACTGAATGTGTGAGATGTCTGGTCATATAGACTGGGAGATGATCACTGAGAGAGTCTGACATTGTACCTGTGGTGGAGTATATGCTAGGGTCTGATACTAGGATCCAGTCTAATAGGGAATTTGATGTCTACTATAATGTGTGGGGTTATTAAATAGTTGTGTGAAACCATATATTTTCATGCTAGATGCAGAGGAGTTACAGTTTATGTCCAACCAACTGACATTCACATCACTTAGTAGTATTTTTCTTGTGGAAATGTTATGGATATTCAATGTAAGATATCGTCCAGTGGGTCTATATTAATTCATCAAAGTCTAATTACAGCGAACCTCTGTTCATCAAATCAAAATCACAGAATGGACGGTTGTTGAATGTTTACATCTGCAAATGTGTTTTCCCCAGGGAAGGAAATGACTTGGCCAACATATGGAAATTTGCCCTTTTCCCCACTGTAGTGTGATCTTAGAGTTGGCATATATAAATAGGAGGGTGTGGGTGGCGTGGCTCCCCACTTTAATGGGTTAGAAGTACTGTGGTGTGCTAAACAGGAAAACGGGATTACTTTGATAATATGCATGAGTTTAAAAAGCTTGCTGTTAAGCAACTATTTTTTGACAATAGCACTAGAGCACAAAAACTTTTAGCACAACGACCCAGCAGCAGAAAGTAGAAAGGGCTGTCACCAAGCTTAGGGAGCCTATAACAAGGGAGATAACAAGAGATAATGTAGAAGTATTAGAAATATTTCAAAAATGCTATGAAAGTCTGTATAAAGCAGAGAAATATGGAAATCAAGAAAAGGTACAAATGTAAATGTTTATGGAAGAAATAAATAGAGGAAGGTGAGGCTCAATTACTAATAGGATAGGAGGAGACAAGATAAAAGGGTGATGTATAACCAATCTACAGTAACGTCCCCAGGAATAGAAGGTATTCCTGTGGAAGTTTGGAAGCTAGGAGGGAAAAAACTGATAAAGATCTGGAAGGTTTTGTTTAACAGTATTTTAAGAGGAGGAGAAGTACCAACATCCTGGAAACAAGCAGTGGTAGCTGTAATACCTAAAGAGGGTAAAGATGCAACAGATCCAGCTTCAATACTAAACCATGATTATAAAGTGTTCATGTTTGTAGTGGCTACAAGAATGGCAAAAGTAATGCCAAAATTGATAGATAGGGGTCAATGTGGTTTTGTGGAAAGAAGGCAAACATCTGATAACATTAACAGAAAACTGATGATCCAGAGGGAAGCAGAATGTAAGAAAATACCACTGTTGTTGGTAAGCCTTGATGCAGAGAAAGCATTTGACAGAGTAAACTGGGACTTTATGAACAGGACAATGGAAGCATTGCATTTCCTGAAAAAAATATATGGTTGATTGGGAGGCTATATGAGGGATAAGAGGGGAAAAAATAAAGTGAGTGGTTTCCTCTCTAATAATTTCTGCTTGAGCAGAGGAACAAGGCAGGGGTGCCCTCTTTCTCCTTTGTTATTTGCATTATATTTAGAACCAGTAGCAAAGAAAGTATGAGACTCAGAAATTCAAAGATATAATTACTATGGTAGTCAAGAAAAGCTGTCTGTATTTACAGATGATATGTTATACCTGATAGAACCAGAAAAGGTTGTGGAACATTTTGAGACAGTTCTAAATCTTTTCGGGATACACAATTAATGAAGCTAAAACAAAGACAACAGGAGTAAATTATGTACCCACACAGAAATTGGTTCAGCAATATCCACATTTATAGGGGTATGATAAAATTAAATATTTAAGAGTATGGATTAAAATTGATTCTGGTGTGGCAGCTAAGGATATGTGGGAGGAGACTAAACAAAAGATAATACAAAAACTGAGAAATTGTAAGCTCTGTCATATGGATAGTAAGATACAAGCAGTTAAAATGTTTTTAGTCTCTTTAGTCTTATACGCAGGTCAGGCATATTTTTGTCTCCCAAATATGCAACAAAATATAAATGATTTAGGATTTTTGCTTGGAAATGTTTACACAGATATTTTTATACTGCAAGTAGACTCCAGAGAATTTTTCTTCAGGTAGACAGCAAATGTCGGCGGTGTGATGGGGAAGAAAGAGGTAATTGGGAACATATTTTCTGGGAGTGTAATAAGTTGTCAGACTTAAAATATTACTTAGAGACTACTCTGTCAGAGTTACTGGGTGAGCAAATTGGTGTAATTAGGGAAATGATTTTTCTGAGTTATTGATACAGAATTGGAGTTAGCTTAGTTATGCAAGACATTTACTGCAACAGTATATTTATTTTATGTGAATTTGTTAACCAAGTAGATCTTCAAGGAGAGGAGATGATAACTATAAGCTTTGTTCCTTCTGTCATCTCTGTTTGAATAGTATGCATATTGTTAATGTTCACATTTTTGTACAATCTGAAAAAAATGTTCCAATACTTTTAGATGGTTACTGGTCATATGACTGCAGTGGTGGTGCTGCGGTAGCGTTGTCACCTCACAGTAAGACGGTGTCTTGTTCGATTCTCAGCTAGAGCGTCTTCTGTGTGGAGACATGCGTGAATGGACGTACCTTCGTTGAAGGTTGTGCGTCAGGGTCGGCAACTCGGCACGTAAAAATCTACTGCCAATCATTAGCGGACAGGAGTTCCGCTGTGGCGACCCCTAACCGGGAAAAGCCGAAAGATACAACAACAACAACACTGATACAGAATTGGAATTGCCTAAACATAGTAAGGCCTTGCTGAGTCTAATTATGGTGGCTGCCAAAAAAGCAATTACTAGAAAATGGAAATAAAAGTCTAAACCAACTCTACTAGAATTAGTGTATATAGTAACAGAGATAAAACAACTGGAATTGGGATCTTTAAAAAAAGGGTACGAGCAAATTATACAGGAAAATGGTAACTGTGGGAACAATACATACAGGGGAGGAACGAGGTTGAAAAGAAAGCAGGATTTGAATTACTTATATAATGTTTGACTGACAATGATCGGGTAGATTATAAGTGATATATAAGGTTTGCAACTAAAATTATGTCAATATTGTCTATGATGTAAAATACTTGCAACTAGAACTATGTCAATATGGTTTGTTTTCATTTATATAAATGGTGATTGTCTGTGTCATAGGTGATAATTTAATAAAGACACTTATTGTTAAAAAAAGAATTGTATATAGCTCTTTAATAAGGCAAAAACTAAATATAGCAACCTATCATGGTATCCATTTACAAAAAAAAAAAGTCAGATGAAGTTGTAGTGCATAATGTGCTGCTTCAATAAACTGATATGTGAACAAGAGACAATGGTAGAAAGGGACAGACTACGCAAATAGGAGTCTGTTCTCTGCAACTTATAGATAGCTGAAGGAGATTTAGTGCAGGACTTTAAACACTGAAGGATCACTATTGTGGGAACGTTCAGGCTTAAAGACGACTACAAGATCAGGTTTAGTAGCACTACTAAATGGTTCACAGAGTAGTAAACACATGGAATTCCCTTCCAGATTCTGTAAAAGCCTGTAAAAATATAATGTCATTTAAGGCTGCATTGGCTCTATGCATATGCTTGGTATAGCATCTAGGCAAGCAAGACAGGGGATGTTGCCCATATTTATGTCCACTGTTCTGTATTTATCTATCTACCTGTCTTGTATTCTAGCTGTTTGTCGGTCTAGTCATTGACTGACTGATTGATTTCAGATGAGTAATGGATTAGTATAACTGAGCACAGCCCCTTAACTGCAAACGTACAGGGTAAAGAGTTTCATCAACAATCAACAGATACCACTAATAATAAAAATGAAAATGATAAATAATGAAAAAGCTAACTGACTGCCTGTTGCAGCTAGATCTACTTTCCTTTTCTGTTCCCTCATAGATAAAATACTTTCTAATTCCCACTGCCCACCACTTGGGTCTTCCCTTCTGACTTGCTACTCCCACCAAAGGTATAATGCACTGCAGCTAACTATAACTCATTTGCATCTCTACGTGGGAGATAAAAAGTATTTTCTAAACTTCCTCCAGCTAAATGGAATTCTGTGTGTCCTGAATTAAGAACAAATGATGACTTCACTAAATTCTGAAAACAACTTAAATAATACTTAAAGTGTTCTTGCTTTATAGACAAATGTTAATTACAACCTCCTTTACCAAAAAAGTACAGTTGTGTGCACTTACCATAAATGTAGATGCTTGAGTGTATTCACTGTTGCAGTCATCACCTGTGGGTTATCCCTGCTGTGGTAGCCCTCGGCCGGCCCAAATACCAGAGTGACCTGTAGTCTGACGTCAGGTCATCAGTACTATAAAGCAAGGCAGCCAACATCATTACTTCAGTTTTTCTTGCCCTAACATGTCAGAAGCACAAGGGAAAAGAGAGAAGTGGTCCTGGTGGCAAAGACCCACCTTGGGAAGCATTTGTCCCTCTAGGGAAAGAAGTGAAAAGGGGGATGGAGGGAGGGAAACCAAGACTGCAACAGTGAATACACTCGAACATCTACATTTATGGTAAGTGTACACAACTGTACTATGTTTTTCGTATTTCACTGTTGCAGTCATCACCTGTGGGAGTATTCCCAATGCTGAGGTAGAGGGTGGAAGGATATGTAGAGTCCTAGCTATGGGTCAGGAGGCCCTGCAGAAATGCAGAGGCAACCCCTGCCCTAGACTTAAAAAAAAGAGGTAGGTGGTAATACTTTGCAAAGGTATGGACAGAGGTCCAGGTGGCCACTACTAAAATGTCCCTGGTAGGTACTCCTCTAAGGAAGGCAGTGGAAGTGAAGGTTGCCCTAGTGAAGTGGGTACGGATCGACTTAGGGATGGGTTTCCCATGTAGTCTGTAGCAAAAATGGATAGAGTGTGAGATCCATTTGGAAATGGTTTGTTTGGAGATGGGCCTCCCCTCTGCCCTTGGGGCAAAGCTTATCAGAAGCTGATCAGTTTTTCTGAATGATTTAGTGCGGTCCAGATAGTCTGTGCACGTCTAGTGAGTGTAGAATTCTTTCCCCCTTGTTTTGAGGGTTGGGAAAGAAGGTGGGAAGGTGCATGGCCTGGTTAGGGGTCACTTCAGACACCACCTTGGGCATAAAGGAGTGATTAGTCCTTAGGGAGACTCTGTCTGCATGGAAAGTTATGAAGGGCTCGACAGCCATGAGAGATTGAAGTTCTGAGACCCTTCTGGCTGAGGTGATAGCTAGTAGGAAGGCAGTCTTCCAGGAGAGGTATTTCAATTCTGTTGAAGCGGCAGGTTCGAAAGGAGGTAAGGTTAGTTTCTCTAACACATAATTGAGGTCCCAGGGAGGAGTAGGAGGTCTTCTGGGAGGCCTGATATTAGAAGCCCCTCTGAGGAATTGCTTAATCAAAGGGTGAGAGAAGTGGGGTGGATCTGAATAATAACTGGCAGAAATGGCTGAGGCATGGATTTTAATAGAGAAAGAGAGGCTATTATTGAGAAACTCTGCTAAGTAATCCAGGATGAGAGGGATGGAAGGTTGGGAGGTACTGCCCCCTTTTGATTGTTTCCAGGAGCAGAATCTTTTCCATTTTCCAACATAAGATTTTTCTTGTGCTGGGCCTTCTGGCCTCTGTGATGATGCACTAGGAATGAAAGTCTCAGTGTGGGATCTGCTTTCCACAGGCGAGACAATTGTTAACTTTTTCAGACATCGGTTAGAGCAAGAGAAAAGGGTCCCCAATGGGGTACTTAGCTTTAGACATTTTCTGCTGAAGTTCGACTTCTGGTAGCGACCGACAGGCACTTGTGCAAACTGCTTCTGTTATGGGCTCCACGGCAAGTAAGACTTGATGTCATGACGTTGACTGCCTTGCTTTATAGTACTGACAACCTGACGTCAGACTACAGGCAACAGCAGCCGGCACACAAAAACATTGACTCTGGTATTCTGGCCGGCCAAGGGCTACCATAGCAGGGATAACCCACAGGTGATGACTGCAACAGTGAAACACGAAGAACATCTTCTGCTTAATGCTTAGATCCATATATCACCACTATATTTCAAACTAACTCCCATCTATGACTACTTTGTTGTAACATTAATGTACTTTGTTGCTTTATATACATTATCTGTTCCTTTGTAAATGTTGAATTACAAAGCAATTGTTAATCTTGAATGTGTTACTCATTTGTACTTTTCATATTCTGGCTAATTTGCTCTAGCTCATATTTCTATTTATTCCATATAAACATAACATCTGTATGCTTATTCAATGTAAATACAAGTTTTTTATGTCACTGCCTTTTGGCCTGGGTTATGACTGAAAAGGGTATTTTGACTAGCCTCTTAACTTGATTAACTAACTAACTAACTAACTAACTAACTAACTAACTAACTAACTAAATAATGAATAGTGCCACATACAGATGAGTGGTATACTTTAAAACATGCACAAATCAACCCAGAAAGCCAATAACTGCACATAAACCACAAGCAGAGCTTCCAAGTGAGAAAACATATCCTAGATGTTTAACTGAAAGAATACCGGAAATGATCCGCTTGCTAGCTGTATGAAAAACATATTACAGGCGATTGCAGTACATAGGAACTGTTGATAACATATTTATGTAGAGATTGTTTGCCTAGCAGTTAAAAGACTGTGTACTGCCTAATGGCATTGCGTGTGTTTATGCATTTGATCATTTTTTCGCTGCCTTGCATATGTTATCATGAGCTTGTTTGCTTAGCAGTTAAAACACTGTGTTCTGCCTACCAGCATCTTGTGTGTGTATGCATTTTGTTATTTTTCACTGCCTTTCACATTTTATATAGAATCAACAGTGTTGAGCTTGTTATCTCTGCATCTACTAATTTAATCAGTGTTATTGCTATTTCTAGCACACATATGATCTGACTGTCCCATCTTTCCATTCACTGACTCCCACCTCAAAACCTCACCCTACTGACTTACATTGCTGTACTTCAGCCCCCAAACGCAGTATCCATTCCAGCACACACACACTCATCTAACTTCTCCCCTTCCCCTTACACTCCAGCCAATCTCCTCACCTCCATTCCTACCCCCACACATCCATCCACTCTTCCACGTATTCCTTTAGCTACCTACCTACAGCTCTGCTCTCCATTTTTGCTAACATTCCTCTTTTCTCCTTTCACTCCAGCTCATTCGAACCAACTTGCAAGCCCATTCAACCAGGAACAACACCCTAAACCACCTCTCTGCAACCAGGACCCAAGAAACTACTGAATACCTAACTGCTCTGTTACTAAATCACCAAGAATGCATGTAAGCTAGTGTTTCCATGATCTATACCTTACCTGTACAAGCATTTTTTAAAATACCATCTGCTACAGCATTTCCCGATGGAGTGTAAACAACCATGGACCCTATCCCTCACTGCTCACTAACTATACCACCAGTTTCTCACAACTAGATGGCAGCAAACAACCACTATTCTCTTCCTGCCACTAACCCCTCCCAACCAGCTTATGCCCTACAGAACCCTGGTGCATGTTTGGTCAAACGGAACCAGATAGTACCATTGCCTAAGTCAACTGCTGTAGCCAGCAACATTTTTCACAGCAGCTCAAAGGCTGCACAGTAACTTAAAACTATAGCCCATACTTTAAGGCTTTTAGAATCTACCTTAACATCTACACTTGGAGACTGCAAAGCCTATTTAAAAGTAGGCAAAGGCAACAACTCCTACTGAAACTGTTTTCCTCATACCTCTGACCAAGCCACCACCCCCAGTCAATATCAGCATTCACTGATTGAGTTCCATTTACCTCTGCTGGGCCCTAACCCACTCTGTTTGTTCTGCGGGCTCACTCCGCTCACCTACCCTGCCCCCAATTCTCATCTTCCCCCATTACCTGTACATTTATTTCAAACATAACCCCACCCATCTCTACATTCCACCAACTAAGCATTACCACCCCCATTACACACACCTTCCTTTCTCATTTCCGTCTCACCACTTACAGTATGCCCACTCACCCATACCGTCTCCTACGTGTAATAACCATTCTTACCTTACTTGCCTATCTCACTTACCTCACTCAGGTATTGCACCCCAACCATATATGCCCTACACACTCCATATCTACAATAAAACATGCCTTCTTACCACCTTTCAACTCCATAACTCACAACCTCTACCCACTCAATCTAACCCTACTATTCAAACATACAATACTGCCCATCCCACATACTCACTACTCACCCCCAAATCCCCACTCCACCAAATCTTTCCCATTCCTACACTCATACTCCTCAATCACACTAAACCACATCACGCATATCCTTCTTCGGATTACTCTATCAATATGTGGTGACATTCATCCTAACCCAGGGCCCACACCCCCAGCAGCTACCCCCAACTCCCCACACACTCAAGCTCACACACATAAATCTTCAAGTCTTGCTACTTTCAATGCCCAAAACCTAAAAAATAATATCCCTAACCTCCATCCCTGACTTCACCATAACCATCCTGACATAACCGCCATCTCAGAGACCTGGCTTAAACCTTCCATAAAAGACAATGAAATCCTCCCACCTGGCTACCAAATAATTTGTAATGATAGACTTAACACAAAAAGTGGAGGTGTAGCTATAATCTTCTCTTCCTCCTATACCATAATTCCTTACGCCATTCCCATACCTAACTTTAGCAACACTGAAATTACTACTGCTCTACTAAAACTAAACCACAAATCCATATGCATAGTTGCCCTATATATACCCCCCTGGTAACACCATCCCAATTCTAGAAGATATCCTTTCCTGGTTTTCTTCCAACATAAAAAATGAAACATACATCCTAGGTGACACTAACAGAAATTGGTCCTAAATAAATTCACTAGCCCCATCTCAATCAGTAAATCTCTTTAATTTTAGCCAACTTATAAACTCCCCTACTAGAACAAACAAAGACTGGCCTCTGGCACCATCACTGACTGGATCCTTACCTCCCATCCCGACCATATCTCAAACTCAAGAATCCTTCCAGACCCCCTCAGCCACCACCTTCCAGCTATTGCTGACTGTCACCCCGCCCTCTCCAGCAACAACACCATTACATACACACACTCAATCTCTCCCATTTCAACCCTCAGACTTTCACAGAATGTCTAAAACTTAATGACTGGTCCCCCCTAAAAAACCCTGCCGCTCGACAGTGCCACTTTCTACTTCAATGATGCATTCATAAACACTCTCAACAACCATGCTGCTATAAGAACCAAATGAATCAAAGCTAATGCCTCCTCTGGCTGTCCAAAGAAACCAAATTTACCATGCTACAAAGAGATAAAACCTGGAAACTATATCAAAAAACCAAACTACCCAACTACCTACTACTATTCAAACAACTTTGTAACGCTATAAAAAAACCTTATAACCAGAGATCATAAACTATACTACTTCAAACTTCAAATCACCCACTCAAACAACCCAAAAAAAGTTCTGGACCACAATCTCCTCCCTCCTTCACCCTGGTAACAAACCCCCTGTCTAAATCCAAACCTTACTGACCTGGACACTGCCAGCCAATTTAACTCCTTCTTAGCCAAACTGCCCTCCTCTATTCCCCAACCTTCAACATCAACTACTCCAGCCCACCCCCCCAACCCCACCAACCACTTACACCCCCCCTCTTTCAACCTTGAACTTATCCCCACAAGTACTATAAAAAACTACTACGCCAACTAAAACCCAGCTGGAACGCACCTGACAATCTCCTAACAACCTTCCTAAAATTAGCTGCTGACAGTATAGCCCTTCCCATTTCCATCTTAATCAACAGATCCATCCAAGAAGCATATGTCCCATCCATCTGGCACCATGCATACATCATTCCACTACACAAAGGAGGCAAAAACACAGATACCTCCAATTTCAGACCTATAGCTATCCATTCACCCATATCAAAAATCCTCGAGAAATGTTTCCATACTCAATTCTGGTCACATCTTACTCAAAACAACCTTCTTACCCCTACTCAACATTGCTTCCACCCTGGCCACAGTACTATGACTGCCCTCCTATCCTTTCTTGAAACCATAAATCAAGCTCACAACTCTGGTAAACTTGTATCTTCCCTGTTCCTTGACCTATCCAAAGCTTTCGATGCCGTCTCCCACCCCCTACTCTTAACTCAACTCTCTTCTCTCAACCTGTCTACCCCCACCTTAGCCTGGTTCTCAAGCTATCTCTCAGAACATCATCAAGCTGCACAATGCAAATCTTCAATCTCCCCCTTTCTTCACACCCCCAGCGGGGTCCCACAAGCTTCAGTTATAGGACAAGGATTCTTCAATATATTTATTAACAACTTTCACCATGCCATCACTGACTCATCTATAATCCAATATGCAGATGACTCAACAATCATTTGCTCTACCTTCTTCTAAAAACTCAATCAGCCTTCTCTAAAACTGAACTACCTTGCCCTTAATGCTAATAAAACTAAACTGATGATCTTTCCCCCTCTAGAAACTCCCAAACAGACATAAACTTTTTCTCAATACTCAGTAACAATAACATCCCAATCAAAACTGTTTCAAATACCAAACTCCTTTGTGTCATTACTGATGAGCACCAAAAATATGACACCCATATTCAATCCATAATTAAAAAAAACAACAAAAACTAGGACTTCTATACAGACACAACCGCTACCTCTCCCCCTCCACCAGAAAAAGCCTAACTTCCTCCTACCTGCTCCCCTCTCTTATGTACGGAGCCCCCCTGCTAAACAGCCTCCAACTCAGTCTATAACACAAACTGGAATCATGCTATAATAAAATAAGCAAATTTGCTACCAGCTCAAAAAAACTCCTCCTACCATTGTCACTCTCTCCATACTCTACAGTGGGTCAAACTTCCCAATTACCTGAGCTTACTTAGACTCACTAATGCCCTCAAGCTCATCCACAAACCACTAGCTGCCCCTCTCTCTCTACTGCACTAAGCCCCTACATCCCTAATCGCACACCAAGATCAGAAAACCAAAACATCCTACAAATAACACCCTCGCGACCCCTTGGCCACCTCCTACTCTCCTGCTCCATTTCTAAACTTTAGAACTCTCTCCCTCCCACTCTTCAATATACCTCTGAACACACCAAATTTAAATCCCTCTTATTCTCCTATCTTACTACTAAATAGATATGCCCATCCCACTCCCCAACTTAAACTTCCCCCCTAGCCACTAACCTCTCTACCATCTGCTCCAACTGCTACAATCGCCTCTTTATATCCCAATGGGACAGTCTTCTACTGCACCTATGTCTCTGTCCTGCTCAAACCGATGTCCTAACTTGCAAGAAAAAAAAATTCACAGGTATTCTTATTTGTCTTTATCAAAATATGTACAACACATTCATTTTATTTTTATTGTACTGTACTGTATGTTTTACCACATCCATTTTTGTATTGCATGCTGTATTTTTCTTTGACAAAATTGATTGTATATATTGTTTCTCTATAACTGTTCATTGGAGCTTTTCTCCCCTGGCCTCCACTGAAAACAGGTTCTTTGTGGCCCAGTGGACATCTCCGGTTATCAAACTTGAAATAAATAAATAAATAAATACATACATACATAAATATTCATTAAAATCCAATTTTATTAGCACCAAAATCTCTAAAATAACTGTATAATAAAAATAAATAAAATAAAAATATAATAAACTTCTTAATAACCTGGCTACATAAAATATTAAATCTACCTCAAACTTTATCTTTTGGAATTGAAAAGGCACATAGATCCCTGAGAGTGCCTTCAAAGAATGAAAACTTACCACCACATTCAATTATAGTTAAGTTTATGTCTAGCTTAGAAAAAGATAAAATATTAAAAACGGCATAGCCCAGCCCACCTATTAAAATAGCTGAACATGTAGTTAGATTTGACGATGATTATTCCAGTAATGTACTGGGTAAAATAAAACTCTGCTTACCACTGTTCAGGGAACTGGGGGGGGGGGCATTGTTAGAGCCACTTTGGTGTTTCCTGCTGGGATCAGGTTGTTTCTTTTTGAAGGAACTAGGGTGTCTGGCCTACTGGAAGAGGCATCCACTTTTGTCTGCAAAGGTAGATCCATTAATAATACTGAAAAAATAGATTGAAATAGTATACAGCTCAAGAGACAGAATTAGCTTAATTTCTGGAAAACTACTTCTAAAATTAAAAAGCTTAAAAACAAGTGAATTTTATTTTCTGAAACAATAGAGTTACCCTTTAAGTACAAGATTTGTCCTGGACTTTAAGCTTCAAAACATATGTAAGTATGTATTTATATTTTAAGCTAAAACATTTTTCACAATAAGGAATATAAATGGTTAGTTTTACTGTTTTATTATATTTACAGTGAAAGGTTTAATATATTTCATTAATTTATTTATTATTTATTTATTTAACATTTGTTGACCGAGAGTGAACAACTGAGCAAAAAGCCCTTTTTCATCGGAGGCCTGGTGAGAAAAGCTCCAGGCATATAATATAAGAAAATTAAATAATAAATTAAGACATTCAATATAAAGAAAAAGAGTAAACCAGGTATTTTTTAGATATACAATGATCATTGCTATTCAATATTAGAGAAAAAGAATAATAAGCATAATTTAGGTATACAATCATATATAACAATAATTGCCAAGTTATATCATATACAAGTATTGTTGGGCTGCATACAGCTAAGTAAAGGGGACAGATTGAATGGTAAAGTAAAGTACGTAGAGTGAGAAATCTAAGTTGGTTACTTTGAAGCTAAGGAGGGAAGGATTTTGGTCAGGGATGGTGTGAGCAGTGGCAGGTCCAGTGTTTTTTAATGTATTATTTGGTGGCTATTTTGAATTTTTTAGGGTTTGTCAGATTTTTTATTTCTAGAGAAAGTTTATTCCATGCAATAGAGGAGTGATAACTGTATAAGTTACAGCCAGATTTAGTTTTTGGTTTGTGAACATTTAGTAAGTCTTGGACTGTGCTTCTGAGATGTCTGGTAGGAGAGTAATGTGAGATGAGAGATGATAGAGCAGGGCAGAAGGATGGTTGATATAGAATGGGGTGGATCATTTGTAGTTGAGATTAGAGTAGCAGGTGAGGTAGTTCGAGCCAGTTTAGGAATTTAAGGGAGAGGCAGTGGTTAGATTTATATGGGTGTTGAGTTGTGAATCTGGCTACCTTGTGATAGGTTGTTTCTAGTTTGGAGAGTAGAGATGAGTTTAGATTGGTAAGTATTTGGGAGCAGTAAGTTAGACAAGGAAGAAGATAGGCATGAGTTAGAGTATGCCTAGGTTCAGTGGTGAGGAATCTACTATTTCTATACAGAAGTCTTAGCTTCTGATGGTTTTTCCTGATGCAATTATTAATGTGTAGATCAAATTTTAGTTGGTCATCTATGGTGATGCCAAGTAGTTTTGTGTTGGCATCTACTTCAATAGGAGTGTTGTTTAAGGATGTAATGGTAAAGGAAGATTTGATGTGGTTAACAGATTTAGGGAGGAAGAGTAGCAGTTTTGTTTTTTTAGTTTTTTTAGGAACATTAAAGCTCTACTCTCTAAATGGTGTTTTTTGAGCCATGTCTCAACAGAGTTGAAGGATGTCTGGGAAGTAGATAGGAGTTCGGAGGGAGAGTTTGCAACATTGATGACTGCAGAGTCATCTGCATACTGGACAATGGTGGACAGAGGACAAGAGGAGTAGAGTGAGTTGGTAAAGATATTAAAAAGTAGAGGGCCAAGTATGGATCCTTGGGGAACACCAGTTTTTATATGCAAAGGGGAAGAAAGTGCTGAGTCCCATCAACTGCTGCCTGTCAGTGAGATAGCTGCAGAACCATGCTACTGTAGCAGAAGTGAAGTAAAGGTCAGTAAGTTTGTTAAGTAACAGGGAGTGTGAGATAGTGTCAAAGGCCTTAGAGAGATCAAGGAATAGGCAAGATATGAGTTTATGATTGTCTTTGGCTAGAGAGATAGTACTGAGAAAAGACAGGATAGCAGTGGTGGTGCTATGATTAGGACGGAAACCATGCTGGGTAGGAGTGAGAAGTTTTTCTTGTGCTGCATTGCTTGTTTGTGTATACATTTCTCAAGTATTTTTGAGAGAGGAGAGAGTATGGCAATTGGTCTGAAATTAGTTATTTCTGTGGGGTTGCCGCCTTTGTGGATTGTAAGAGTATAGAACTGTTTCCATATAGTTGGAACTTTAGATTCAGAGATGGAGCGGTTTATAAGGATAGAAACAGGAACAGCCAGGGAATGTGCAACAGTCTGGAGAAAGTATGAGGGGATATGATCAGCTGATTCAGAGCATGGCTTGAGTTTAGAGAGTAGAGCTTTAATGTAGGTAGTAGGAACAGGTTTGAGAGAGAGGGAGATTGTTGGGTCAGCAGTTGTGGTGGTTCACAGAGTTTAGAAGAGTAGTGGTTAGAGGGGGTGCTGTTAGATAGTTTGGAGATAGATTCAATAAAGTAAGTGTTAAAAGTATTAGCAGTCTCTTTGGAAGTCTTATCAGGACATGGGTTTGGTGAGATTGGGTTACCAGGGTGTAATATGTGGTTAATGGCATTCCAGAATTTTTTTGGATTTAATTTTAATGCTGTTGGAGGATTATAGTAGAAACTTTTTTGTGACTGTTAATGTATTTTTTTGTTGGATTGCGAAGTTCTTTGTACGTTTGCAAGTCAGCAGGAAGCTTGGATTGTACCCATATTTTCCAAGCCCTGTCTCTGCTTTTCATAAGGGAGTGCATATTTTTTTAGATAACCCAGTTGAAAGTTTAGTTTTTATTCATATTTTTCTTTGAGGGGCAAGGGAGTTTAAAACTGTAATGAAAGTAGAGTTAAAGGCATTGACTGCCTCATCAAAGGGAAGCTGTTTAAGGTAGTCCCAGTTAACTCTTGAGAGAAGGGTATGGAATGTTTCAGAGTTAAAATTAGAGAGCTTTCGGCAGGTTGTACATTGGTGTGGTTTGGAGAGATCTGTGATATATCTATATTTTATAGGTGAGTGATCACTAAGGGAGTTGGGTAGAGTTTCTGGATTATGGTACTTGTAGGGATTAGAAACTAGTATCCAGTCTATTAGGGAGCTTGGACTATGCATTTTGGTGGTGTGAGTAGGTTGAGACATAAATTGAGTAAATCTCTACTTAACTAAATTAACTAAACATATAAATGTATTTATAAATATTAAACAAATGTTTTCTGTAAAAGAAAATGTCATTAAATTGTAAGCATTCAAATTGTTAACTTTAAGACTGCTTAAATTAAAATTTTTATTTGTTTAACTTTGCTTAGTATATGCATTGCTGGGTTAATTGAATGTCAGATCTAAATAATATGCTAATTAGAATTGATAAAGTGCTGGTGATTTTTGTTTTCTTTGTTCCTGTGTAACGCATTCCTTTCACAGGTCATTTACGACGTAACTTGAGAACAAAAGAATGTTCAGTTGTGCCAGAATGCTGAATTCTTGCTTGCATTGTTTCTTGCCTTGAGCTGTTGTGAAAAAATCTAGGTTGAAGTTCATCACTGATGTCTGTAAAAACAGAAATGGACATTTTTCTTGATTTTTTTTTTTCAAGTAAATATGTGAGAAATCTTCTCAGTGGAAAGAAGTTAGATGCTTGTTACTGATTAGAACAGTTTAAAAGAATTAAGAATGAGAAACTTTCAGAGGAAATTAGCAGCTACTGTGTACTGTGAGCTGTCATTTTCACATGCTGTGATCAAATTCTAATGCCAGGATGTGAATCTTAGATAAGAACAGCAGTTCACAATGTCTAAAACACACATTCAAATTAAACAAGCAGGAATTATTTATATATAGTCAAGACTGCTCAAAATACTAGAATTAATAATCGTCCTTTTAGCTTCTACTACCAGAGTGGTTTGATTAACTTTCCTTTACAACTCCTTCCTACCTAGGGTCTTCTCCTCTCTCTATTCTGTACTATAACTTCCCTATGTCTCTCCACTTTATATATTTTCCTGACTAGTGACATCTTCTCTCATTTATTCTTCCTTCATCTATCATTCTATCTTTGCTTGTAAGTGGTAGCACGCTATTATGTCTTACATACTGTACATTCTCACTGGGTCTATATTAGATTTTCGAAAATTTCGTAAAGCGAACCACTATAGGTCGACGCCTAGTGATCGATCTAAGAAATAATCGAAAATCTAAAAAAAAATATTAACAACACAGAAACATAAAGTAAAGGGTGTAGGCTGGGGGGCAAGCCCCCTTGTACCCCAACACCCCCCGCTACTTAAATATATCAACTCCGAGATCGCACTTCAGTGCAATAAAGTGCGGAAATGGAAGATTTCCATTTCATACACTGTAGCGCGATCTTGGAGTTGATATATTTAAGTAGCAGGGGGGGTGGGGGGCTTGCCCCCCTGCCTAGACCCTTTACTTTATATTTCTGTGTTTTTATTTTTTTTTATTTGGATTTTCGATTATTTCGTAGATCGATCACTAGGTGTCGACCTACAGTGATCCGCTTTACGAAATTTTCGAAAATCTAATATAGACCCATTCTCATTATGCTGCTTTTACCTGAATTACTTTTCACATACCTGTATTGTGTACGCTTAGTTTTTTTCTTTATCCATTATTATTCACCTGTTATAATTGAACTTGTTATTAACTGTTAGCCAATTTGTTCTGTAAAATCTTAGTTCTCTGCAATTATTTTACCATGATATTTACTGTCTTTTTTTACTACTGGAGCTTTTCTCCTCAGGCCTCCACTGAAAAGGGTCTTTTTCCCAGTCAGACTAACCCGGTTAACAAATGTTAAATAATTAAATAAACAAATAAATAAATAAATAAATAAAATAAAAGGAATAAACATATTATGAATTGTATGCATATTGACAAGGAATGAAATAAATACTATGTAAGATTAATAAAAGAGCAGTATCAGTAAGTTAAGAATTAGAGAGTTCTTTGATGAGAGATTTTAGAAATACAAGTTATAAAGAATACGGTAGAATATTAATGGGCAAATAAGACAGAAAAAAATACATTCAAATAACAAACTGCTGATAAGAAAGATATGTATTACACATACCTGTATATGGCAGAAATGTGAATGTACAACAGCTCATAATTTACATAGAAAAATCATATACAAATATTTGAAATATCCTGAAAGTTGAAATTTGAAGCTCAGGCATGTGAACATTGAAGCTTTTTGCATATTGTGTTATTAGATTCACTAATACTACCTGAAATAACTAATTTCATAAGTCAGAGCTGAAATTTGAGTCTTATGTTGCTGTATCAGTACATCCACTTTCATAGAAAATAAAGTAGATTTTTTTTCAATATGTTTGAATCTGGGAAGGGAAAACTGCATTTGAATAAAGCACATTGTAACTTTTGAATACAATATAGACTGCAATTTTTTTTTACTCCAAAGAATAGCAAGACATTCTCTTTGACCTCAGCAATGTAGTTATTTTTTGTGAATTAGTTTAATATGATAAAGGATTTTTAAATATTTTGATATTTATCATGTTAAGAGTGCTATAGAGTTTTGAGATATAGATGCTTGTACTTTTAAAATTAATTTAGAGCTTTTGTTAGGTCTATAAAATATGTGTATATCTTTTTGCATCATGAATATATATCTGTATTGCACAACAGTTTAGTATGATAAGATTACTGTCACTTGTAAGTTTACAGATTTCTTTATCTCTTCAGGTCCCACTTTGTTCTACATATTTGTTTAAAATTTTGGTTATAATAATGCTGAATGAGCAAATAATTTAGGAATATTTAATGGATAATTTATAGTGTTTTTGCATTGACAGTTATACAGTACAATATTTGCTGGATTATTTAATATTTGTGATTAATAAAAGAATATTATTAAACTTGTATGTAGTAATGATGGGAATAGTTTTAAATGGAAAAATATGTTGCCAGATGAATAGTCTCTTATTGTACTTAACTTATATATATTATATTAATTAGTGGTAAGTCACAGTAGATTTTGGCTAGTTTGTTTATTAATTTTTAGGTATTGGTTGGTAGAGAGATAGTATAGTAGTTTGTTTATTCAATCGGCAGACTATGAATATTGGTATCCACGGTAGGCTGTGTTTTAGTAATAATAATACAGACAGTTACAGCTGTAAACTTGTTTTTAGTCATGAATTTCAGTAGTTTAGTTTGTAAAAAGGAAGAATTCAAAAATGTAGAATGTTAAAACAGTACTGGATGATGAATGCATTACAGTTTTACATAAAATTAAATTAATGTGGTGGATACATGTGTCATATTATCTTTTAAAAGAAATCTTTTTTAAAAATACAGTACGGCTAGTTTTAATCTATTATCTACTAATGTAAATGGATTAAGTAATGGCAACAAAAGTAAGCAATTAATGAGGTATCTAAAATTAAATACAGACGACATTATATTCTTGCAAGAGACTCATTTGATAGATAAAGATATACAATATTTAAATAACTTAGGTTAGAAAATGTTGTCATTTTTTAACAAAAAGAGGAGAGGAACTGCTATACTATGGAGAAATTCTACTGTAATGCTTAAGGTCATAGAAGCCATTAATGATACCAAAGAAATGTATACAATTGTAATAATTAAATATTATAGCAACAGGAGCGGCCTTAGATCAACTGGCCCCCTAGTCAAAAGGACTCCATGGCTCCCACCACCACACCACCTGGTGCCCCCATCCTGGTCTACCTACACCAAATAAATACTGGAAAAGTGCCCCTGCTAGAGTGGCACCCTAGGCAGCTGCCTAGTTAGCCTATGCCTAAGGCCGGCTGTGAATGGCAAACTCTATACACTAGCTAATTTTTACTGGATCCCTGGTACAGGTGTAAGAGTGGCTAAAGATCATGTAAACTTACTACAAAGTCATTGGAATGGTAGTTTAATTTTAGCAGGGGATTTTAACTGCATATCTAGCATAGAAGATACAAGTGAACAGAAGAAAGCTAAAATTCTGGCATTAGCTAAAGCACTAAACAGATGAATTAGTAATAATAATTTAGTTGATTTAAAAGTGAAATCAGAAGATAAGTAATTGTTCATCACTCATTATTATTATGTGCGTGGGATGCAAATTAGAAGTGATAGGATTTGTGCCTCTACAGATTTACTTAATAAAGTGAATTATTTTAAAACTATTCACTGCCTTTTATCCTATCATAATTCACTAAGTATTACTATGTTAATGGGTATAAGGAAATTTCAGATTATTTGTAGAATCCCAGTACATGTGATGAAATTAAAAGAACTTAAGAGTTACCTTAAGGAAGAAAGCAATATTATCTTTGAATGATAATGGTCAGGTTGGTAAGGCCATACCACGAGACTTCGTAAAATGCATATTAAACAGAGAATGGGAAGATGGGCTAGTAATAAAATGAAAGAGTGGAATAAAGAGTTTTGAGAAATACAAGACAAAATACACAAAGTGAGATCTGAACAACAAATTAATTAGATAATACTGAAGTGATTAAAAATCAATGACAAAATAAACAAGTTTTAACACAAAGTAGAGATAACTTTTGAAAAAATAAAATTGCACAGTTATGCAGTGACATCAAAAAATCTACACAGATTAACTAATAGAAGTAAGATGTTAAGCAAAAAGGAACAAATCAATAATATCTGAAGTCCTCACACTAATAAACTTACTTCAGACATAGAGGAAATGCTTAACATTTTTTTTTTACAAATTCCTTGAGGATCTTAATAAAAATAAAAATAATAACCCTGATGATTACAAAATTGACAAGTACTTAAAGAAATATTTTACTAATAAACTTAATAAGCCTATTACCCTAACAGAATTTAAAGAAGCTATAAAAAATGAAAAAATGTAAAGCTCCTGGGTTAGATGGTTTATGTATGGAATTGGGTTACCTTCACTTTATCGAACGCCCACTTCACCGACACTGACTTTACCAACACATCACATTACCGACAAATGGAAACCTGACATTTCCCGCACGGTAAGTAACCGTTTGGCCATCTACCTGAACTTTGCCCCTTATCCCTGTGGTAGTGCATTCTCAGGGTTGGTATATTTAGTAATGGGTGTAGCCCCCCACATCGTTGGGTTTGTTTTATTGGTAGTTGGTGAAGTCGGGATGGCCAAACGGTTACTTACCGTGCGGGAAACACTGGGTTTCCATTTGTCAGTAATGTGATGTGTCAGTAAAGTCAGTGTCAGTGAAGTGGGTGTTTGATAAAGTGAAGGTAACCGATGGAATTATATAGTATGCTTCCTTTAAATATTTTAGAATTACTGAGTGATGTTTTAGGGTAATTCAGAGTGACAAAATAATTCCTCCCTCATGGACATTTTTTGTAATCTCACCTGTATTTAAAGAAAGAGAGGATAATTAATAAGTTAGTTTTCTCATATAGACCTATTTCATTATTAAATGTGGATTATAAAATATTTACTTCCATCTTTACTACAAGATTAAGAGATGTAGTAGATTAATTAATAAAGATCAGACAGGGTTTATAGTCAATTGATTACCGTATGATAATATAAAAAAGGTAGTAACTACCTTAGGTTTAGCAAAAGGAACGAACAAGACATTGCCCTTCTTCTTCTTTTGGCTTTTTCCCGGTTAGGGATCGCCACAGCGGATCACCTGTCCACTTATGATTGGCAGTAGAGTTTTTTATGGTGTCGAGTTGTCAGCCCGGCGCCCAACCTTCCACAGAAGGCACACACACTCACTCCTAGGGCCAATTTAGAGTGTCCAATCCACCTACAGCATGTCTTTGGATGTGGGAGGAAACCAGAGCACCCAGAGGAAACCCACGCGACCACAGGGAGGACATGCAGACTCCGCACAGAGGGCACCCCAGCTGAGAATCGAGACAGAGAACCTCTTGCTGTGAGGCGGCAACACTAACCACTGCACCACCGCGGCCGCCCGAACAAGACATTGCCCTAATTACCTTAAATACTGAGACAGCTTTTAATTCTGTAGACTGGAACTACTTGTTTAAAACTTTAGAAGTGTTTGTATTTTCAGAGCAATTTACTGGAATACTAAAAAAAACTGTATACAGACTCCAGAGCATATGTTAAAATTGGATCTTACATTTCTCAAGGATTCACTTTAAACAAATGGACAAAGCAAGGGTATCTCTTGTCCCCTCTATTATTTGCATTGGTTATTGAACCCTTAGCTAATAGTATACTAAACAATAAAAAAAATTGATGGATTCTCACATAACAAGGATTATCAATCTATAACCTGGTTCAAAGCTGCGAAGAGCACCCCAGCCATACCAGGTTACTCATCCTATCATACATTCAGACCCCAAACCATGGGCCAGAAAGCAAAGGGAAGTGGAGTTTCAATATATATTAAAGACATACACACCTCCAGGGAGGTCAAACAGTATGACACACAGAAGACACTCCAGGTGCAGTTAACCATTGACAAGACCTCTGTTGAAATCATAGCTAGCTATAGGCCTCCAACTTTGACTCAAGATGCCCACTCCACCTATCTGGACCCGTTCGAAGCTATCAAGATTCAACTCTTTACCCTGATCCCGGGCGACTTTAACTATCCAATCATAGATTGGAAGAACTACTCATGCCAAAATGCAAATGCCCAGAGATTCCTTGATTTTGTCAATGCAAATGCCTTGGACCAGCTGGTCGACATCCCCACAAGAGATGATAATATCTTGGACTTGCTACTAAAAAACATAAGTAACCACTGCAGCATCCCTACAGTGTCATTGTCACTGGTAAGATCTGACTACAAGGTGGTCACTTTCGAAGTCATCATCTCCCCCAACCCCCCCCCCCCCCCAGCTAGGGTAAAAAAAAAAAAATACTTCTCCAAAGCTGATTACAACCTCCTGAGGTTCATAGGTGTTTACTAGGCTAATGACTACAAGGACCTTTTTAAGCCTAGCCATGCATCCCAAATCTCTGACAAGTTCTGATACCCTTGATAAGTGTAAGCATGGGCCTGGGAGATGAACCATTTATATGTTACCTGTTTGCATCAGAGACATAGATGCCAAACTAGGGATGATTGTCTGGTTTCCCATCCAATTGCCCAAGTTGCACTTGAATTGGATTAGGGAGGAACTCTGCTTCACATAGATGGGGAGCCTGTTCCATAGACGGGGTAGTCTCTGGGATATATACCTATCTCTCCAGAAAGTCCTATTTATATCATAGGCAAAGTTTAAGTCTTTAGAATGGGTAATTCTGGTGCTGTTTGTTTTGTGGATATGCAAGAGGTCCATCATAGTGGGGTCTGACAATGCCCTGTATGCCAGGCATAGATCT
Source organism: Protopterus annectens (assembly GCF_019279795.1). Lineage (NCBI taxonomy): Eukaryota > Metazoa > Chordata > Ceratodontiformes > Protopteridae > Protopterus > Protopterus annectens. The sequence continues at coordinate 1,224,186,189 of NC_056745.1, forward strand.
CCTCTCCAAAGCCTGTAGGAGACTGAATACAGGGATAGGGTCTTCAGACAGTCTGCACAGGACAAATTACTTATGCCCTGTATTCTTTTAGTGAGGAACCACTGTGGACATTCCAGTTGTTGGATATGCCTGTACTCAATGATAGGTCTGATGAATGCTAAATACAGTGGAACAATGACTTCCTTGGACTTAGATGCCATACCTTTGTTTATAAGTTGCACAACATAGAATGATTTCCTTACCACTGTAGACACGTGATGACCAAAGACTATCTATGTGTGTCCCCAAGTCCCTAACTACTGGGTCAACTCTAAGTGGTGTTTTGTCAATATGATAGTTACCAGGGATGGATGACTTCCCAAAGGACACTATTATGCATTTCTTGACATTTAGTTTTAGTCCATGGCTCTGACACCAGTTGTTTGTGTCAGCCACTCTTGGAGGACATTTGTGTCAGTGTGGGACTCAATGATATATCCTAATTTGCAATCATCTGCAAATTTAGTCAGCCAACTTGATGTCTGAGAAGTAAATGCTAAAAAGGAGCGGTCCAAGAACTGATCCCTGAGGGACTCCACTTGTGACTGGCCTCTTTGTAGAGGTGGACTCCCCAATTCTAACTTCCTGGGTCCTGTCTGTGAGGGAAGGTATAAACAGTTTCACAGCCCCCTCCCCCGCTGTAGAAACTGGCACAAATGTCCAAACCTACACCAAAGTATTATACGAGCATTTATACAGCTGCATGGAATCAGGAATACCAGACAGGACAAAATCATCTTCTTCATGGAAGAGTGAACCTGTCTGGTGGACATCTACAATAAATGAAATCTATAATAAAAGGAAAAAAAATGCTGTCCAGGACCAAGAAGGAGCTGGTGCCTAATTGGAAGCAATCTCTAATTAGCCTGAACAAACAAATAAGAGAACTAGTGAAATCCTGTAAAGCAAATTTTCATTCCAAACTGGCCACATCTACTAAAGACAATCATTAGGCCTTCTTCATATATGTCTGCAATCTCAAAGGAAGCACTCAGATATGCTCAGAACTGGTAGTTAAGGACACCACATACACAAACACCTTAGATATAGCCAACCTGCTGGCAGACAGGTTTAGTGAAAACTTCACCCCTCTGTCCCCCCATCAGTAAATCAGGACATCCTCAGCACCTGTCCCCCTCCCCTTATCTCTAGGGAGCAAGTAATAACTGCCCTCTCAATAGGAAAAAATACAGCCTCCATGGGACCCAATAACATCCCAGGCTGCATCCTACATGAACTCAGGCAGGAACTTGCAGCACCATTAGGCACCCTAGTCAACCAAAGCATGAGTGCAGGGCTTCTTCCCAGCCAAGTGGAGGACAGCCACTGCCATCCCTCTGCACAAAGGTGGAGTGTCCACCAATCCAGGAAATTATAGACCCATCAGCCTAACTAGCCTGATCTACAAGGCCATGGAAGTAATTATCATGGACATCATTAACAAGGACATTGGCAACCTCCAAACACTTGATCGCACACAATTTGGTTTCATCAAGGGAGGTCATACCTGTTAAACCTGGTTGACTTCTTTGAGACAGCCACCAACGCCATGGACGAGGGGAAGGCGGTGCACATCACCTACCCAGACCTTGCCAAAGCCTTCAATACTATTCCCCACTCAGGTATAATAGATAAACTCTCTAAACTAGGCATCAATCTGCATGTTACCAGATGGGTAGCAAACTGGCTCACTTGATAAAACCCACCTAGTCAAAACAGGGGGAAGCCACCTCAAGCAGTAGACCCATAATGTGTGGCATACTGCAGGAATCAGTCTTGGGGCCTTTGTTGTTTGGGATATACTTTTCTGAGGTGCAGGCCAAAACCAGTGGGCTATGGCTGACCAAGTTTACAGATGACTGCAAGTTGGGCACTGTCATCAATTCCCCTAGTCATGTTGGCATCCTCCAAGAGGGGTTCACATAAATAAATGACTGGTGCCAGAAACATGGCCTCAAACTGAATTCCAAAAAATGCATCATCATCATCCCCTTTGTGGAGAGTGACATCCCCAGAAATGATCACATTGATAACAAGGTCCTAAGCACGCAATCAGTCATGAGGGACTTGGGCACCCAGGTTGATAGCAGCCTGACTTTTGACCACCATATTGCCTCCATTGTACAGAAGGCTTTCCACATGGCCCACCTCATTAGGAAAGGTATATCATCCAGGGAGAAGGGGGTCATAACATCCCTGTATTCTTCCCTTATAAGACTCATTAATGACTACGATGCCCCTTTCTGCGTGTACCTCACAAAGCACATGCAGCAGTTGGAGAGAACACAGAGGTTCCTCACCAGGAGAATCCAGGGCCTCAAACATCTACCCTACACAGATAGGCTAAAAGCCCTGTCCCTCTACTCAGTCTCATACAGACTCCTCAGAGGTGACCTCTGTCTGGCATACAAAGCAATCTCAGACCTCACCTTGATGGGACTGCTGCCTATCCGCAAGTCAAGCTCTACTCAAGTAATCCACACATGTGATCTCAACCTGTTCTGTGACATCAACAGGACTTGTTGCTGGGACAGATTTGTGTCCCAGAGACTCCCCCTTTTGTGGAATACACTCCCTCTCCACATCAAGGAGACTACCTCATTATCCCCTTTTAAGAGCAACCTGGATAACTGGATGGAGAACAGAAACTACACCCCTGGGATTCCACCTGTGTCCCTGCTGACAGGGGCATTGGGTGTTGACTCATCAGAATATGGGCTAAATTCTTGGCTAGGCTTGTAAGGGCCTCAGGGTCAACAGCATTGTAACTGCCTATGATTCTATGATCCTATATTAATTATAAGAGATTTAAATAATTTATTTGAAGAAATATAAGGAGATTGACAATTTCAAGAAGTATCGTTGTTTAAATTTAATAATAATAAAACTGAAACTTTAGTGATAAATCAATTGCTAGAGAGTAAATTTAAAGATAATATAAAATAATTGGGAGGGAAAAGAACTAAAATATATAAGAACAAGAATCTATCAAGATGTGAGCAAGATTATTAATACTAATTTTGAAAACATAATTAAAGACATGTTACTTCTTATTAAAGATGGAATGATTTTTTTTTTTACTTTTGAGGCTAGGTTAGTACTTATCAAAATGATTATGTTACCAAAGATTATATACATATTGCATTCAATTGCTTTAATACCTGACAAAAAAAAAACTTTTAAAGAAAATGGAAAAAATGTTTAACTTCATTTTTGTGGCATCCTAAAAAAACTGTGTATTGCTTATAGAAATCATATAGGATTATGGGAGTATGGTGGTATTGGCTTCCCAGATGTAGACTTTTATTCTACTGCTGCAAATTTTAACTCTATCATACTCTGGATAGACTCAACCTACACTACACAATGGAAAACCATTCAGGAACATATTTTACTACATTCTTATAAGTTTATCAAATATGATAAATTAGAAATATGTAACAATCCTGTCATCTGGTTAATAAAATTTACTTTAAAAGGGAATTAATTTCAGTATTTAGACTGCATATATAAAATCAATTCTTAAAACAGCTAAGAAATATGTTTTTGAAACTACATTAATAACAAAATGGAAATTTTTGTGCTTTCCTATTGCACATACCTTTAGATTTAAGAAAACTCATGTTGAAATGAATTTACTAAAAAGGAATGGATTAGTATTATGCTCTGATTGCTTTGTAAAAGGAAACGCTAAGTCACCAGAATAGTTAATGAAAGATTATAAGTTGTACGAATCTGTTAACCAGTTAATATTATCCATCAGTAAGAAATTATATGAATTTGTAGATAATATGAGTGAAGAGGAAAAGAACACTGCTCTCCCATTATATTAATGTCATCATCGAAGGTAAATTGATCTACAAAGGAAGCTTGTCTGAGTTATATAAGTTAATTACAAATAATAATAATAACTTTGATGCAATATTCTGGAACTTTTAAAATAGTAGTGGACTGAGTGACTCAATAGATGTAAGAATAAAACTTTGTTACTTAAATCAGTTACTCAAACTTATTAAAGTTTATACTGGAAAGTTTTTATGCAAAAAAGTATATATATATATATATATATATATATATATATATATATATATTTTTTTTTTTACTTCCTATAACATGTCTACATTTAGCAAAATTACATCTTCAGTCTGCTGGAGATGTAGTGAAGATGCAAAAGCTGATTATACTCTAATGTTTATGGGTTGTTTAAAATTAAATGTATATTGGGAAGTGATAAGTATGTTTTAAGGGGTTTTGGTCTGATAACTGTTCTTTAACTACATCAATAATACTAATGACTGTTTCACTTCCCTTATCTCTAAAAGCCAAACAACCAAAATTGTTCTGGAATTTAACAGCAATACTATGTAAAACTGAACAAGAAGTGATCAGAATAAGATCTATAAATTATACTAAGATGTCAGTGGTTGAAATAGCCTTGAAATGTTGGTATTGAAATATCAAGACTCTTAATGTGTTAATTGTATAAGATTACCTTGATGATTCAATGTATTCCTAAAATTGTATAAATACTATGTGATGTTGAATTTCTTCCTTTCAATGTATATATTGTAAATGTGTTAAATTAATAAAAAAATTATGTTAAATTAATAAAAAATTTCTTTAAAAAGGGCATGGCTCTACATTACAAAAACTAGTGGCTCAAGACAGAAATTATTGTCTGAAGTGGAACCTCATACGGAACAGAGATATTCTGTCTACAGACACATTCTCAAATAGGGGTCTAGTATAAGAGTGTGTGTGTGTGTGTGTGTGTGTGTGTGTGTGTGTGTGTGTGTGTGTGTGTGTGTGTGTAGCTCAGCATACGTGTGTGGATCTGTGTGTCCTCTACTGGGAACAGCATACCTACAGTACATGGTGGTCATTATCACCAGAATGGACTGAAACAAACAGTGCTTTCCAGATGACAGCATTCCTGTGCAGTACTGATACTAGGTTACTAGGTTACTGTGTCCATAAAAGAAGAGTAGTGTGTGTGTGTGTGTGTGTGTGTGTGTGTGTGTGTGTGTGTGTGTGTGTGTGTGTGTGTGTGTGTGTAGCTCAGCATATGAGTGTGGATCTGTGTGTCCTCTACTGGGAAAGTACAGTTGTGTACACTTACCATAAATGTAGATGTTCGAGTGTATTCACTGTTGCAGTCATTACATTTGGGTAATCTGCTGGCAGGTTGCCCTCAGTTGGCCTGATTAACAAAGTCTTGGATCCTGCGTCAGTTGCTGTCCCTTCTTCCATGACATCAGGTCGTCAGGGGTATAAAACATGCAGACAACGCCATTACATCAGTTTTTCTTGCCCCAGAAGTCAGGTGCCCACCAAATGGGGAACAAATAAAATTAAAACACAAAAATATACCTCCAACCAAAAGCAAATACACCAAAAAGGCTTTTTAAGCATAGTAAAAAAAGGTAGAGGTATAGTCAGAGAAAAATGGGAGGCTGGAGGGAGGGTAACCAGGACTGCAACAGTGAATACACTCGAACATCTACATTTATGGTAAGTGTGCACAACTGTACTATGTTCTTCATGTTCCACTAATGCAGTCCTTACATTTGGGTAGATTCCCAAAGCTATGGTTGGGAGGAGGAATTTATACAGCATTAGGACCAGCTATAAGGCCCTGCAAGACAGCAGCGGCAAAGCCAGCTCTGGATTTAGAGAAAAGTGGTAAATGACAATGCTTGGTGAAAGTATGTACAGAACTCCAGGTAGCAGCTTCTAGAATATCCCTGGTAGGCACACCTCTGAGAAAGGCTGCAGAAGTCGATGCAGACCTGGTGGAATGAGATCTGATCCCCTGTGGGATATGTTTTCCATGGTGATTATAGCAGGAAATGAATGCAATGGCTTATCCATTTAGAAATGGTTTGCTTTGAAATAGCTTTCCCCTCTGCCCCAGCAGCAAATGCTACTAGCAATTGTTCAGATTTTCTTCTAAATTTAGTTCTGTCCAAGTAGAATCTAAGCTGTCTGTGCACGTCCAAGGAATGCAGAATCCGTTCCCCTTTGTTCTGTGGATTGGGATAGAAGGTTGGCAAATGAATGGACTGATTAAGAGCCACACTGGAAACCACCTTGGGCATGAAGGATGGATTGGTCCTCAAAGACACCCTGTCCGCATGAAAGATGATGAAAGGCTCCACTGCCATAAGGGCCTGTAATTCAGATATCCTTCTAGCTGAAGTGATTGCTAAAAGGAAGGCTGTTTTCCAAGAAAGAAATTTTAAGTCTGCAGTAGCAGCTGGCTCGAAAGGAGGTAGAGTGAAATTCTATAAAACAAAATTAAGGTCCCAGGCAGGGTTAGGAGCTCTCCTGGGTGGTCTCAAGTTCTTTGCCCCTCTGAGATACTTCTTGAGCAGGGGATGAGAAAAGAGGGGTGGTTCTGTGTTATAGTGAGCTGAAATAGCTGAAGCGTGGATTTTAATAGAGGAAAAAGGCAGGCCCTTGTGAAGCATCTCAGTTAAGTATTGCAAAATCTGAGGTAAACTGGGCACTGCTGTGCTCATCCCTAAAGATTGGTTCCAGGCACAGAATCTTTTTCCATTTGTCAGCATAAGATTTTCTAGTACTAGGTCTTCTCACCTCGAAAATGACATCCATCACAGGTTTACTGAGGGATGCTAAGGGTGAATTTAAGTGATTAGCCAAGCTGTAAGATTCAATGTTGGGAGCTGAGGGTGCAGAATTTGGTTCTCTTGCTGAGACAGCAAAGAAGGTGTCTGAAGCAGGTGCCATGGAGATATTTGTGACACACTGTGCAGGCATGGGTACCAGTGTTGGCATGGCCAGTCTGGAGCAATCAAAATCATTCTTGGTTTGTCCTGTTTGACTTTTAGCAGAATTTTGGAGAGCAGAGGCAGAGGGGGAAAGACGTAGACTGATGCATTTTTCCAGCTGAAGGAGAGGGCATGCACTTTCCAGGCTTTTTTGTGGGGAGTCCTTGTGCAAGATTTATCCAACTGGTAGTTCCGAGGGGAGGCAAATAGATCTATGTTTGGGCTCCCCCATTTACTTGTCAACATGTTGAAAATCCGTGGTTCCAGTTTCCACTCGTGGGTCCATGAGATTTCTGCTTAGTCCGTCTGCCTGTGTATTCAATTTTCCTGGTAGGAATTGAGCTTGTAGATGCACTTGGTAGCTCAAGGCCGTGTTCCACAATGCCATGGCTAGTCTGCAGAGGGGGTAGGAATGTCTACCCCCCCTGCTTGTTTATGTACCACATAACCATGGTGTTGTCCGTCTTTACCATTAGTTGTCCTTGAAGAATGTAGTCCTGGAAGGCTGTCAGAACATTCTGTACAGCTAACATTTCTTTTTGATTGATATGCAGGTGCATTTGATTTGGGTTCCATTTGCCCTGAATGCACTTCCCTGCCAGGTGAGCCCCCCCCCCATGCATAGTCTGATGCATCTGTAGTTAGGGTTTGGGCGGCAGGGGGTAGTGTGAATGGCAGTCCCTTGTTTTGTTGGAAGGCCTCTGCCCACCATAGGAACTCCAGGCGTAGGCAAGGTAAGATAGGAATCATTGTTTCCAGGCTGTGACAATGCTGACTCCATAGACTTTTTAAGTACCACTGAAGTTTCCTCATATGCAGTCTTGCATATGGAATTAGAAGAATGCAGGAGGCCATGAACTCCAAGGCTTGCAGTATTTGTCTTGCAGATAGCATGGTTTTTGTGGCCACTTGTTTGAAGTAAGTTACCAAATTAATTTGCTTTTCTGGCATAAGGAAAGTCATCTGGGCAGTTGTATTCAAGCTTGCACCCAGGAATGTAATCTGTTGAGAGGGTACCAGTTGTGATTTATTTTCGTTTATGGTGTACCCCAGACAAGTTAGAACCCTTTTTACAAACGTCATATGATTTAGAAGTGTGGCCTGGTTTTCTGCCTGAATTAGACAATCGCTCAGGTATGGATATATATGAATATTTCTTTGCCTGCAAAATGCAATTACTGGAACCAGGCACTTTGTGAATACCCTGGGCGCAGTAGACAAGCCAAAGGGCAGTGCAGAGAACTGATAATGCAAGTAGCCTAAATGCCCTTGGGCCCCTGAGAAATGGTTTCTGGATCCGTAACAAGATTTTTGAAAATGAACTTGTGGGACTCAGGAACCCTGTAGTATCTGTCAGGTTTACTAGGAGCCGGAGGCATGGAATCAGGGGCCATACTGTATTCTGAAAACACATCACCAACAATGTCTAGTACAGTAGGTATAGCCAAAGGCCTATGCTGAGGTAGTAGAAGGAAATCCCTAAGCCTCTTTTTTGATTCAGAAAATTCCTGACTTTCCCAGTGGAAATGCTCTCTTAAAGGTATGTAAAGTTTCCCCAAAAGAAAAATCCTCAGGGGGGAAGCAGAGGGAATGGAATCCTCTGCATCAGAATCCTCATAAGTAGGTATGGACAAATCCAGGTCATTAGAAGAATCAGAAGAAACAAAGTCCTGATCAGAAGATTCATAGTCAAACTCTGCCCTAGGCCTCTTAGAAGGGGGGGGGGGTTGACTACCCCTGATTACAGTAATAAGATCTTCAGCTATTTTGATCATTTGTTTTTTAGGCATAGAGGCCTGAACATGTGGCCTGGGCGTCAGTTTTTTTAGACACAGATCGAGATTTAGGCCTTAGTATAGAAGGAGGAGTCAGTTTAATATGCAAGTCTGTAGGCCTGAATACACCCTCAGAAGCCGGTGCCTGCACAGCGGCTCCAGACCCATCCAAGGTAGAGACATCCACTGGTTCTATAGGTGAAGTATCTCACGGCATTCCGGACTCCGAATGGGTCTCAGTAGAGGTCTGCGAGTCAGAAGTAGCAGGTATCAGGGGCTGCGAAAGCGCCTCACTGAGTACCAGCGAACTGGTGACTGGCTTAGGAGAAGCATCGTCGGCAGTTTTGGACCTCGACGGCCAGTCTCTATCTTTATCTTTGCGTTTTTTTGTAATTCCGGTAGTCAGAAGGCTAACCAACGTTATTTCTGGATAATTAAACCATGAACCAAAATATTTAGAGGCAAAAATGTACCAACAACGGATAGTGCGCTGATTAAATAAAGTACAAAACTGACAGCACGGTACATCATGGTCAGGGCCTAGGCAAGGAATACAGTACAAATGAAAATCTTTAAAAGGTATTTGCTTTCCACAAGTAATGCAATTATTAACTTTTACTGACATCGGTAAGGAGCAAGAAAAAGTTTCCCCAACGGGGTACTTAGCTTTAAGTTGAAGACTTTGGTTCTGAAACTTGAAAATGAAAATTTCAGGAGTCGGCACTTACTAACTGCTTCTGCTTCGGGCACCGCACGGCAAGAAATACTGATGTAATGGCGTCGGCTGCATGTTTTATACCCCTGACAACCTGACATCATGGAAGAAGGGACAGCAACCGACACAGGACCCAAGACTTTATTAATCAGGTCGACTAAGGGCAACCTGCCAGCAGATTACCCAAATGTAATTAGTGCAACAGTGAAACATGAAGAACATCAGCATTTATGGTCAGTGTACACAACTGTACTTTCCCAGTAGAGGATACTAGGTTACTGTGTCCGTAAAAGAAGTGAAGACAATGATACTTTTGTGTACAGTGTTTCTTAGAAGCTACATGGGGTATATTGTCCAGGCTATGAAGATGCCTGCTTTATCAAATGAAGAATTGCAAAAGCAGTGACCAAGATAAGAAAGGCCCTCACTAATATTGTTGTGCAGGCTTCAACTCTTAACCCCTCACTTCTCTTCCAAAAGAGGCACTTTACTGAAATTTTTTGTAACTACTCCGACTGCACTTTTTCTCATGCCTCTTTTCAGGTCACAGCCTGAGTGTGTTTAAACTGCACACCTCTCAATCTGTTAGAGAAAGAAATCTGGACAAAGGCACAAATAATGGGGGGGGGGTGAGGCCTAAAAATAGGGGCACTTTTTAAATATTGCTCTTAGAAACTTAGAAAGTGGATAGAATAACAGGTTACACATTAGCATGGATTTTCTGAAGGATATGAAGTCTGGAACTCGTGTGTCATTATTTTCTAACTTCAGTCCTCAGTTTGCCAGAAAACCAAAATTTTATGAGAAACAGACCAAAAATATGAGGCAAAAACCTGCACATTCTGCAAAAATCTGTACGGTTGAGCGGTATGATAAACTGTAGTAATAAAAATGATCCATCACAGTTCAATAAGGAACCACATCTTGTGTTCTGCAACAATGAAAACTATATACTGATTACAGGCACTCCCTGACAGCACATCAGAGCAAATTTCATCTTTTCTGGAAATAAAACACAAAGTTGGCAATAAAACTACTGGTCTGTGGCACATTCCAATGTACTGTGGGACATTCAAATGTACTGTGTGACTGGAGCTTTAGACAAGTTTGCCCTTGACATTTAAGGCCAAAGTCATAAACTTTACCCTTCCCACACATGCCTAAATTACTATTACATTTCATTTTCAAAACACAGGAACACACAAAATGCAAACCATCCACAGAATTTTATCAATAAAGCAAATGCATATGCCACAACAAATGCAAAAATGCAACTGATAAATGTTAGTAAAATAGCCTCCCAAATCTATGGAATACCACAGAAAATGGTGGGTATGATTCTTTATAAACCCATGCACAATTGCAAACTGCAAATAATGCTTATGGTTTCAATATGCCATGTCACATATATTTACCACACATAATCTGGTCACTCAGATATCAGAAATACAATGCATCTATTCATTATAGTACAGTACATTACAGTACTGTGATGGCAGAAATGATAATCTAAGCCTCCTGTAAAAGGCTGCAGTTCACCTGTGATGTCACAAACAACCTTTCTAGTGGATCCGTGGCATTTTTCAAACTCGAGTGGATAACTCCAAGATACACTAACAATGCCACAAGAGCTTATAAGCTGATCTGAAAAAAAGAAAACTTATTTTTGCTTTATATAATGGGATCTGCACTTCACTCCACTTTCTCTCTTTATGCAGCAAAGTGAATGGCCCATGTACTTTTAATGCAATCACAGAAGAGTGAGTAAGAGTGTATGCGTGTGTGTGTCAGCATATAAAACACACTGGAGGCACATTTGTGCACTTTATTTTGGTGACAATTCAAAACCAGATGAAAGTAATATAGTACTTGGAAACAGAAAACGTGACACTTCTTATACAAGTGTCCACTTCCAGCAAATCCTCCGTGTACCAAACATAAGGACTCCTCAACTCCTGTTATAGTTCCTCTTCTGTATCAAAAAGGCATTGTCTCACAAACATAACACTCCCTCTGCACTCAGAGGCACACATTTTTTCCTTAGAAATACTTCTTCTGGACTGAGAGGCAAGCATCTCTTCCCCAAAAGTACCCACTCTATTCCAAGAGGGAAGTGCCTCTGATTTATAAGACTACAGCCTTCTCTATTATGTTCTTTCCAGCTGGTTGCTTCACATAATATTATTTCTGTTCTGTCTTAATGGCAGGTATATTCTTTTACAATTTAAAGTTGAAAACCCATTCAGACACCAGATCACATCAGAGCAGCAAAAAAGGAAAAACATGCAGTTTTCAGTATTTAACCTATACTATGCCTCAGTGACTCTCCCCATCCAGGCACATAACCTGTAGTTTTGCATTAGTCTGGATGTGTTAAAAGACTTGGATAACCCATCCACATTGGCATTCTTTGCAGCAGGTTTATGCTTCAATGTGAATTTACAGGGTTATTAGAGGCAAAGCCCAGCTGTCAAATGTATTACCAACATCTTTTTTATGCAGCCATTATAAAAGTATATGATCCGTAACTAGTGCAAAATATCAACCTTATAAGTAGTACAGTAGTGACCTAAGTGGCTCTTTAATGACAAGAAATTCACACTCAGTAGAAGAGGAGTTTACTCTCTCAACTTTCTGCTAAGATAGCACAATGGGTGTTCTTCACCCACTAGTTCTTGTGCCTCTGTTAAACCACAATACATAATACACATTACATGTACACACAAAGGGAGTTTAGGTAGTTCACTCACCCATTGTCAGCTGTGAAGAAGACAAAGGTACTTTTTTCAACACCATTTTCCTTGAGAGCCTGAACAATCTTCCCTACAGAGCCATCGAACTCAGCAAGTGCATTCCCAAAGGGACCCCGCAGTGACTTTCCAGTGTATGATTTTCCAGCAAATTGTGGGTAGTGGGTATGCTGCAAAATAAGGTACCATAAAAATAATTCATTATTTTTGCAGACCACCAAGTATGTCAGATAACTCATAGTAATAATAATGACATTAGAAAAGACAGGGTGATGGAGATGCAAAGAATACTAGTAAATTACAAAGCTCCTTTATGTTCTAACATTCAAAAAATTTAAACACACTCTGTCACCTATTTCCCATGCTAATCTTTGAGCCTCAGGAACTCTGCCATACTGTCGCTGACATTTAACCACCTACCACAGAAGAAACCTACCTGCACTGCAAAGTTTGTTAATTCATTCACTTACTCACTCATTCTCAGAGTACCTGCTAATTCCAATTCAGGATCATGGGGGAGCAAAGTTTCTCCTTGCAGTTAGTGGGCACAACATTAAAAGAAACTGAATAGGATGCCAGTCTATAGCATGACACACACACACACACACACACACACACACACACACACACACACACACACACACACACACACACACACACACACACACACGTTTTTTTTAACTTATTGGCCTTCAGAGACCTAAAACATCTGGTGACTCTACCTTATAAGAAAAATTATGGCTTTCTTAAAAGCAGAGGCCCCTAGGATTTTTTGACTTGACTAAAATTTCTCCACATAAACTCCAGTAGTACTCAAAGGGTGGGCATGCTATGGATGTAGCATGAGACTTGCAAAAATGATGTAACCCCTCAAGCGGTCTTAGCCTCCTTAGAAGCAGATTCCTCATGTTGGGTCAACTGTCTCCACTGCGTATACAGTGATCAGATAATTGCCTCTGAGATGCAGGCAAGCAAAAGCCTTAATCTTCTTCACTACGCCTTCTGGGTCTGCAACACTGGAACAAGTACTCATATCCAGGTCATCACTACTGCAGGCTGATATCCCATCCCTACGCTATCCAGACAGCCTATCAATACAAAGATTTGTGGCTACTTTCTCTCTCTCATGTGAAGTTTTCTGCCTCTTACATGTTCATTACATGAAGGCCACATGGTAGTAACTGCTACTACTGAAGCTGCAGCTCAAGAAAACACAACAAAATGATTATATATGTACTCCTTTGGCTTATCAAGAAGCAGGACCTTCAACCATCTCAAACTTCACACACTAACTCTCCATTCCATAAAATACAACTGAAATCATCCAAGCACTTATTTCTTAGACTTTTGTCCTGCTTGTGATAGCTACATGCAATTGGGAAGGGGTTTACCAGTTCATATGGGAATAAAAGTTATATAAATGTACAATATGCACTTAAATTTCTTTTGGTCCCGTTTGCATCATTTCATACTCACATGTGAAGCATGATACAAGAAAAATGGCTGATTATCTTTCACTGCCTTGGTGATAAAGTCATGAGCAAAATTATTATAAAAGGCAGTCAGATCAGGGAAGGAGACAGGCTGTTGGATGATACCATCATTCACGAACAACGGGAGAAGTACATGCCGCTGGTCACAACCACCATAGCACTTTGTGTCAGGAGGAAAGCAGATAAGATTCTGGCACGGTCCCTGCAAGCAGAAAACAAGTTAGGAAACAGACCATAAGAGAAGAGAAGGGATTGGATCACTCAATTAATCACATGCTAATGATTGGAAAGAAACATTTTGTACACTGTGCACACATTGCTATAAAATAAGCTACATAATATTCAGAGGAAAAAAATACCTTTCATCATGGAAATGCACTGCAGACTGTGAATAAATCATAACAGAAAGGATAGCAAACACATGACACTTGGTAGGCAAGGCTCTTATAAACTCAACTAAACTGTGAAGAAACTAATAAAACACTATATTACAAAAGACAGACAATGGAGATAAACTTCACTTCTTGGACAAATTTTAGGCAATCTTAAAACTCTGACGTACATACATGTCATTAATAAGAACATATTTTTTATTTATGTTCAATTACTTCCAATTAGATAGCAACACTGGGGATACATGGCAGTGCAACATTTACCACTCCTGACTGGGGTGCCTTTTGTGAAGAGTTGGTCTGCCCACCTTGAAACTGTGTGGGCTTTCATCAGGGTCTCTTGTTTCTTCCCACATCCCAGATATGCTGATAAGTGAACTGGCAATCCTCTAATCTGACCATACATGTCTGTGTGTGTGTGTGTGTGTGTGTGTGTGTGTGTGTGCGCACACGCGTGTGTTTGTATACACGTGTGTGCATTTGTAGTGTTTGTGTAAATGTGCATCCTGCAACTGACTGGCATCTTGTCTGTGAATAGTTCTCTGCCTTAAATCCATTGCTAGGACAGGTTCTGGCTTTCCCAGCAATGTGAACAGAATAAAATGAGGACTGGAAAAATGACTGAGCCACAAGCACAAAAAAAGTATAAATTACTTCTTAGTATGACTTATAGGCCCATTTCAAGTATAAATGTGTCTGCATACTCTTCAACTAAGAAGTGCTGTAGAAATTCACTGTATAAGTGGAATATAGACATCATTCCCCCAGCCTCATATTTTTCAGCAGTTAGATATCTCCAAGGAATCATGAAGGCAAACTCATGCCAGGACAAAAATATGGAACCTGACCTTAAAAGAAAAATGGAATAAACAGCAGTTGCTGTTCTTACAGGTTTACTGAGAATTTTGAAACTGCATAATAGCCTGAGATCACTACATTTGACCTCGATACTGCAGGAGCTCTGCCACAAGACCCTACTCCTACAAGTTTACTAAGAATGTTGTCACTGCACAATGTAAGCACATTTATCATGAAGAACCTTGTTTTATATTAACTTTAATCAGTCAACTGCATGCCTGCTCTGTGACTGAAAGTCTCTATGAAATAACATGTGCACTCTGAGGCTGTCTTACTAAGTTGGCTACTGTCCCCTTTTTCTTGACCAGTAGACTGTACAGAATATGCCAGTTATTTAGCCTCAGGAAATAATAGAAAACCTGTTTCACTTCTTATCTCTTTGTTAACTGCTTTGCACTGGCTAGAAAACTAATTGCTTCGCAATCGTATTAAAAAGCAAATAAATGAAGACAAAACAATTTACTATAATAACTTTCAGAATAATATTAAGCACAACCCTAACAAATTTACACATCCATTAAAGAAATCTTACATTCCAGCCAAAAATTCAAACCAACCCCCTCTCCCGATAACTCCCCACTTGAAACTGCAATACAGTTCAACTCATATTTTACAGATAGTGTACAATCTCTAACCAAGGATTGCTTAACATCTAATCCCAATCCCATCCAACAGCCACATAGCACCACATCCACTTTCACTTTCAAACCTGTGCCCACATCCTATAAAAAATTACTCTTAAACAAACTTAAACCATGCTCTTCTTCAGCTGATGAGCTTCAAAGCACGTACCTAAAAATAGCAGCCAACAGCACTGCCTGTCCTGTCTCAAGCCTTATAAATAGGTCAGTCTAGGAATCCCACATTCCCTCTGTCTGGAAAAAGTCACACATTAGCCCACTGCACAAAGCAGGAAATTCAGCAGACATCAATAACTTTTAGACCTGTAGCAATATTATCTCCCTTCACCAAAATACTTGAAAAATGTATTCAAAAACTATTGCTAGACTATCTCCTGCAAGAACTCCTAACACCTACACAACATGGCTTCCATCCTTCCCATAGTACTAGCACTACCCTTTTAACTTGCATAGATACTGCCAATAAGTTAGAGATCATGGAAGACTAGTCTCTTCCTTATGTCCAGACTTGTCTAAAGCCTTCAACACATTTTGTCACAGCAAACGTCTACTTCCAATGTCCTAATTAGAACTAAGTCTCTCTCAGTCCACCCCTCTGTGGTTCAAAAGCTACCTGTCCAATAGGTATCAAGTCAGTAAAATGACACTCTGTGCCCTCTCCTTACCTCCCAGTCACCACCGGTGCACCACAAGGCTCTATCCTTGGTCCCCTCCTCTTTAAAATTTTCACCAACATCCTCCATACATCCACACAACAGGCCACCCTAATACAACACATGGATGATTCCACTCTCATTTGCACATCTGACAACATGGTGCACTTCCAAGAAATTATTCAGGAAGCTTTAACAGTAGCTGAAACAGGGCTTTGTAACTCACAACTCATGCTCTACCCAAAAAAGACCAAACTATTAAAGTCCCTGTCTCATAAAAAACAAAATTTAAAGTCCTATCTCTTGATAATACAACTACTGAAGTCACCTTTCATAGCAAATTATTAGGGGTGATACTGGATGATAAGCTTACATTCAACCTGCATATAACAATTGCATAAGAAAAACTCATTAAAAACTAGGGATGCTTTACAGCGCCAAAAACTTTCTCACTAAAACTATACTTGCTTCTACTTATCTCATTCCCACACTTCTTCATGGTGTTCCTATCTTTACTAACCTCCAGGCTTCACAAAAATTAAAACTTGAACAACGGTATTACAAGGTTGCTAAATTTGTAGCAAATACCCCTTGCAGAACCCACCAATGTATTGTGCTAAAAAGCCTAAGTTGGTTAAAACGGCCTCATTAACTAACATATACACAGTTCCTTACCACCTATAAAATTATCCAGCATTCATCTGCCTGTCCAGCACTAAAAAGCATTCTACACAACTATGTTCCCAGTCAGTATTGTGATCCAGTGACCAAAAACTCCTGTTTGTCTACAAGCCTATCACATCTGTTGGACATTGTCTCTACTCGTACAAGGTTGCTAAGGGCTGGAACTCCTTACCTGTATATATCAGGTCAATAACCTCCTTCCCATCTTTCAAAACCACTCTGAAAGACTTCCTAGCTAAAATCTGACTTTGTTCATGCTCAAAACCAGCATAAACCACATCCCTAAATGTACTGTTTCATTCCTTATACCTCCTTACTCTCCCTTCTTCGCTTACTTCTTTAGCTCTATCAAACACTCATTCCTGACATTCTCCCTCTAAATATACCATAAGCCTGTTTTTTCCTCACTTCATATTACAATTCCTGTTTATATTAAACTAACTTACCTTAAATTTCTCTACAAACTGTCTAACATTTCCATAAATATTAAATGATTGCCATATAACTTGTATCAATTATTAACCAATATTTTTATATTATCACTAATTTGTTGTAATTACTTAAACTGCAGATGTTTTTGTTTTATTTCTGAATACTGGAAAATTATTCTTATTAAAATGTTTTGCAATAATTTGTAGCTTTTCTCCCTGGGTCTCCACTGAAAACTGACTTCTACCCAGTTGGATTTCCACGGTAATCAAATGTCAATAAATAAATAAATTGCAGTACTCTGGAAGTGGCTAATTTACAATGACATGTTCTTGGGGTTAGCTGAAGAAGTCACTTCTTTCTTCTTCTTCCGGCTTTTCCCGGTTAGGGGTCGCCACAGTGGAACTCCAGTCCGGTAATGATTGGCAGTAGATCTTTACGGTGCCGAGGTGCCAGCCCGACACCCAACCTTCAAAGAAAGCACGCCCACTGACGCATGTCTTTCGAACGCCACTCGACCGTGGGGAAGACATGCAGACTCCACACAGAAGGTGCTCCAGCAGAGAATCGAACGGAAGAACCTCTTGCTGTGAAGCGACAATGCTACCGCTACACCAGTCACAAACACCTAAATCAAAATTAATAACATGACAAGTGTACATATAATCCATATAGTTTTGTCACAGCATTATAATACACCTCCAATCAACAGGCTAAAGAAGGTACTACAGAACACCAACACATACTATAATTAAAGCATACAAAAATTCAAAAACCCTGCAAATGGTAAGCTGACAACAATATACAGAGACCAGCAGATGCAAAACATGTGTAGGACCAGGTGGATGTCAGGAAGAATCCTCTCCAGCAGCAATGATCTTACAATTTGAACATGCACTGTAAACGTGAACATGCTCACACAACTGTACTACTTCCATTGTTTCATGGGTCAATACTTGCTTTATCTCACTCATATTCACAAAGGATCTGAAGCCTATGATTCTCAATAATCAGAAAACCAATCCTGAATATGATGCATTTTGTATTGTATTGAGACAGTGTAAAATATGAGGTCTTAAACACAGGCTGGCTTTAAGTTTTTACTTCTAGTGCAATGGGAAAAGTTGGTCCTTTTAGGTGAGTGCCTGTTGAAACTTCAAAGACCATAAAAGCAATCATCCTTAGAATAGTTTAACTGCAAGAGAAAAGGGGGGAAATAAGTCCAAGACTGCAGCACTTTGTACAGAAATCTATGACAAAAAAAAAAAAGCAGGGCTGGGAGGGATGCAGTGACCCCAACAAGCACATGTTAATGGCTTAACAGTCTGTTATGAAAATTTGCTTGTTCTTAGCTATAATTATATTTTTTTTTCAAAGAGTTTCATGGCCTACAATTTATGGTCTTGTACTTGCTGTAGGAAACCTTTTAAGGAGGCATGATTTTCTGGTACTAGGACTTTTTGTTTTTTGCTTTTTTCAGAAAGGATAATACTTGGTAGTAATACCAGTGAGCTTTCTAACTACCGGCCCGTCTCCATACTTTCACCTCTATCTAAAATCCTAGAAAAGTCTATCCACTCACAATTGCTTAAACATCTCATTGACAATAATCTGCTAATACCCACCCAACATGGTTTTCCGCCAGCACACAGTACAACTACAGCCTTACTTTCGTTTACTAACACCGTATACAAGGCTCTTAATGCTGGTTTACAAACTTCATTTATATTACTAGACCTATTGAAAGCTTTTGATACAGTGTCCCATCCAAAACTATTATAACAACTTGAGGTCATAAACTGCTCCCCACACACTCTAATCTGGTTTCAAAACTATCTTCATAACAGAAAAAAAATTTGTTAGATGGCAAAACAAACAATCTGATTACCTTATCAACAATACAAGAGTCCCCCAAGGGTCAATTCCTGGACCCCTGCTCTTTAATGTATTCATCAACAATCTACACAAAGCATCCCAGCAAAGCATACTTATTCGGTATGCTGATGATTCGACTATTATCACCTCCTCTAACAACTTCCCAGATCTCCTAATGTTAACACAAAAAGCATTCACATCTATAGAACCCTGGCTTAATGAGGCTCAATTGCTACTTAATCCCACAAAATCAAAACGTCTACTGTTCTCACCTAAACCTTCAACTCTAGCCTTTAAAATTTTCTCACAAAACAATACTGAAATTGAAATTGTAAAAACATCTAAACTACTTGGCATTATTATTCACGATAAACTCTCATTCTAGAACTATATACTTAGTACAATCAAAAAGACCCATTTTAAGCTAGGTAAGCTCTATAGGCAAAAACTCTATCTGATGTCCACCAAGCTAAAATTGGCTAACAGTCTACTCCATTCTCTCCTCTATGCTAGCCCCATTTTCACTAACCTACACTCACATCTCTTAAATAAACTACAATCTTGCTACTACAAAATAGCAAAGTTTGTCTCCAATATGCCAACATGCACTCATCACTGCCTGACCAATAAATCCTTAAACTGGTTTGAATTCCCCCACTACCGACATTATACTCAACTTAAACTTACTCATAAATTACTCTACAACCCAAATTACTGCCCTTCCCTTCATACTATGGTACAGACACACGCCAAAACTCGGATTCTTAGATCTTCTAGTAAACAACTCCTAACCATAACCAAACCCAATAAAAGAGCAGACCAATGCCTTTATTCCCATGCTGTCACCAAATTATGTAATGCCCCCCCCCAACTATTACCCAATTAGACTCTTTAAAAACTTTCAAAATAGCACAAAAAAAACACTTTCTTAATAATCATCTCTGTTACTGTAATCACATTATTAAACCACCCTGTGTCTGGTTCCTCAGTCTGTAACTACTTCTACTTACCTCCTAACTGTATACATTTCTAGAAACCAACATGTCTTACGTTACTTTACATGCTAACTGTCTATTTTGCACATCAGTTGAATGCTATGTATCACTTCTTAATTTGTATTATTGTATATATGTAACCTTCTTACCATTTTAATACTATGTTTTTGATTGTCTGTACCTTTTTTTGGAGCTTTTCTCCCCGGGCCTCCACTGAAAATGGATCCTTGGCCCAATGGACTTTCCTGGTCAACAAATGTCAAATAAATAAATAAAAATAAATAAAAATTCTAAGGAGGCTGTTTTTGTATCAGCCTGAGACTGCCAAGCTCTTAGTTTGACTGACCTGAAGTCTGGATGCAGAACTCTGCCTTCATGTTAGGTTAACAATTTGATGCAAACAGTCAGGGCCAATGAGTGAGTTATTAACATCTGCATAAGAAGGAGTAACCATGAGTGTCACAATGAGCAAGGAGCTATAAAATGACAGCTATGTTTTCTTTGATTAATATTTAACTGCAATTTCAGAATTAAAAGTGCTGCAGGACAAAAATGGAAAAATCTTAACTCTGGCTGGTAATAGAAAGTGTTGGTTACACATGGTTTGACTTTTAAGAAAGGCTGCAGTAAAATAAAGGAAGCTGGTGATACAGTCAAAATAAATCAAACAATCAGTTTTGGGTAATACAGTTTTTTGTTGACATGACGAATGTCTTTTTGCAGAATTTCCTCTGGTTATTGTTTAAGATATCTCTGAGTGTCTGACAGGCTTTTCTGTTGACATGGCAAGTAACAAGTTCATGTGCTAAGTCTGCAAAGGATCAGGGATATGCTCCTCCTTGTTTACTGACATAGCCTGTTACAAGAGCTGCATTGTCTGTGACAAATATGGACAGTCACTCGTCTCCGAATTCACATGAAGACTGCTCAGGCCAGCAGGACAGCTAACACGTCTTTGAAAATATGTGGCTTCCTTGTGATAAAAAACACTGTTTTTTTTTTTTTTTTTTAACTTTTATCCTGGACAGGTCTCCCACATAAGATCCACAGAATATGACATAAGCTTTATATAAATAGATAAATGGAAATCCTTGCTGAAAGCTATCAAGCTGTGTAATCACAGAAGCTCATTCAATAGTTGGTATTAAAGGAAAGGCATATTCCCAGAAGTACTGAAGTCTGGTTCTGAAGATTTTAGAAGCACCACTTTACCTTCCTCATGTGTAATCTGGTGTTAGCGATCACAAGGACAGAAGATGACCTGTGGCCCATAGCCTTAAAAAATGTCCTTACAATTAAAACTTTCCATTCTGAGACAAGTAGGAAACAAGTCCCACCATCACTTTACACTGTCTTTACATAAGATTATTACGGAAAACGTGATATTTTAGGCAGCATTCTAAATACCTTGGTCAAACAGGGAGCAAGATCTGAGATCAGAAGGTTGAGTCAAAAGCTAAGACTTTGGAAGCATTCCAGGCTTTGTTGTTCTGGAAGGTGTAAATTCTGAAGAGAGGTGGCCAGAATCAGGCAGCCATCCAGACAGTGACCGATGCAAACTACTGCAAGTCTGTGAGGAAGAAAAGGTGAATTTAGACAACTGGTGAATGCTATTCTGATCTTAGCAGAAAGGCTAAACAGCAAGAAAGTGAGCTAATAATGGGATACACCTCCAAAAGTCTGAGAAACTGCATGCAAGCTTTGTGAATGGGAACATGCAGTCAAGCATTCTGCATTGTTTTGAGCATTATAAACACATCCTGAATCAACAAAGGAAGCAAGGTGTGCAACATCTTGACATTTCTTGCCCTAACAAACTTGTTCAAGTCTGTGAGAGCTAGAAAAGATCTATCACATGCCCTCTTTCATTGACTTAGGAAGAAGCATGAATATCATAATTTTTTTACTTGTTGTATCAACTATGTGGTTTTACTGGATAACTCTCATGTAAATGCAGAATTAAAGGTACAAATAAGTGGGGAAAATTTTCTGGAGTAGTTGGAACAAGGCAATGGAAATGTAGATACACAAAATTAGAAGTTATGTACTTACCATAACTTGGCATCTGTGTTGTCCATTTTAATACTTCCTCACTGATGGGTTACAGATCTGAATGACAGATCCGAATTGGCTGCATTTTCAAGACTTGGATAATAGTCTTGAGCTCCTCCCTCTACCCATAATGCTCTATAGTGTCTCTAACTCCTCAGATCGCATTTATTGCCTCCCTTCTCATTGGATTATAGAGACAGGACAGACAGAATAAAGACTGAGGATCAAACCTGGGACATGTGTGTCCCAAAAAACATCCAAAGATCCTACTAGGAGTGACAAAGCCCAGGGGGTGGTTGGAAGGGAAGGTGAGGAAGAATGAAAACTGACAACACAGATGACAAGTTATGGTAAGTACATAACTACTAAATCTGATGTTGTCCTTTTCATTCTTCCTCACTGATGGGTCAGAGTCCCCAGCTATGTAACTCCTGGGAGGCCTCAAGGAAGGATATGCTGGAGCACTGTCGAACCAAAGGAAGCCCTGCTTCTGCAGACAATGTCCAATTTGTAAGATGTAACAAAAGTACAAGTCTTTGACCAAGTGGCTGCAGCACAACTATCATCAATTGAAATTCTAGATGAAAAAGCAGATGGGGTAGTCAGAGCTGGTGGAGTGGGGTCTACGAGGTCAAGGCAATTCCAAAAATTTTTGAAAATAAATCAGTGAAATACAATCTGCAATCCACTTGGCCAAAGTGACTTTGAAACTGCTTGACCTAAGTGGTCAGTTGAAAAGGATATAAACAGCTAATCATACTTCCTGTACTGTTTTGTTCTGTGCAGATAAAGATGTAGTTGTCTATGAACGTCAAGAAAATGCAGCATATATTCACCCTTATTAGCAAAATTTGGGAAGAAAACTGGCAATTGTATTGAAACACCTTTATTGAATTATCACTTGTGAAACAGGCAAATTTATATTTATATAAAAGTAATCAAACTGTATTAACAAGTTCACATTTATAAACATTATACTTCACATATATTGATATATATCATATAACCCAAGCAACATTACATAAATTATTCAATTCCTGTTCTTATTTTATACAAGAAACATCTTTATTAAACCATCACTTGCGACATGGGCAATCATACATCTATAAAATGAAAACAAACCACACCGACACAATCCTAGTTGCAAGCATTTTACATCTCAAACCATACTGACACTGTCCCACTTGCAAACATTATACATCACTTATAATCTACCAAATCATTTTCAGTCAAACATTACACAGCTCATTTAAGTACTGCCATCTTTTAAACCTCATTCCTTCCCTATATGTATTGCTCCCAAAATTCTTATTTTTCCTATGTAGTTTGCTCCTACCCTTTTCTAAAGATCTCCTTTTCCATTGTTTCAATGGAAAATGTTGGACAGAAGAAAGGGCACATGAGAGATGACTAGAAGTATCGATAGTACAATGGAAACAAAGCAGAGACTGGATGTAGGAAATGGAGATGAACACTAATTGATGGATCAAGGTTCGACTCAAAGGCCACTTTAGGCATAAAGGAAGCAAGGGTTAGTCTGTAGAGATCCTCTCTCTTTATGAAAATGATGTAAGGAGGCCTAGCTGATAAGGTAAGTAATAGCTACAACAAAGATTGTTTTCCAAGAAAGAAACTTCATGTCACAATTGTTTGCTGGTTCAAAGGGTTTCTGAGTCAACCCCTGGAGAGCCATCATGAGGACCCAAGGGGGAGAAGGATCTTTTATGGGAGGCCTAAGGAGAAAGATTCCTTTCATAAAGGCTTTACATAACCTGGAAGTTGACAGAGAGAAGGATTCATTTCCAGTATGAAAACTGGATAATGCAGCTAGTTGACGTTTAATGGTAGAAAAATTAACCCCTTCTTTGAAAGTGTACTGAGGAAAAGAAGGATGGCTGAAAGAGGCCCATACAGAGAATCCTTTCCATTTGTTTTTGTAGATCTTCTTAGTGGAAGCTTTCTTGGAGGCCAAAATAATGTTATGGACTGGGGAAGCGAGCCTGGACAATCTTACTACCACTGGAAGTGAAGAAACCATGTGGTCAGCTTGACAACATGGAGAGTGGGATGTTGGAATTCTGGTGGGTGAGCTAGGAGGTCCTGATTGGGCTCCAGTATCCATGGAGGATATCTGAGGTGAGACCAAAGGAACGGTAACCACACCTATAAAGGGCAGAAGTGTGCAATAAGGATGACTGAGCTCTTCAGCCTACTTGCTTTCTGTAGGAACTTTGAGATCAAAGGGAGAAGGGGGATAAGCATAGAAGAGACCCTGGGACCAATCGTGAAGCAAAGCATCGGGATCAGAACAAAGTACTTGCTGCACTTGTTGCTGAGGGGAGAAGCAAATAGGGCACAGCAAGGCTGTCCCCAATGGCTGAAAATTATATTCGCTATTGATGGCTCAAGGGACCACTCATGAGGAATCAGAATGGACCTGCTGAGTCTGTTTGTCAGCAAGTTGGTTTTCCCCTCTATATGTGTTGCAATTAGAAAGTGATCTGAAGAAATCACCCATTCCCAGACCCTCATGGCCTCTCTTGCACAACAAGTAGGAACGGGGTCCTCCTTGTTTGTTGATGTACCAGACTACTGACATGTTGTCTGTATGGACAGCAAAAGTCCCCAGAGGGATAATGTCCTGAAAGGCTTGCAATGTTACAAGGACTGCTCCCACCTCAAGGACATTGATATGCAACTTGGTCTCCAAGGGGAACCACGTGCCTTAGACCATCATCCCCTTGTAATGCCCCGCCACCCCAATTGAAAAGTGTCTGTAGTCACTGTGGCTACTTGGGGGGGATGGCCTGCGCAAACGTTATCTGATTATATCCACCATCGAATATGACATTTGCAAATTGGAGTGAGTTTAATTGGAGTAGAGGGAGGTTAGGAAAGAATAGACCACTGTACCGCCAAGGTCCATTGGAGGACTCGCATAAAGAATCTTGCTGGAGGGAATAGAATAATAGCAGCTGACACTGATCCAAGAGCCTGTAACACTAATTTTGCAGGTGTGGATGGATGAGTCAGTAAGTCCTACACCTGATTTCTCAGAGATGTAATGCAGTGAAGAGGTAATGAAGACACTTGATTCATAGTATCCAGTTGAGTTCCTACAAGTTCTAGATTTTGTATAGGAGTCGGGTTGAATTTGTCAAGATTTATTGTGATTTCTAGAGAATTGGAGACCTGAAGTAAGTAATCCTTGGCTTGAAGAAATCAATGCCTGGTTGGGGCAGTGAGGAGCCAATTGTCGAGATAGGGAACCACCTGGAATCCATAGAGCCTCAGGTGAGGTGCTATGGCTGCCATGCATTTGGCAATTTTTTTTCTAGATTTTTGCTAGTTAAAATCATTGTTAAATAAAAATAATATGACACATTAGTTACAACACAATGTTTTTCCAAGTGGCTGTATAATCTATTGGCAAGGCTTCTCCTCATATTTCTAACTTAAAAAAAAAATAAAAGCTTGTTTTTTTATCTGTACATAAATGTTTTACTGACATGTTTTTTTCATAGGTTCATAGGTAGGTACTAGGCTATCGGCCCAAGGGCCTAATTAAGCCTAGCCAACAAGGTTCCCTGGCTTACCCCACCCAAGAAAGATAATTTCCTGTGCCCCTGTCGGGCAGAGCCACAGAAGTGATCCCCAGGGTATATTTCATATTTCCTATCCACTCATCAAAATTTTTCTTGAAGAGTACTAATGAGAAACTTTGCTTGACATAGATGGGTAGCTTGTTCCAGAGTATAGGAAGTCTCTGGGACAGGAATCTA
The DNA here is from genome assembly GCF_019279795.1 of Protopterus annectens. NCBI lineage: Eukaryota > Metazoa > Chordata > Ceratodontiformes > Protopteridae > Protopterus > Protopterus annectens. The sequence goes on from NC_056745.1 coordinate 1,224,212,113, forward strand.
TCCCTCCAGCATGTCCTGTTTATTGTGGTGACAAGGTTTAGGTCCCTAGAGCGTGTAGCTCGGAGGGATTGGTATTTCTTTAGGTGTAGCATGTCCAACAGCTCTGGGTTTAACATAGCTTTATATGTTAGGCAGAGATCTCCTCAGAGTAGGCAATATGCTACAGAGTAAAGCTGCAGTTTTTTGAGACGGTTAGTGTAGGGCATCTGTTTGAGGCCAGTAATCCTCTTTTTTTGGTACTTCTGTGGCCTTTCCAGCTGCTGCAGATGTTTTTTGAGGTACATTCCAAAAGGGGAGTTGTACTCTATAATGGGTCTAATGAGTGCTAAGTAGAGGGGAACAATTACCTCTTTTTTCCTGGATGAGAACCCTTTTGTGATGAGGTGTGCCACATAGAAGGATTTCCTGACTACTGTGGCGATGTGATTATCAAAGGAGAGACTGCTGTCCACCTGGGTCCCAAGGTGTCTTATCACACATTCAGCGTTAAGTAGACTGCCGTTTATGTAGTAATTTATGGGTACAGAGTTTTTACCAAAGGGGATGACAATGCACTTTTTGGCATTGAGCTTGAGGCCATGCCTCTGACACCAGGTATCTGTCTCAGTGAGGCCCTTTTGTAGGATGTCCGCATCATTTGGGGACTCGACTATGGCTCCTAGTTTGCAGTCATCTGCGAACTTCATTAGCCAGAGGCCTTCTGTGTTAGCCTGTACTTCGAAGAAGTAGATACCAAACAGGAGACCCTGTGGTACTTCACTTGTCACAGTTTTGGATTCTGCAACTTTTATAGTGTGGGTTCTGTCAGTGAGCCAGTTGGTAACTTATCTTGTGACGTAGAGATTTATACCTAGTTTATTGAGTTTAGCTATAATTCCAGAATGGGGGATGGTGTTGAAAGCCTTGGCGAGGTCAAGATAGGCTGTGTGAACCACCTTACCCTCGTCTATGGCTTTGGTGACTTCCTCAAAGAATTCGATCAGGTTCAGAAGGCATGATCGGTCTTTCACAAACCCAAACTGGGTGGGCTCCAGAGTTTGGAGGGTACCAATGTCTTTGTTTATGAGTTCCATGATGATACGTTCCATGGCCTTGCAGACCAGGCTCATCAGGCTAATAGGGCGATAGTTCCCAGGATCAGTGGTGGCTCCCCCTTTGTGGAGTGGGATAACTGTTGCTGTATGCCATTCAGTGGGCACAAAGCCTGATGTGAGACTATGATTGAACATGGTGCTTAGGTGGAGAGCCAGTTCGTTCTGAAGTTCATGTAAAACGCAGCCTGGGATGTTGTCCAGTCCCATGGATGCTGTGTTTCTGATTTTAGAGAGTGCAGCTTTTACCTGCATAGATGTGATTACAGGGATTCTGCATTCTTCCTGTATAGATATGGGCCCTTTAGGGGGTGAGAGGGGGGCAAAGTTAGCACTGAACCTATCTGCCAGGATGTTGGCAATATTAGTTGGTTCTGTAATATTCGAGCTGTTGTGCTGTAACTCAGAGCAGATCTGGGTGTTGCCACTGAGATTTTTGACATAGCTATAGAATACTTTGTGGTTGCCCTTAGAATCAGTGTTGATTTTGTTTTTGTAGCTAGCTTTGGAGGATCTTATAAGGGATCTCAGCTTCTTACTGAGGCTGACCAGGGAGCTCCTCCACTCATGGGATTTTACTCTCTTTTGTAACTGTTTCTTCCTTCTGTTGTAGAGTTTGTTTATGGCAGGGGACCACCAGATTGGCTTCCTTTTTTTGGAGGATAGTCTTGGTTCTGTTTGGGATAGCACGATCCATGCACTCGTGTAAGTGCTTATAGAGTGCATTTGTATAGGATTCAGCAGTCGTAACTGTATTGTCCATCTGCATGGGTGTCATGAAGTCCGCCATTTTTGTCTTAAGAAGCATGAAGTTGGCTTTGGAGAAATTGTTTACTGTGGTTTCCTTTATGGTGGGTGGGGGCAGGATGTGGATATCTAGGGTGATTAGCTTATGGTCGAATCTGACCAATGAGGAGTTGACTTCGGGTGTGGAACACCGGTCACTCATGTTGGTAATGACTATGTCTAGGATATTGTTGTCCATGGTGGGGGTATGGATAAGTTGATCAAAGGCACTGGAATTTATGAATTCCAAAAAGCGCTGAGCAAAGGTGTTGGTACATGAGTAGTTTTCCCAGTTAATGGTGGGGTAGTTGAAATCGCCCATTATTAGGGTGTTTGGTTGAACCCTAATATTTTCCAGTATATCAAGCAAAGAGGATCTGAAATCTGAAATGCCTGTACTTTTAATATGTTTGGACTACATGAATCTCACTTTTGTAAATCATTACCTAGGATTAGAAATGTTATTACTTTTTTTTAACAAAGTGTATATCATCTCTGTATTTTTCAGTGTTCTACTATTTTATTTACTTTTGTATAACTATTGTAAAATTGTCTATATCCTGTGGAGCTTTTCTCCCCTGGCCTCCATTGAAAACGGGCTCTTCCAGTTCCAGTGGACTATCCCCATCATCAAATTGTAATAAATAAATAAATAAAATAAAGAAGGGAAAATTTTAAAGACTAATGATTATTTCTTATACATTGTCCTTTTTGTGCTTTCCATTCCCTAAATTCTTGTTACTTTTCTTTGTGTATACCCCTATCCATAATTGTCAAATTAAAAGAAAATATAATTAATGAGGATGTGAAATATGTAATGCTATTTATGTTTAAAAAGACTGCATGAAAAGTTGAATATGTTTAAATCTCACAGAAGCCCACCACAGTCTGAACTAAGATTCATTTTATACTCAATATTAATCAGAACATAGTGATGGAAAACCACTCGATGCTTACTGAGACAATAACAAATTGGATGATTACCTCCTATCTCTAAGAAGGACAACAGGTAGTAAACGTGCATTTGGGTGCTGGAAGATCACAATACTGTGTTTTCTGTTCCCACTCCAGGTGAATGAATTAATTTTAGGTGTTAATGAGATGCTTCCTGTGGTATATGGTTTGACTTCCTCACCTCCAATTGCCTACTCTGTGACTTTAACTAATCACTTAAAAAGATAGTGCGTTGCGGAAACTGGAAAATTGGGCCAGGTTCTTCAATGGTCTCCTGGACTGCACTCCTAGCAACTACCCATGAACTACCTATGAACCTAGCTATGTGTATGTCAGATCTTAACAATAAGAGTTATAGGCTTAAAGATATGCAGAAATCCAGAAGGACTTGCTCCATTCCCTCAACAGCTAGATGGCAAATGAAGTAAGAAAATCAATAAAGAACTGCAAAGTCACTCCAGGGTGGGACTGTCGAGATAAGTGCTCAGTCAGTGTGTGTGTTGGTGTCTGTGTGCAGCCAAAGAATCAGGGGACATGTGCCATCCATCAGTCTTCTTCCCCAAGGTAACCCTTTCCCAGAGGTAGGATGTAATGCCCCTTCCCCCCCAAGAAAGGAGATATTATTCCCTCCCTTTGTTAGGGAAAGGTGCCAGCAAGTAGCTAGTCTGCTATATGAAATATCAGCCTGTCACTTGTGGATAAAAGCAATTATAACCATATAACTAGGTCTTGGTATATTTAAGAAAATCAAACCACTTTTCAAACATCCACAGATCGTTGAGGTAAACTTACTGAGACCTTTCTTAGTAAGATCTTAAATCAGCTCTACCATGGTCTCAGTGAGTGGCACATTCACCATTATTGTGTACCTTTGCTGTTCTACAGTTCTAGACACCATTTAACGTGGGGTTGGAGGAGTGTAAATTCATTCTCCCATTGGGAAGTTCTGCTATAATCCATTCATTACGTTTACTCTGATAATCTGTGGTTTGACAAAACACCATTAAACCATAAGCAGAGGTCCTCTAGGTGGATAGTGAACAAACCTCTCTTCCCCTCAAACAGGTCCTTTTAATTTATATGCTTATATTTAGTACTGAAATAATGAACTGACAATGCATTGCCCTACGGCAGTTTACATTAAGCTTTGATCAAATGTAATTCCATTATGCGTCAACTCATTCCCTCCAATGGAGCTATGGAAGTTTTGAACTCTTAACACCCAGTGGCTGCATTCTCAGCATTCTGTTAAAATCAAGTTATATCATCTTACTTCAAACACATGTTCATTTAACTTGTTACCAAGAAGTGCAAATGGCCAACGATGTGTTCAACACAAGGAAATCTTAACACAGGTAACATTCATGAAATAAAAAAAAGGATAAAAGCCATTAAAAAGCTTTATTTAAAACACATCCACAGGACGTTTTCAGACTGTATAAAAAACAGCTCACACAAAATAAAGGGTTCTTCACCAAAACTTACTGAGTGCAGAGATGTTACTGACAAGAGAAACAGAACGGGTTATAAATAAGAGAACAAGGAAATACAAGCCATGTATTTTACATGAGGATGAGGATGAAGATGATGATGATAGTGATGAAAGTGGCTCTAATGCTGAAAGCAGTGAGAAACTGATGGCCATTAAATTGGATAATTCTGCTGATATTCAGAGTAGTAAAAAGATCCTGTACAAAAATTGAAGAAGACTGAAGGAGTTCTCAGGCTTGAACTAAATATTTGGTGAAATCCCCAAGTTTATTTTTAGAAGAGTAAGACCCTAAAGGATCATCTTGAGGAAAAAGGTTAAAAAAGACTACCAGAAAGGTAAAATGGTAATATTTTGATATTAATAACCAATGCTGTTACATTATGCAAGGAGTGGATGGTGAGAAATTAGTTGGCCAAAATGCCAAGGATTTTTTCTTGCATTTCAAACAAAGTGGTTTATGATGCTTGTCGAGCATCACGCTCTGCTTATTATGCAAAGAGGACATCATGGAAACTGTAAAATGAACATAACAGTATATGCATTCCATAAGAGCAAACATTGCCATGAATGCTTTAAACAAACAACAAACCATCAAGACTGTGGTTTTAATTTCTAAACAATAGAAGAAGAGAGATTTCCTTATGGGAAGGAAGCCATGTAGGAATTACTTGACTGGGGAAAGTCTGATTTGCAGGTGAGGCTTCATGCTTGCATGAAACTTGGAATAAATGACAAGAAAAATTTAATATTTATTTTTAATGAGGGAGTTGGCTCATTAACATCTAGAGTCATCTGATTGGTCATGTGTTGGTGAAAAACCCTTTGGGCCAGATTCCAAAACTGTTGCTCTCAGCACAAGTCTGCGCTCATTCCAAAAGACTTTCTCGCAGTGCATGTCACTTACTTTGGTGTAAGGCCCATTTGTGAAAAAGATTGCACAGGGAGCCAGATTCCAAAACAAATCCTATCCCTATTAATGGTCATTTACACTGACAGCAAGTCTTTTGGAAACAGGACCTTATCGTTTGTCATTACCATTTCTTACACATTCCACTGAAGTCTCCTTGCCAGGGACAAAGGCATTTCAATGTAATTTTCTTTTGAATACAGTTTAGAACAGCTTTTATCCTGTTTTTCAAATAGTTAATTCAGTGATAAGCCAATTTTCTTCTTCTTCTTTCTTTTTGACGGATAATATTCATTGCATTCTAGAAAAATGATTTCATAGCTCACAATCAGAGCACTAAACCCCCCTGCACCCCACACCCCCTGCTAAATAAATATATTTACTACAAAATTGCACTATAGTAAGGAAAGCAGTAAATTTCTCCTTCCGCACTGTACAGGGAAATCCATTCAAAATGTTTGAAGTTTCAAAACATACACATACAGATAAACACATATATAGCTAAATATATATATATATATATGCATATAAACACACACACACACACACACACACACACACACACACACACACACACACACACACACACACACACACACACACACACAGGTCTACTTCACTAGACCAAAATTCGACATTACTGTAACTCAGTTTATCGAGACAAAATCAGCGAAACCTGAATTTACTGAGCATTCATATCACTGGAAACTTTAACAGGGTATGGCAGCACTTGGCCAACATTAAAGCTAAAAAACACACAGCAGTATGTCAAACCCACCCAGGTGGGGTGCTGTGCCCCCATACTCGCCTAGCTATATATACCAACTCTGAGATCGCACTACACTGAGGAAAAGAGAAAATTTCCCCATGCTGGCCATATACTTTGCAGATCAGCTCTGAGGGGGACTTGGGAGGGTTTGACTGACAGATGTCTAGGGAAAATTTAAGTTTCCAGGCATCTGCATATATACTGGGCGGCACTACCATGCATAGTTACGCACAAACACAAGGCTATATATATTGTTTGTGAAACATTGTTAAAGAGCAATGACTGGAAACCATTTCTGTCAGGGTATAAATGTTTTTACTGTAACAGACATTCTAACAAAAAATCAGATGGAGGTGTTATGAATGGGATTAAAGATAGCTATGAGACTTGTGATTATTACATGTTCAATGATAACACCAATACTACAGATTGTGCGACTGTGGCAATAAAGACAACCCTTGAACATATAACAACTGGAGTGTATAGACCACCAAAGTCAAGTGCAGATGACCTAGGCACATTCAAACATTTCTTGCATGAAATACAGGAGGGAAGAATAATATTAGCTGGGGATTTAAATTTACCAGAAACAGACTGGAATAATATTGACTCAACAACATTAGTAAGGAAATTATTCACAACGTATATTCAGGAACAATTGCTTCAGATTGTTAAAAAGCCTATTAGGGGATGGAACATACTAGACATTGTTTGTGTCCCTAAAGAAATTACTATTACTTCAAGTCAAGTTTTACCACCATTGATGTCCAGTGATCATGGGGTTATAAAGGTTAATTTTTTTGCTAGTTAATTCTGCCAAATTTAAATCTAAACCAATGCACAGAAGGTTAATTACAGACTGTATGGAAGCAAAACAGTCACTATACAAAACTAACTGGATGAGGTGTTCCGTGTAAAAATTGCAGATGGAATGTGAAAAAAATAATTGTTTGAGTGCAAAAAAAATGTTTAACATCTGGATTTAGGCACAGTGTCAGGGGATATATTTCCATAAGAACAAGATAAATGATTAAGGTGAGAGACAAAAAATATAAGAAATGGAGGAGAGGTTGAACTACAACTTTAAAAACTGAAATAAATAAGCAGGATAAACAGATTAAGCATGGAATGAGACAAGATCAAGAAAATTTATATAAAGATATTGTCTTCCCTATGGTCGCATGGGTTTCTTACGGGTGTTTCTTCCCACATCCCAACGACATGCTGTAGGTGGATTGAACTCTCTAAATGGGCCCTAGGCGTGAGTGCGTGCGTGTGTGTACCTTCTGTGGAAGGTTGGGCATCGGGCTGGCAACTCAACGCCGTACACCTCCACTGCCAGTAATGAACAGACAAGTTATCTGCTGTGGCGACTCCTAACCGGGAAAAGCCGAAAGAAGAAGGAAAATGTTTTATAGATACATAAGATGTGGAAGGAGTAAAGACATTCAAATTGATAAACTGTGTGCAGATTCTAAAATTTATTCTAATACACAACAGATTGTTAGATATATTTTCAAAATCTTATGCAAAACAGTTCAGCTCCACAAAAGGGGTGCCAAGTTGTCCTAGTGACATCCAGGTAACTTCAAATACTGGAATCAAATTAAATTATACTGAAAAAAATGCACAAACTGGATCCAAACAAAGCACAGGGAGGAGATGAAATTGGCTTAGTTGTCTAATACTATGCTCTAGTAACAATAAACAGGGAACACCAGCAAGAACTTACAGTACCATTATATCTGTTACTCACTAGGTCATATAAATATGGGGAAATTCCTCAAGACTGGAGACATGCGCTTATTAAACCTGTCTTTACTGGAAAGGGGAGTAGGACAAACCCAGAGTCATACAGACCCTTAAGTCTAATTTCATGTTGTGGAAAAATAATGGAGACAGTAATATCGCGGCTAGGCTTCTACATCCATGGAAATACCCTAGCTTGTTGTTTTTGTGCTCACCAGCTGCTTTAACATAAAACGAGCGATTGTCCACATTTAAATTGTAATAGCTGTATTTTATATCACCCCGTTAAAACCCTAGTTTCTGCTTACAATGGCAGCACCCACTTTACTCCTAGGAGTGATTACCCCATCTGGAAGTCAGTAACCAGTTACACAACCATCCCAGCCACGTCGAGGCTTACAAGGCTGTACCTACTGCCCTCTGCCTAACAGCCGCATTAGTGGAGAATTAGCATTCTACTCCTCTCTGGATGTTTATGCACCGCCACCCTTTTAACCCCATAATATTAATGTTTTAAGCTCAACTACGACCACTAACCCTGTTTCAGCTTACTAGCTGCATTAGCGGGAAACGCCAGATGGTGAACTGAAGTTATTAACTTCACTACATAACCCACAATTAGCATATTTTCCTCTCTAGCAGCACTAGTGAGCATTGAGCGTATCTACCCTGTTTCACTGAACTAAACATGGTAAAGTAATCACGCTCATTCTAAACAGATTACATACTCACTCAGATAAACTGAGCTGTGCCCCCTCCCCCTATTTAGTTTTCATATCTGCCTATACCTAGTCCAATTGTTGTTAGGGTTTTTACTGCACAACTTGCCTAATTTTATGAATTTTATCTGAATATAAAAGCATGTTTTTCTGTGATACTCTCAGCCCTATGTAGCTAGCTAAATAACTTTGTACCTTTACAATGCATCAGTTACATTTGCAATGCCTATAGTAAAAGTGAGTTAATGGCTAGTTGTGTAGAGAATGGTATCCGAAGTATATGTGTTGTTGTTTATCTATAGTCTCTGCTGCCAAACCTGTTTTATATGCATGTTCCTCAATAGCTGCTTAACCTGCAAACCTCTGTTTGATTATAACTGTATTTGAATTACAATTATCTCCTTTCATTATTTTCTCCAGTTTTTCTGTCTCTTTACCTACTCTGTTTTGCCTACTGGCCCTACCCTCCTGCACAACCAAGAACAGTCACTGATTCATTATTCCCAGATTGACCTACTCTCCCAAACTGGAAAATCCTACCTTCTCTTTGAAGTGTCAGGAAAGGAATTAAAAGAAAGTATGTTATGGAATTAATCTTACTTTGATTTGTATGTAAAGTTTCTCTACCACTTACTAGGAGCTAGTATAGGACCTCGGCCTGAGAAACCTGCAGCCAAAACCCCACATAGCTACCTCATCCTGTTTCATCTTTTTCTTATACCTTTCTACCTCCTACAGTGATTCCTCACTCCACTTCAGAGATTTGGCCACTAGATGGCAGTCTTTACCCACCTATAACCTTTCTTCCTCACTCAATCATTCTCACCATAACATATAACCAGTCCTTTCACTTTCTTTTTCTCTACCTACTTGTTAATAGTCCTACCTACCTCTGACTATCACCCACTCCTCCTCAATACAGTCCCATAAGCACCCCTCTAACCAGGCTGACTACCACCTCCTGCACTCACATTTACCATACTGATAGTTTTTCACACTGTCTGTCCTGCTGCCTTTTTTCCTTGGGTCTACCCACTCCGTTCGCCCTACGGGCTCACTCCGCTCCCCTACCCTACCCCCAATTCCCACCCACCCCAGTGGTCCTACTCTTATATTACCTAACCACACCCCTTCCCCTCCCAACACTCACATACCCCATCTCTTACTCCTTCCTTTCACATACCACTCCCTATCTTCATCCACCACACCTACCACCTATATCTCTCCACACTAGGTAAAACCCTGTGACTATAGCAGGAACCTATCCACCCAAATGTATATGCTACTTTCCCTAGTCCACTTACAAAGCCTACTCATAACCACACTTCTACCACCTTTAACAATTGCCTACCTAGTAACCTCTTATAAACACCCATTACATCCATACCTTCACTTCCCCAATAAGCTAACTACCTCTCCTCCTCTACTTATCTTCACTAACCATCTTAACACTACATCTACACCCAGCTATCTACTAGCAAAATAGCATAGGACAGTCCACATTAGATATATTTCTCACCACCCCAGAAAATCCCTTTATCAATATAACAAATTCCCAAATCCTAGACTACAAATATTACTATCTTTACAAGATGGACACATTCACCCTAACCCAGGCCCAACAAGTTCAACTACCACTCACCTCCTCAACCCCAGTACTTCTCACTTTCACTCCTTGACCAAACCTCCAAACTTACTCTTACTAGCACACCTTAATATAAGTAGCATAAATAATAAGACTTCTCAACTTCACGCTCTCCTGGATATCTACTCCTTTGACATACTTTAAAAGAAACATGGTTAAAACCTATAACCAAAGACAATGACATTATCCCACCTGGTTATAATATCTTAAGACTAGACAGAACAGCTAAAAAGGGAGGTGGAATAGCTATCCTATTTAAATCAGGACTACAGATTACTACCTATGACTACAAACCACCCCAAGACTCTAATGTTGAAATTCTTATCATCAAACTACAACTTAACAGATTCAAATCCATCTATATAATCTGTATCTATCTTCCAACTGGTAACATTACCACTGTAGAAAATACCCGCTGTTGGTTATCTCAAAACTTATCCCAAGAAACCATCATCCTAAGAGATTTAAATATCGACTGCAAGAGCTGTAGCACTACCCACCCTACCACCCATATTAACCTATTTGGTGGTGCTGTGCTAGCGGTGTCACCTCACAGTAAGATGTTTTCCTGTTCTATTCTCAGCTAAAGCATCTTCTGTGTGGAGACATGCGTGAATGGGTGTACCTTCGTTGAAGGTTGTGCGACAGAGCTGGCAACTTGGCACGTAAATATCTACTACCAATCATTAGCGGACCAGAGTTCCGCTGTGATAACCCCTAACCAGGAAAAGCCAAAAGACACAACAAGGTTTCAAGCAAACCATAACCTCCCCCACCAGGATTAACAAGCCTAATAAGAAGGAAAGTACCCTAGCTTGAATACTTATCAATAACTATGCCCAAACCTACGAAGCTGGAACCCTTCCTGATGATATTAGTGATCATTCACTGACCTATATCATCAGGCTTAAAACCAATCTACCCACTCCTACAATTTTCAAGAATATAAGAACCAAAAAAACCTTTAACCCTGATCTCTTCCAAAGTGAACTTAGAGCATGCAACTGGTCCCCCTTGAAACACCTCCCTCTGGACGAAGCTGTTAATCACTTTAATTCTAAATTCCTAACCATACTAGACCACCACGCACCAATCCACTCTATCAGAATGAGAACTAAATCTGCCCCATGGTTCTCAAAAGAAACCAAGCAAAAAATTTATCTCAGAAACAAGTATTGGGCTAAATAACACTCGACCAAAAACCCTGTAGACCAACTAAACTTTAGATAACTAAAAAATAAAACTAAACACGCTATACTACCTGACCAAAAAAAGCTACTACCTACAATTCCAGCAAGATCACCATAATAAACCACAAAAGTTCTGGGCAAGTATTAACCAATTACTACAGCCAGGTCAGTCCATCCCACCAAACTCACAAGGCTCTGACTAGGATATCCCCATACAAACTGCCAATGCCTTTAATTCCTTTTTCACTGAAACCATTCAAACTCTTGCTAGCCAGTTATCAACTCAGAACTTAACTTTATCCAAATCTAAAGCTCTCCCACTCCCTCCATTTCTCTTCCAACCAATCCCAACTATATATATTCTAACCCTTCTTCAAAAACTAAAACCATGCTCTCCTTCAGCAGACCAACTACCTGCTGAACACCAACAAATAGCAGCTAAATCCACTGCCTATCCCATTTCCATTCTTATTAATAGAACCATCACTGAAGGAAACATCCCCAAAATCTGGAAGGTCTCCCATGTTATTCCCATTCACAATGCGGGAAATTGTACTGAATTCTCCAATTACCGTCCCATAGCCCTACTTTCTCCCTTAGCTAAGCTAATGGAAAAATGCATCCACAAACAATTGCTAGACCACCTAATCCAAACAAATCTACTTTCCAACTGTCAGCATGGCTTCAGACCTTTACACAGCACAACTACTGCCCTCTTTTCCTTTACCGATTGCATTAACAAAAACTGTAACCTCAATTTGCTGTCCTCTGCATTGTTTATAGATCTGTCTAAGGCTTTTGATATGGTTAATGACCAGATACTTATAAATATCTTCAAATCCCTGTCACTAGATCCACTAGCAATAAAATGGTTCCAGTCCTATTTAAATAACAGACAACAGGCTGTACTCTGGCATAACACTTTATCTACCAACCTCCACATTAACCTTGGCGTCCCTCAAGGGACCATACTAGGACCTCTCCCCTTTTCTATATTTATCAATGACCTTCATCTATAAACCCCTCAACCAACATGCATACAATATGCAGATGATTCCACACTATTTGCTCAGCCACATCTATATCCAAACTTAACTCCCTTACCCAAACAGTGTTTAACACAGTTGAACTTAGGTTCACACAATGCTGTCTCCTTCTGAACCCCCCAAAAAAAACAAGCTCCTCCTTTTTACCCCAACTCATAAATCTCCCCTGATAGATTTCTCAGTCACATCCATTAATGATACTCTCATATCCCCAGATGCTACCACCACACTTCTAGGTATCACCATAGATAACAACCTTAACTTTGACACCCATATTAACAACATTATAAAAACTGTTAATAGAAAACTAGTCTCTCTCAATAGGATAAAACACTTACTCTCTCTTGCAGCTAGAATAACTATTGCTCATACCCATATAATCTCTCCTCTCCTCTATGCCTCACCTATTTATACAAATATATCCAAAACCAACCTTAATAAAATGGAAACCACCTACAATAATACAGCCAGATTTGCTACAGGTAATCCCTTTAGAACCCACCACTGTTATAATCTAAAACAGCTAGAGTTGCTGGAATTACAAAATCAGATTAAATACCACCCACTGACCATAATCCATAAAACCCTTCACCATCCAACAAATACCCCTATACTATCTACCCTTATCACCCCCTACAGAAATTTAAAGACCTTGCGTTCATCCCACAAAATGCTGGTCAATATTTGTAAATCAAACAGGGCTGGAAACTCACTCTTCTCTAATACTGTTGGAAAATCCTGGAACCTTCTCCCCAGTGAACTTTCCTCACTACCCTCTCTATCACTTTTCAAAACCAAACGGAAGCTTTTCCTCAAAACTCAATGGTTGTGCCCCTACACTGAACCTGACTGATCAACTAGCCCTGCTACTAGGTTTGGCCTACCCTCCTCTTCTCAGTTATCTACCCCCTTTTCTTAACTATAACTAACATTCTACTTTTAGATATTACTACTTACATCTTCTTGTATCTTATTAATGTAAATATCATTTGTACTTAAAAAGTGTACATAAATAGATACCTTTTCTTCTATATACTATGGATTTCAACTGCATGTTAATAATACTACTCATACCTGCATATTTACATATGAATATGTTATATATATTATCAGCTGCCTTCTTCTCTATGTGCTATGCATTACAACTGCATTTGAATGTTATAATTTATACCTGCACTTGTTGCTATATGTCAATAACTTCTAACCTCTTGGATTAGTCTCACCAATGTAAAAGCATTGTACCTTGTTTACATCAACTCTGTAAATATGATTTGCTATTTTTAGTAATTTTTTTGTTATTGCTATTTTTAGTAAATTATTTTTTTTTGTTATTGTTCTCATCGGAGCTTATCTCCCAGGGCCTCTACTGAAAATGGACATGTATCCAGTTAGACTAGCCTGGTCAGCAAATGTAAAATAAATATTGGATAAGTTATTGTTAGGACTGAATAGGTTGAGACTTGAAACTATATATCAGCATGCATATGTTGAAAATAGATCTATTACCACTTGTAATATGATGTTCTATAACAGCATAATAACAGCTATGAATGAAGAAATGCACTGTGATATAATTTATACAGATTTAACTTCTGCATTTGACAGGGTCATAAACAAAACACTGATCAATAAATTAGAACAACTCGGTATTGATGTACTCTTGATAAGATGGATAGCTGCATGGCTTACAAATAGGACATGGCAAGTATCATACAGCAAATGGACAGGTGAAATTCTTGGTTACAGTCAGGATGTCCCACAGGGCTCAGTCCTAGACGCTTACTTGTTTAGATTGTATCTTTCAGACCAAACATTTTCATCTGAGGTGTTCTACAGTCAATATGCAGATGACCTGAAATTGGGTAAACTGATTACATGTGTTACAGATAAAGCATGTCTGCAAAACAACTTGACTAAATTGACCACTTGGGCACAGGAAAATAATATGCTGATAAATACATCAAAAACTAAGCATATCAGATTTGGGAAACATAAACTGAAAGGTGAATATTTAATACGGCACACAGTAATTGAAACTGACGATTCATTTAAGGACCTGTGTATATTGGTAGATCCAGTTATGAGTTTTTTCTGGTTTACTATTGAAATGTCGAACGGCACTACATCGACTGTACTATAGTCGAACACGGAAGTTCAAAAATAGTAATGTCGACGTCAAAAAAAAATCTAGGAAT